>NW_015175362.1:1330556-1331840 GCF_001447785.1 Gekko japonicus | reverse complement strand
GGTTCAGACCCTGCGACATCAATACATAGGCGGGTAGCTGTGTTGGTCTGCAGTAGAACAGAAAGATTCAAACCCAGCAGAGGCTTAAAGACAAACAAGATTTCCAGGGTATAAGCTCTTGAGAGTCAAAGCTCCCTTCATCAGAAACTAAAGGAGTTTTGACTCTTGAAACTTAGACCCTGAAAATCTTGATAGTTTTCAGGTGCTGCTGGACCAATATCAATACATGCCACTGAAGAAAACGTCAGTGCACATCACCATAATGCCTCCTTCAGGCATCCAGTTCAATCATGGTTAACTAAAAGCAGGCACAAATCCAACTTGTAATGTGCATTCAACTGACTACCACTTCCCTCCCTGCCACACCCTTCTGCAGGCAGGACAGTGAAGGAATGGTAGCTGAAGACTACCCCCAGTCACTCATTATACACAACCACCGGCGTTTCCTTCCACAAACCAAACAGTGCACCTACTTTCACAAATCACTGGCAGCCAGAGCTAGTTCGGTGGTCTTCCATTGTGCTCTGTGCAAGAAAGGGTGAGGAGGAACCAGGCATGCACCAGTCTGTAAAATTTAGTTATTTAATTAATTCTCTTTAAAGGATTTGAGCGACCTTTCTCCCTTGCTGAATCAAGGCAGATTACAATATAAATGAAATATTTAAAAAACCCACAACAAATGTGACTTAAAAAGTCACAGTGTAAAAACTCTGAATAGGACTACCAATAATAAAAGCTAAATCAAATGCAGTCCTAAATAAACCTGACTCCACAGCTTAGAGGAAGCATTGGTCCAGTCTAGATGTAACTAAGGCATGGATCACTGTGGCTAGATCTGACTGACCCCGGGAACAGAGGCTGTTGACACAAAAGCTGTAGCTGGGCAAATGCACTCTGAGCCGCAGCAGCCACCTGGTTTTCTAAGGTGACCAACTGGGTCAAACAGCACTTCCAAACTGCAAACCTGGCTTTTCAAGGGGAGTACAACCCCCATCCAAGACAGGGATCTCTTAAGTCCCTGATCTGCCTTTCTACTAACCCAGAGAGCTTTTTTCCTGTCAGGATTACGTTTCAGCTTGTTTAGCCTTATCTCTCCCTTATAATAATTGAATAGCAACGTTCTATATCGCAACGTTCTAAATTTGGCCCCTTTAGTGTTAGGCCGGTGGGACTGCCACTTACCATATCTGCCGACCAATAAGAAGCCGAAGCCCGGTCCCGCCCACACCACCACTGCTGCGAGTCCACTGGGCGTCCCGCCCAGCGTTTCAAGGTCTTTTGCAT
>NW_015175362.1:1309505-1329776 GCF_001447785.1 Gekko japonicus | reverse complement strand
GACCTTATGACATTATACCTGCTGAGTCCTTCCGCCCCCCCCCTGCTGCCCTCTACAGAATCCACCCCCCAAAACGCCAGGTATTTCCCTCCTTAGAGCTGGCAGCCCTACTTTCCCCTCAGTGCCTGTTGGTAGGCAACTAAGTTTGGTCCAGTCACCTACTTTGGCCTTTGGGAGAAAACATATTGGGCCAATCCTGATAGGGTTGCCAACTCCAGATGGGAAATTCCTGGAGATTTGAGGCATCGAGCCTGAAGAGGGTGAGGTTTGAGGAGGGGTGGGACCTCAGACAGGTACAATGCCATAGACTCTACCCTCCAAACCACTCAGTACCTCATGGGGAGCCATTGTTGCCAATCTCCAGGTGAGGGCTGGAGACCACTCAAAATTATAATTGCTTTGCAGAAGGGAGGGTGGAAGTCAGCTGAAGTCAAAGGGCAGATAATGGTAGGTTGATGGTTAGCTGGGAAGGAGATGGGGTTGCCAACTCCAGGCTGGCAAATTCCTGGGGATTTGAGGGGTGGAGCCTGGAGACGGTGGGGTTTGCGGAGGGGTGGGACCTCAGACAGGTAGAATGCCATAGACTCCACCCTCCAAACCAGCCATTTCATCCTGGGTAACAATTGTTGCCAATCTCCAGGTGAGGGCTACAGATCACTCAAAATTACAACTGCTGTTCAGGGAGCAGAGATCAGTTCCTCTGGAGAAAACAGTGGACTCTGTCATTATACCCTGCTGAGGTCACCACAGCAAATTGACACTTTTTGCCCAAAGCCAGAGCACTTCCCCAAAGCCTCTTTCTAGATCTCGTTGTATTTATTTCCACAACGGGCTTTACTGCTAGTCCAGCTCATAAATGACCAGAACATTAGCAGCATCCTTGGAATTTGCCACACAGTTCCCATTCCACAAGATACACACTGTTTACTGCATCAGGTTGAAGCATCAGTTAACATAAGCAACTGCAAATGTAAACTACTGTTCTAGAGTTCAGCCTTGTGTGTGTGCGCAAATCATTCTCCTGCAGCGCCACCCAAAGTAGAGTTATACGCTTCTGAGTCTACTGAAGTCAATGGGTTTAGAAGGGAGTCACCAAAATCACCACTGTACTATCACACCGTGGCTCTGGAAAACTGAATTGTGTTCTAAAGATGTTGCAAGCCTTAGAGACTGCCAGTGACACAAAACTGGATTTAAAAAAATACCACTAAGGATGGGTGATACATGAAGAATCTGAAGAGGTTATTCTGTTAAAAGTGAACTAACCAAGACCAGGTTTTCCTCAGGAACAATTTCAAATTTTCAATTTCTTACCACCAAGTACTATATCAATTTGGAAAATGGAATGCACTAGTTATTAGTCCAGCTGCGTGCTCAGTATGTACCTTTAGTACACCAGTATAGAAAAACCTCTTTGGGGCAGGTATTTACTGCTGCAGCTTAACTATCCAATACAATGCTTTCTCACTCATTAATTTCGAAACATGTTGCTCTTGTTTTAGCACAGATGTATATAGCTCCTCTGTGAGAGGAGAAAATATATATAATTAGCTTCTTTGCCTGATAAGAATTCAGCTGCAGAATCTGGATATTTAAAAAGGCACTTACAGCTACCAATTTAAGTTCTCCCAGCACCGCTTCACTGTCTTAATCTCAGACTCAAGGCAGCTAAAGAAAAGGTTACTGTGGGGTCACAGCCAAAAAACTCACAATCCATTAAAAAGAACACATTAGTAGTCTACCTGTATTACAACAGCTGGCCTTCTGATTCCATCCGTATCAGTCCGATTCAGCAGTGTGGGCATCCTGACCTTTTGCTAACAAACAAGGGTTTTTTTCCCTATGCCAAAGTAGCATTTTCTGATCTCACAGTGCTTGGTCCCTAAAGCAGATCAAAGCCAATGGGAATTGAGTGACCCATCTTAAAAATGCCATATTCTTCAAGCTTAGAGAGGCATCAGGAAGTCTCACACAAACACACACACTTGCAGATGACATGGCCATCCATTTGATGTTGTGAGCTGGTTGAGAGTGTACTCTGGTAAGATGCCAGAAGGATTTACTGCCCTCCCATCAAGTCCAAATGACTCTGTCACCACTCTGTAGGATTTAAGGTGGGGAACAGCACACAGTCTACAGTTGCCAGGCAAGCATAACCTCTCTCCTAAAACAGCAAGTGGATTTCCCCCCCCCCCCAATCCCAAGATAGCAAAAAAATTACAGTAACACCAGAGTGGGTCTTTCATCATGCTAAGTTCAGTGCAGCTCACAGTGTACTTCTGGAAGTGAACAAAAGCTAAAGTAATAGTTTGTCCAGAATGGCCACAGATGAAGGAAGTCAAATTTGTTGATTCCAAACCAGGCATAGATGACATGACTGCTAGGGTTGTAACTACTGTAGTAAATCCCAAACTCTTCATAGTACATTGAGAAACTTTGGATTACAATCATACATCATACCCACTGCACGCACGCACCCCAAGAACGCAAGTACAAGTTCAGCAGCATGTATTGTCAGGCAAGTGTACCGCAGACACTAAACGACATGGTGAGAGATAATATAAATATAACAGGACTCCAAGTTAAAGGTGAACAATTCAAACTTCAAGCTTTTGCCAATGATCTTGTATTTATTCTGGAGGATCCAGCAGCATCCATATCGCATTTGCTAAATGTGATACAAAAATATGGCTCTCTAGCAGGACTTAAAATAAACATTAGGAAAACTAAGATCTTGACAAAAAACTGCACTAAGGAAGAAATAAATAAAATCCAATTGATTACAAGCATTGAGGTGATAAGTAAAGTTAAATATTTAGGTATTACAATTTCAAATAAGAATGCTCATCTACAGGGGTCTTTTCGTAGAAAAAGAGGTGCAGGAGCTCATTAGCATAACTCATTAGCATACACCCCCTGACATCACCGGAAGTGTGTCAGAAGGCGACACCCACCACTCAGGCTCCACCCCCCCAAAATCTCCAAGGTATTCCCAACTCAGAGCTGGCAAGCTTCTGCCATTATCATATCATATTACCACTGAGGGCTCTATTGGGTAAAAGTCGGATCTACATGGATCCTCATGAATTCATATGATTTTTACATTGAAATGAAATAAAATCACACTAATACTGTAGGCCATGTGTAGGTCTATAGAAGGCACCACAAAAATCATACATCCACAGATTTGTGGCAGCACAAACGTGTGAAAACATGATTCCAAAGCATGGATTCTCATGATTTCATATGATTTTTACACTGAAACGACATGAAACCAACATCATACTGTACACCATGTGTTAGACTATAGGCACCACTACAAAAATCATGCCTCCATGAATCCGTGGCACCACGAAAGTGCAAAAACATGGTTCCAAAGCACGGATAGTCATGGATCCTCATGGTTTTTCAATTGTGTCACCCCAACATCACCATCAAATCACATATGTCCACGGGCACAGCTTGAACCACAGAAATCATGGATGCACAGCTTTGTGGCAACAGCATTCTGCAAAAATGTGCTTCTGGAGCACAGACTCCTCTGGCGGTATGTCCCTTTATATGCCCCCATTTGATTGGTCTCTGCACTCCAAAGGAAGAACTCCCCTCTTTAACAAACACACACCCTAAAATCCATTTTAGGGCCTCTTTGTACACAGTCCAAACTTGGAGCTGAAGTTCATACCAGTTTCCCAGAATGAAAGGCATGCTGAAAATCTGCAAGTAGCAGAGCCCCAAAACAAAATCTCCTTAATCATTAACTCATCTTCTTGAAAGTAACACACAGACAGACAGGGGTCCTACACCAAGGATGCTTCTGCAGCCTGTGCCACTTGGAGAGATGCATTCAGAAAGTTGTAGAAGGGACTGAAAACGAGTTCACTCTTGAATGGCAAACCTGAACGACTGGAAATGTCCTATGAATACTCACTAACTTTTGTCTGTGTGGTGGCTCACATTACAGCTATTGTGAGTGGCCACCAAATTCCCCCAGGTCCTCCTTTCCTTTGGGTGGGCGGGGTCCCTGGCTCTGCTGTGTAAATTCAGAGCACCTCTTTTCTGTGCTTACCCTCTGACTTGTCCATCTGCTCAAATCTGTTAATCCTGTTAGTCTTTAAGGTGCTAGTGGACTCTTGCTCTTTTCTACCATTACAGACTAACACAGCTACCCATCTTGATCTATCAGTTAGTAAACGTGTCCTCTTTTTAGCTTTTCAACCTATGGTAACCCTAACACACACACACACACCCAACTGAAGGTTCCATCCGATCAAATGGGATCCAACCAAACCTTGAGCCCCAGTAACACTGCCTCAGTATTTTATGGTGCAGTAGGAATCCCGACCGGGTTGCAGCAACAGACTCCAGTCCAGGACTGGTTCTCATGTGCAATGAAAGGAGGCGGGCAGAGCCCGGTCAGGGTTTTTCAATTGTGTCACCCCAACATCACCATCAAATCACATATCATGTCCACGGACACAGCTTGAACCACAGAAATCATGGATCCACAGCTTCGTGGGGAGATCCCTGCAAAACAACAGAGAAGCAGCGCAGCAAATAAAGAGAAGGGTGAGAAGAACCATTTCTCTCTGTTGTGGTTTTCTCTTGCAGCGTTTTCTTTATAATTTGCAGGGAATCCCCACTGAGCAACCATTACACTTCGGCTGCACCCAGGACTTTCCTCCTAAAGGAAAAAACGTATCTGCAAAGCAAACTAAGGCCATTTTCTGCGCTCCTTCCCTTTGCCCCGATCGTATGTGTCAATTTCACACCATGTGCTGTGTTTTTTGATCCGGTGAAGCTGCTGAGCAAAATGCGGCTGGGCAGCACATGTTGTGAAATTGACACGTAGGATCGGAGCAAAGGGAAGAGCAAGCGCAGAGCAGCAGCTTGTGGAAAATTGTGGGGTTAGCTCCCAAGGAGATCCACAAGTGGGTCAGACTCGTTTTCTCCTCGACTGATGGTTTACACATGCGGGGGGCGGGAAGCGGCGAAATAGACTGCACCACTGAAACTGCGGGAAGTGGAGCGCAGCTTTGGATATTGGGGGGGGATTTCCCCCGTCCGCTAACTGACACGTGCTCCGGAGCTTCTGTTTGGCTTTTAGGGAATGCAGCCACTTTTGGGGAGGGGCTGGGGGCGGGGCTGGCTCGGAAGTCAACACCGTTCCGGCCCAAAAATAGCCCTGGAGAAGGGGATTTAAAGTTTAAACCCCCTTCTCTCTGGAGTCGCGCTGCATAGGCGGTGCAATTTTAGAGAGAATGCGCTTGGGGGCGGGGCTTGCCGCCACCGCCATTTTGCTCGCTCCTGGGCTGCCGGAAGAGTTAATTATGAAAATCTTGGAAATAAAGGAAATGGACAAAGTAAATATGATACTGTCAGGGAAAGATGAAAATGTGTTTCAAAACAGATGGCAAAAAATTAACAAATGGATTGAAAAAAGTGTTTAATGTAAACTCCAAAAAAATGATTTTTATAAACCATGTATATCTTTTCCCTTTTTTGTAATGGAAAAATGATAAATAAACTCTCTCTCTCTCTCTCTCTCTCTCGCCTTTAAAACAGCCAGAATGTTAGAGAATGAGCTTGATATTTGCTTTATGGACTATTTATTGCTACACACAATGGACTGTGCACACACACATAGGGTCAGAAAGCTGTACACTTTAAGTCACCTGTTGTGATACTACACATAGAAGGTGCCTGCACATACCTTACGTGTAAATAAGGTTTCAGTTACACAGCTACCCAGCCTAGTGAAGAAGCACACACCTCCATTATTGTGAGCAATGAGAAACAACAACCTCGAGAAGAGACAGCCCCCATGACGGAACTGCTTGTAGTCACGTACTACCCATCGCCTGCTTTGTTCCTGCATTGGTATTTCCTGCCATGGACATTTGGTTATCAATAAAATGGCCAGCTTCATCAGCACTACAATGGAGCGTCTTGACGCCTAGGTTTTCACACCTGTCCAGATGCCATACTCTGAGTAAGGTTTTAGGTTACAATATTGGCCACCCCTTCAGGTAACCTCCCCTTCCCATAGGCAACCAATAGGATTGTTTTTGGGATGGACTAACAGGTAGGTGAGTCAAGAGGTTGGTACAGTTACCACCCATCTCTTAGACCCCCTATAAAAGGGAAGGACCATACACCTGGCCCTTCCTAGCTAGCAATCCCTGCATCAACCCCTATCTGCTTCTATTCCCCTTGAGTCCCACTTGCTATCCCCAACCCTTGCTTCTACTTTGATCTCTTGATCTGCAGTCTAGAGACCCCCACACAGTCCGGCTAGTTCTGGTAGTGTGGATCCTTTTTGGTTTTCCATTTCTTCCCCTCCATTCTTCATTGTAACAACCAAGCTGCAAGACAGAGAAGTATCGCCCACCATCACCCCACCTGCTAATGCAAAAGTGCTTATTTCTTACTGTAAATCTTAGAAACTTGATTGAATATGTGAGTGCATCAGTATTATTTGTATGAGATATATTTTCAAGTAAAATACATCTATTTTAACTACAACAGCCTCGAATCCTTTACTGGTAACCCTTGGTGGGAACAGGATCTTGGTATAAACTGGCAAGAATCTATTTATAAATTGCCAAGCTGTAAATAAAGCAATTCGGCTAACAAGAAGCAATATCAAAAACATATCGGTAATCAGTATTTACAGCATCAGATAACAAAATATCAGAAAGTAAGATAATGAAGTATGCACAATAATTCCCAAATCACAAAACCAGAGGGGCGGGACAGGGGGGAGAAAAAAGCCTGGGGAAAACAGGGATGTCTTGACTTGAGATCACAACAAGAACTCAGCACTTAACACCAGATGTAAGATAAGGGAGAAATAATCCCTCAAGGATGCTGTAACCAAGAGGACCTTATAAAAATGAAGATGTACCACTAACCATTTACTGGGTTCAAACATAATACAAAACCATGATTAGTTTATGAAACCAGGATTCAGCTCAGTGGTGACTATTTGACTCAACAAAACACTAATCTTATCACCTTTCTCCGTTCCCCAACCTTCCCCGAAGGGACCCAGCTGGCATCCCAGCCTGCACTGCACCAAGGGTGGTACCAGAGCAGCAGCCCGGATGTCTGTGTTCATATGTCACATGATTACCTGGGTGCTTAACCACAGTTAATACAAATAACCAGTTTCATATCCTCATGTAGAGTGTCAGCATGTTGCAGTGGTTTGGATATTAGACCAGGATTTGGAAGTCCCAGGCTCAAATTTTCATTCTTCCATGAAGCTTATTCTGTGATCCGGGTATTTTTCTTGGCCCAACCTATTTCACAGGGTTGTGAGAATAAGATGGAGAAGTAAAGAATGATGTGCATTGCCCAGAGTTCCTTGGAGAAAGGGCAGAATAATCTCTATTTGTAGTGTAACAGAGGCATATCAAGAGACATTGCGAGAGGAGAGCATCTCAAGCGTTGACAAAGTCTTGAGCAGCAGAAAAACAGCACATCAATCCATCATCCATATGCCTTTATTTATATCCTGTTATGAAACATAATGAAAGCCTCCATTTTCAATACCAGCCAAAGTATAAATCGGCACCACCCACATGCCATCTGTGTCTAAAAGGGGTAATTCTAAAGAACTACAGCCGTTTCACTTAAATCAGACTGAGGTAGCTGTCACTTGCATTGCAAGGGTTATCTGTGCTAAGAATCACAATGCAGTAACCAGTTCCTCAATGCTATTTGTTCCATATTCTGAAACAAGGTTGAAACAAAGGGACATGTCAGATCCATTGTTTTCTAGATACTGGGCTTTCATATAAAGACCTTCATATGCACCCATACTAACTGAAGACAGTTAGGATAATAAATTACAACTGTTTGGGGTACCAGTTTATATCTAAGATATAAGGAATAAACCACAAGATCTCCATACAACGGGGGCTGACAAATCACAGGCATCAGGTCACCATGGCACTTAGAAATTTCATATCTGCCCTTTCCCCATGAGGCCAGTGGGGTGTACTTCAGCCTGATGGAAATTGGTGCCTCCCAAGTGAGGCTAAGGCACTGACATGCCTGAGTTGCTATAGCAAATCAGACAGCATTCTAGAGGCCCAGATCTCTCATGGGAGAAGCCTCCTCCATCTAGGGCTCTCACTGGAACCAGCCAAGATGCGGCAGTTGTTATGGTGACTATGAGACTTTGGATTTAGATAGGCAGCAGTGGTTTCTACTCTGAACCACAGCACTTCAGGCTTAGGCCAGGAAGTGTTGGGGGGGAGAAGATTATAGGCTTTGGACAGTTAAAGCAGTTAGACCCATATATGTTTTACACTTAAATGCTGACACTACTACTAATGGATGGTGTGTTCAGGGGGCCATTTTGGTAGATTAGATTGCAAGGTACTCTCTGTCCTTGGTGCAGCCTACAGCCCTTTCTAGGTAAGTGCCTGCTTCTCCTTGCTCCCCGTACAGTCAGATGGATGGACTTGGTCATGTGCCGAACATGGCAGTGTTGAAGCCATAAAAGAGAAGTGGGGATAGAGAACATGTAGGAAGGGCTGCAAGAGCATGGGGAGGCAAGAAAAAAGCTTGGATGCCAAGCCATGCCCACTTCCATCTTCAAAGCAGACTTGAGTATGAATCTTCTCCAGACAATGATGCTTACTGTCTGGGGAGGCAGAAATCTGGCCCAAGTTTTACCCACAAGGCAAACACACAAACATGCTCATCCTTGTCTCTTTGGAGTGAATACATTTTGTTTGTTCTGGGGATTAGTTGCTTAAATTAATCAAATTTGGCCAGTTTCTGGCATTTGAGGGTCCCAAATTTAATTTTAAATCCTTACAAATTGATTGTGGGTTTCAGATTTTGAGGAGGACAAACGCTGATTGCAAGATGAAGTATAGCACAGACTCTTACACTGCTCCTGAGGGAATACTGACCTATAGGACTACAACATTGGTGGACTAAGGGGGAAAGGGAAAAGCTGCTTCAAGTACAACTCTGCATGTGCTGCTTAGGATCAAAGCCACAGAAGGACTTTAGTTAAAAACTGACTATGTGGTAGTATGTGGTACACTAAAATGCATTTTAGAATATCTCCATGGTATAGAATCCACAGTAGATGCAGATTATATGACACCCCATAACACTATTGCTAATGAATGATTTATAGAATTGTTCTTTCATATAGGATAACTTTAATGACTTTATGGTGAGAGTCGTGGATGCATAATCCAACATGTTGCCGTGGCTGATATATATAATTTTGGCAACCCTATATATACCCGACATTCTACGTTTTGCACATCCTGTATTTATGTGGGTCTCACTGTGAATTAAATTAAAAATGCAGCTGCATGAGTGAACCCTGAGGGTTAAGCAGTAGCTTAACCATCCACTCCTTGCCAACTAGCATCAGAAACAGGACACGAATCCAGCGATTTAGATGGCGGTTCACTGGAGACTCAATTTGCTAAAACAGTTTTCTGTTCAGAGAAATAGAAAGATTATACTAAGTCTTTCAACAGCTTACTCCTTACAAGACCATCACAAGGGGCACTTAGCAAAAATACCATCAAAGAGTTAGGCATTTGGTCTTCAAAACTGGGCTCCTAAAAAAACAGACACTGGGTAAGGCTGGGCTGATGCTATCTCATTCCAGCCAAAACAGCAGGGAGGAAAGCATGGGAATGGCTCAGAAGTTAGATGCAGAAAGTGGCTTACACAATAAAACTTTTGTACATTGGCCAAGCTTGTTGTCCAAGTCTGCTGCGAACAAAGAGAATAGTCCCTACTGACCCCTTTGGCTCCCAAAAACCCCAAGGAATGTTTTATAGAAGCTGTTGTACATTATGCACCTTCTAGCCCTACATTCACTTCTGTAAGTGAAGAAGTTGGGGAACCAGATCCTCCAGCCCCAATTCAGCTGCCTTCCTGTCGTCCTACTGATAACTTGAGAAATGGCTGTGTTAAAAGTAATAATTTAGATCAGCTTATTGACATAGATTGACTACCTGAATGTTCCCCATCCCCACTTATAAGGTTTGTTTCTTGGAACATAGCAGGATGGAAGAACAAGGAAAAAGATCGTGAAAGTCATAAAGAAAGATTTCTAAACTACCAATCAGCTTTTAACATTACATATAAATGTTTCTTTTTGCAGGTTTTAGCAAGGTAGCCATTTTGCAATCTGCTGCAGACTCTGTTTTTGAATGGTAAATTTTACATTACATTGCTGACAAGCTGATACTCAACATTTGCTATCAGGTGTCTGCTTCGTGATCTACTGAAGAGACTCCTCTGTGTATTGCCCTGATTTAAGACTGTCCAAGTGCTGTCTGAACCACCTCTGTCATGGTGCCCAGTCTGCAGCATCCCCAGCAGAAGCCCACCTGGCTAATCACTTTGGTGAAAACCTATTTTAAAAGGACATTGGCTCCTGAGTGGGAATCTTAGGACTTCTGCTGCCATGCTGCTGATACTGGTTGGGGCACATGGAGCAAGGGATGCTATTCTCTGCATGGGGCTCTTTATTTTTTAAAAAATGTAAAACGTTATTGTTCACAATTGAATCAAAATGTGTTGTTTTCCTATCAGACTAGCTCTACTCTAAAAGCTCAGTACACAGAAGGAATCCTGTGCATGACTTCCCAGTCTTTCCCCTCCTGGAGAAGCACAGACTGCCCCCTTAAAGTGCCGTTCCTGTGGGTTGTGGAGACCTCCAAGAGCAGCATGAAGAAGGGAGGTAGAAGGCTGCTGTGTGAAAGGGGAAACTGGTGGGAATTGCCCCCTCTTGCTAATGGGAATCCATTGTGATGGGATCCAATATGTGGATTAGGTACACAGCAAATACCAAACAATATGATTATCTAAGAAGGGGGGGGGATCAATCCCTAAATTGATTCCATTCCAGATTCCTTGGGCTCATTTAGGGGTGTGGTATCAACACCAACCCAAAAGGTTTAGCAAAAAGCTTGTGTTGCAAATAAATATCAGTTAACTGAATGTAAACAAAATATCATTGATCTCTTATGTCATTTTTGTGTTGGTGGATGAATATTTTATACCCTTTCAATTCAATATTTCATTCAGTACAGTAGCTTCATATGAGGCTGATATTGAGTATTTAATAACTATTTGACGTGCCACAAAAGTCTAGAAAACAGGAACTGGACTGAAAGACATTATCGAGTCTAAATTAAAAAGAATACAGTGGGTGTAACAATGGGGAGAATCAATAGATGTACCATCTGGTGACACTCAAAAGGGAAAAGGTACAAGGGGATAAAACACTGTATGAAATTCTTTATTCCCCTATTTCAGTAAAAGCCAAAAAATGCACATGGGCTTAACTGGACAGCGGAGCAGGCTCTTCACAGATTAAATTTAAAAATGACAGCACAACGGTATTCTGCTAGCCACAAGATGATGCTGTTGTATTGTTAGAAAGCTTCTGCTCCTCCTTTACTCAGAAAGCATCAGGCAGACAGGCACCCCAGGGGAAGACCACATTGCAGCATCTGCTAGGAAAACCAAGGTGGATTGTTCTGTTCTAATGGTTTGCAGATGCATTTATTTTCGATGACCCATTAAGGACAAAAATTCTAAGCCTGAACTCCAAAGATCTCATAACTCAGGTTTTAATTCTATAGCAAGTTAAAGGACCTCAAACCAAGCCTTCAGTCTGATGTGATTTTATTATTGTTAGAACAGAACAAAAGGCAAGTATTTTGAGCATGTTATTCAAGAGACTCTGGCACTTGCCAATGATCATCTGTCCTATTTTAATACATAGTTAAGAAGAGTACCTCCCCCCAAAAATCAGCATTCATATTCACACCATAGGAAGTTTGGGAAAGAAGCTGAAAAAAACCAGGCCAATGTAATAAATGTTTGGTCACACTACTCCCTGATTCTGCAGAAAAAGATGCCTGATCCAATCCAATAATTACTGCATTTATTTAGAGTGATATAGCATAGACATAATGGCTACATTTTTCACTGCTTAACACACATGAGAAAAGAATACCTGCAACAGAAAGTGGAGTTCACGTCTTTCTGCTTTCCACCGCTCTGCCTGACACCTAAACTCCTCTCCTGCCACCTCCCTTATCTCTGACTGTATCATGTTCTTCTGCTCTTCCTGGTGCTCCAAGGTGTCCTTGACATGGATACAGTTTAACTTTTATTAATAAAATAGTTAAATGCCACAAATCTAAATTTCTGAAATTAAACCTACTGAGCAGAAATTCACAGGACAATAAAATCCCATTTTTCTTATGGACAGCAAGGGCTGTTTCACAAGGTCTAGTTTACTTCACAAATATCAGCCAGTTTGCCCAACTGAACATATGGGTGAATAAGTAATAAATCCAGGCATTCTAAATGATCCACAAGTAAGCCAATACCCTATGCTGCACGTAAAGAGTCAAGAAACAACATGGTACCTCCTACTGGCAGTGGGCTATGGGTAGACCTGCTTGACTGCACAGAGCTGCCTTACCTTGTACATCAAGACACTATGTGGTGTCCAAGTTTGATGGTTTACTCCAATAAACTGGAGTTAAAGCAGAAGCAGCAGAGTAAGAGTGTCAATCCTGGGTAAATCTAAACAAGACTCTTGTGATGGAATCAACCAAATTATTCCAAGTCTACCTTCTTAACTTTTAACTGAGAGGCAGTTTGGTGTAGTGGTTAGGATGTGGACTATAATCCGGGAAAACCGGGTTTGATTCCTCACTCCTCCACATGCAGCTGCTGGTTTGACCTTGGGTCAGTCATAAGTTCTTTCTGAGCTGTTCTCTCAAGGGCAGTTCTCAAGAAAGAGTTCTCTCAGCTCTACCTACCTCACAAGGTGTCTGTTGTGAGGAGGGGAAGGGAAAGGAGTTTGTACACCACTCTGAGACTCTGAGTGAAGGGCAGGGTATAAATCCAATCTCTTCTTCTTAATATTTTAATGCTTCATTTTTCTATTTTAAACCGATGAGTGTTTTATAAGACACACTGAACTGTTCTGGTAAAGAACTATGTATATTGATAGCACTAGAATCACAACATAATTTGTGGAACTGTTCTTTAAACAACTTCCAAGTTGTGGAATCAGTCCTTACAGCAGCAGTACCCTGATTTCAACACTATTTTCACTGTCACAGAAGTTTTAAGAACCAGTCACTTATTTTACATACAACATCAAACTATGAGCTGCACATTAAATGAATATAATTTGGACTCACTTGCTCCCTCCTCCCATTCTCCCTTCATCTTCCCCTTCCATGCTGTGAACCAGTTTCTTTCCCCTTGTTTTAAGGCAGACCACAGCTGGCTGTTACACCCTAACCCGTCATGCAATGACAAAGGACAGCTTGCCTTACAACAGGAAAGGAGGAAGCCACGCAAGCGAAAGAGGTAATCTGTGATTCTGAGGCTAGTTCCTGTAATGCCAACCATAGTTTAATGTTTCATCTCAACCACCCTGATGGTGGCGAGTTTAATGTTTCATCTCAACCACCCTAATATGTGACAGACTGCACTTTTAAAAGCTTAGAAGTTCTGTACAAACAGCTGAAGGACTGTGAAGGGTTAATTCTTCACAGAAACAGAGAGCCTTGAGTGACAGGCTGCTTCAAGCAATTAGCTGAGCAGAGAGAGACTTTAGAGCTGAATGCTGAGGAGGAGAATTCGGAATTCAGCCCTGACTAAGAGCAGTTTAACACAAACAGGAGAACTGGGGAAAGTTGGGAAGGATGACTGGGTAGTTAGATGGACTTCCTTTCAGGCCAAGGAAAGGGCATAGATCGTCTAGAGAGAGAAGGAATTTTCCTACCCAGTCTAAACAGGGTGGTAGCTCTGAAGAGTAAAGAGATCCCTGGTCTAGTGTGGTTAGAAGCTGCCTTTGGAGACCTTAAGAGTCAGTTATAAATTCAAGATGTGTACTGGTGTTTCAAGAAAATGGGGCAGAAGAGCGTACCAGACTTCTGGAAATCAAAGGAGTCAGTGAATACTCAAAGGAAGTGTACTGGAGTGTTTGGAAAACACTGAAACAAAAGCCTCTCAACATAAAGATTTAAGTAACTGAATAGCTTAAGAAACTCATTAACTTGAAACATAAGAACTAAAGTCTGTACATGTATTGGTTTCATCTCATAGTTTACTTCAGAAATTTCAACCCCTGATTTCACCTGACCTTTCCTCTCTATGTAGAACAAAATATTTAGTTAATTTTGAATTTTAAAATATCTCAAGTGCCATTTTCAGTTAAAGGGTGATCCCAACACTTCCCCTCAGGTTCCTGGGCTGAGCCAGCAGTAAAATATCATACTGACAAAGGATGGGACAAGCCCAAGTTCGTCAGGAAAGAAGAAAACAGACCATTAAGGCTGCTCAGTCAGAAAGGGAAAGAAAAATGGAGGGAAAACCTTGCCTCTGAGCGAAAGAAGTGGATGGAGTCATCATAGCTACAAACACAGGAGACTTCAGAACTGAAGTAACAAACAACATTGGTCAGAATAAGAAAGGAATATTCCCAGTATTGGTGAGTTTACACTTGTTTTGATTATTTAACTGCTTTACACCTGTTCCAAACTTGTTTTACAGCAAGACAGAATAATTTCATATAAGGAATTATATTTTTCGATAGCTCCCCTGCCCAATACTGACACAACTTGAATAAAGGCATACCTTCAACATATTGTCCAGTTTTGTCCTCTCCTTCAAGAGTAATTCATATTCACTATTGCAGGACTTGATAATAACGTCTTTTTCAGCTATGTCATTTACAAGTCTTTGCTGTTTGTCATCCCAGTGCTGCTGAGAAATATGAAAGGCTCTCTCGGTCTCATTCAGCTTCTGCTGTAAAGCTGTAATTGTTGCTATTGAGAAGAGAAACAAGGCGATGTACTCATTGAACTTAATGCAATGCGAAGACATTATTAAAACCAGCAGAAGTTATTTTCATTCCCTTCCATCTGACAATGTCACAGAAAAGCAACAAAAGAACAGTGATTTTCTGGAACTGGAGATTTCTTTCCATTTGTATTGGTACTATAGATTTATTACCATTAAACAAACAAGAATCTACACCAAGTTCCTGTTTCACAGGTGAGAAGCACAATAAGCTGGAGTAGAAGGTAGAAATAATTTATATAAAATACAGTAAATATGCAAGATTAGGAGGATTTTTCATCTGTTTTTGTTTTGACACAGCAGTGCAAGACATATGGCACCAAACCTGTTGTCAGTCTTGTACACAAATCCTGAACTAATTATAAACCCATAAACATTTTCAATAGCTGACCTGCCTACTTATCAGTCATTTGTGGCCTGAAAGGACCAAGTTTATCAAGAGTCCCTGGCTGGTTTCCAGAAAGGTCTTTACTACAGTAGCCCAGAAACACCATCCCCATTGCAGAGTGTCAAGATTTTGCAACATGCAGGGTGAGTTTGGGATTTGTTTATTTAACATGCCTCCTATAAAATGTTGTGGAGACCTCTGTGGGCAGTGAGCATATCTCCATGTGATGAGGAGAACCAAAGGCAAAAATATTCCTCCTGCAGAACCTCTTTTCCCTCATGCTGTTCCCAAGAACACGGATTAGTTAGCCTCCACTAGACAAAGCTCAGCAGATTCTGGCTGGCTCAGACTTTGAGGACTCAGATAGGAAAAAAAGAAAATCCTCAACATAAAATGAGCAAAAAGTGACACACGGTTAACATTTTGTCCAAGACAGCAATATGAGAAATGGAGAGCTGGGATTGTGCACAGATTATTTATAAAGATCACTGCCAACAACATGATGCCTTACACTATCTCATAAGCAAAAAACAAAAACAAAAACACAACCCCCTACCTCCAAGGAGCATACAATTTTCATCTGACAAAGGGAAGGATAAGGGTAGAAATTCCTTTAGCATTTCTGCCACAAAGTGAATGAGATATATTTAAATCTGCTACTATGATTACATCAATGCATGCAGCTTGGAAGCATGCTTCCTCGAGGGGCGTTTTCCCTCTGATCTCACTGTAGCCCCATAAGGAATGCAGAGAAACAACAGAACTGAGGAATACACTTCTCCTAGAAATGAAGAGAGGGGCCTGGAGCCACATGCCATATTTCTTGTACTGTTTTCATCTAAAAGAATTGTGGACTTTTTGTAATTGTAAGCCATTCTGAAGATGAACTTGATCAAAAGGAGGGGTATAAATCTTTAAAATAAATAGTTCTGTTAGGAAATTTTGAGACATGGCATTCGATTTCATTTCACTGCATTTTACTATTCCTACCCTTTTTCAGATCCAGAAACTTGCATTTCCCTCAAAGTTTTTAAATATATCTAATAAAAAGAGAGATTAAAACAAAAAATAAACAGAGGGGAAAGATACATCTAACATCTCAATCCAAGCATATTCCTAAAGAGAATAAAGACAGATGAAGACCACAAAAACCCACAGGGGATTCCTTCAGACAATATGTCTCACTATACCACAAAGCAGACATTAAAGCACCAATCCCAGGCAATCAAAGAAAGAAAAGAAGTCTCTAAGCAACTAGAGAGTGAAAGCATTAATTAAGCCACAACCTAAGAGAAACCAGAGAAGCAACAAATTCAGGATTCAGCACTGAGAGCAGCTCCCACTTCTACAGCTCCTAAGTAACAAAAGAATGTTTTACAGGTTGATCATCCCTCTGGACAACAGTAAAATAAGAATGAGGAAGCCCAAAGCTTTCCTGTGCGTAAAATCCAAGTGAAGTTTCTTGTATGCAATATTCAAAGGTAGTTTGAAAGAAATGTCATACCTTTTAGAATATTTGTGATGTTTTGCTGTTGGATGTCAGAAAGGCAGTTCAAAAGTTGAATGTGGTTCTAAAGAGTTTGTAAGTGATATCTTGTTTCCAAAAACAAGAACACAGATTTTGAAGATGCAGAATAATAGAAACCACACCACCACTGTTTTCACACTTAGTTTTTTCCTCTCCTTTAAATCATATTGAATTTTATTTTTTAAGGTAACAAAATCGAGCAAAGCATGAAAGAATATAAGCAGTGAGATAGAAAGCAAACTACAAAGAAACATTCTGGAGAATGAAACACACTTTTGATCATTAGTTTTATCAAATTAGTTTTGTGTAACAGCAGGTGGGAAAGGGAGAAGATGGATGAAGGGACCAGGGAAGGGCCTGAAATGCAACATCTGATTCGACTACTGAAATAGCCACAACCGAATAAAAGCCGATATTATTCTGCTTTTATTTGGGTGTAGCTAGCTTCTGAGTTCACTTGTCGAGTCATGCCACCCTTTACAGTTTAAATGCCTTCAGTTCACCTGCCGAATCATGCTGCCACAGCAGCACAATTTGGTGAGCAAACTGATTTAAAGTTTAAATGCCTTGTGAGTTAGCTGAATTGTGCCATAGCAGCGGCACGACTCAGCGATTGAAATTCTCCATTATACCATAAGGTACCCATAGGGTATAATGGAGCCTCAGGTTTCCTGACTATTTACCTGAAGACCAATACAATACTGATACTAGTATTCGGGAACATTCAGAAATACTGATATTTTCCACGTCCAATAGACCTGAATTGGGGAAAAACAGGAATTTTTTTTGCACACCCCTAAAACTCATAAGCAGAAGAGGAAGGGCAAATAAAAGGAACAAAAGGAAGATGAGATCAAAGTACTGTATAAACTCGTGACTCAAAGGCTCTGTTCTACCAGTGTTTTAGTATGGGCTTTAACTCTTACCTTGAAGTTGTTCAATTTGATTGTTTGCGTCACATAACTTGTCCTCTGCTGAGCACCATTCCAAACCAGCTTTTTTCCTTGCAACAGCAAGCTCATACTCCAGACTCTGTCTAACAGCCTCACCTTTCTCAACTGCAGCTCGCAACTTGGCAATCTGACTTAGGCATTTTGATAGCTGTGAAAGGAATTTGTACACATTGCTCAGGAGATAGAATCAGGTGGATAGCCTTGTTGGTCTGAAGCAGAAGAACGAAGTTTGAGTCCAGTGGCACCTTTGAGACCAACAAAGGCTGATTTCGCACAAGGACTACGTCGCCATCGCACCTCCCTTTGCCCCATTTCCACTGGTCAATTTCCCACTCGAAGCCGTGTGGCCACATTTTGACCCGCAGCTTCGCCCAATTTCCCCCGTGGTTTCGTGATCCTCAAAAAACAGGATCACGGAACCGCAGGGAAAATCGGGCAAAGCCGTGAGTCAAAATACGGCCGCGCGGCTTCGAGTGGGAAATTGACCAATGGAAACGGGGCAAAGGGAGGTGCAACGGCGGCACAGGTCCTTGTGTGAAATCAGCCAAAGTTTTATTAAAGGTATAAGCTCATGTGTGCACACACATTTATTTAGATACAATGAAATGGAAGCTACCAGTTTGTACATATAGGTAGAGGGTGGGTAGCAAATTAGCATACAGAATAATGAAGATATTTAACAAATGCAAGGACCAAACAGGAACAACAAACTTAGGTTTTGTTTGGGTTTAATTCTAGGGGGAAACATAGTGAAGGAAATAAATATGTCAGTTTCATCAAGCTCCAATTTTTATTTTAAATAAATAAATGCCAAGTCATAGTAACACACATCACATTATATTAAAAGTTTTATATAAAGATGAAGCACTTACTTCTTCATTGTGTTCAGCAGTTAAATCCAGTTTTTCTTTCATGGCTTGATGGAGTTTCCTTCTCAGCTCTTCCTTAATTTCCATGTCTGGTTCTCTGCTATTGGGCAGAGATGTCTTTCTACCATGCCTGCTTCAAAATACAAGCATTTTAACAGTGTTATATCAGCTCTTATATCAGGAGTTCAGCCTTAATAAGTACAGGTAAGTCCCACACATCCTTCCAAAGAAATATGGTTAAGATGCAGCAATTAATTAAACTAGGAACACCACAATACCACTTAACAGTCTGTCACATGTATTTTAAATTGCAATGATTATCCATAGAATCTCGAGTGCCCTCTATTATTGTATAATGCTTCTTTCTGCCACACTGTATCTGTCTCTCACTCTTTTAGCAGTGATGCGAAATAATTTTTTTTGTATCCTTACACAGAAAAATCAATTGTACAAGAATATAAATATTTCACTACTTATGAAATGGAACCTCAAGGTTTGGGTTTCAGTTAATACGCAAAAACTGAACAAGCATAATTACTCATAGACCGATCTTGTGAGCTAGCCATAAACAAAATGAACAATGGAAAAATATCTGACATGCAAAATTGAATGCTGACAATCTATTTAGGCAAGTGTCAACATTCACCATCATATCTTTGTAGTTGTATATTCACAACATTATTCTGGGATTTATTAGGGTTTATTCCTTTTACTCAGGCCAGCGCACACTGAATCCTCACCCACTCTATTGGATCCTGACAACAACCCTATAAATTAGGATGAGAGTGACAGAAATCGTGAGGGGGGACACGGTTACCTAATGGAAAGAGCCGTCATTCAATGAAGTGAGAGCCAACTCAAAAGGACTTTAAAGTCACCATTCAGCAAGTGGTTGTCTGTTTCCATAGGGACCGTTCCTATATTATCAGTAATAGTGTGGTTGCTACTGCAGGAAGAAATCATGCAGTTGGTCCCACCCACGTGATTGGCTTTTATCAAACATTATGAGGAGCAACATGGGAACAGTCACAGCTGGTAATGTATGAATCAGGCCATATTTCCAGCTAATGGGAAGCAGAAAGAGAAGCTGATTGATTTGAACAGAGCCAAGGGAAAAAACAAGTGTATATCAGATGAACACACAGCTTGCAGTTTAATTACTGTAATATTAGTGTTATTGTAAGATGAACGTACACAATTACCCTTTTTTCGACAGTGAAAACTTATTAGAAGCCAGCTATAAATTCTACCTCATAGTTACTCGTTCAGCTGGCATCTCAAATAAAAACAGGAGATTAAAAAATAGAACAGAATTGCACCTGGATCTGGTGCAACGGTGCTGATGTTACTATGGCAGCCACACCCAAAGGAATCAAGAAGAAAAAGAGGGTAAATAAAGAGAAGACTCAGAAGAATAGATGTGTTGTTTTAAATAATATTTTAAAATATATTTTAAGAGAAAGATACTACAGAGAGAAAATTAAATATGAAAAGTTACCTTGTAGATCATAGCATTCACTATGCATCGCAACAAAGGGAAAACACCACTGTGTCCAACCAGACTTGTGTTACTTGAATGGGGAAGAAGTGTATGATGGCCTTAGATTCCCCATTCGGAATCAGTCTCTTGGAACACATCGG
>NW_015175362.1:1308581-1309469 GCF_001447785.1 Gekko japonicus | reverse complement strand
AAGAGCATGTCTATACATGAAGCTCCACTCACAGTATTTGTGAGAAGTAAAATAGTTCCAGGAACTTTTGTTCATTTCATTTTACACGAACATAAGTTACCACAGTTAAATTCATGTCTGACTGTGGATAAAACCTATAGCCTCTGTGTCCTAAAATATAACCTGTTTGCCAAGATTTTATTTTGCTTTTTTTTTCTTTTCCCAGTTATCATGGGGAGAACTTGTGAGCTCATGTCCTAATTGAGATGCCTGGGCCTTTCACAGCCTAAATTTACACTATGCTTGTAAAATGGAAACATCAATAATAACCTGTCTCAGGTACAGGGTGTTGTGAGCTGAATAGCTGAGAACCAATGCTCCCTCTAAGCTGTGGAATCTTGTGAGTAAAAATTCTACTTTGTGAGCCACTGGCATTAAAGTTGTGAGCAAGCAATTTGGCTACTGCATACATTAGTTTGCTCTGGAGCCACCTTTCCTGAGCTGAGACAAAACTGTGTGAGCCAGAGGTTAAAAAACTGAGAGCTAGCTCAAACTAACTCAGCTTAGAGGGAACACTGCTGACAACCATAAAATTATTTGACTATTAGAAAAACAAAATTAAAAACCAGCAATAAGGCTGTTAGTGTTTAAAATTTTTGAATTATTCCTAGGATCTAAAGAAAATGTGTGCCAAAGAAAAGGGCACTATATTTCAAAAACATAATTTCTGTGGTCACACATACAAACAGAAACCAACATGAAGGATTAAGCCAGGATCCTCCATTCACACACCACACAAAACCAGTAGCTGTGGTTCGTTACCCAACTTCAGATCCCCATTTTAAAGAGCTAAATTCTCTGTGGTTTACGGGGGGGGGGGGGGTGTGCCACTGTCAGGCCAAGGGTGTT
>NW_015175362.1:1289712-1308568 GCF_001447785.1 Gekko japonicus | reverse complement strand
GCTGGACAAAATCTAGAAAGATATCATTGCCCCTGTAGGAACGGCTGGAAACTCTATGGTAAAGCCATAGAGGTCAGGGGGGATAAAAATCAATGGGCTTTTTAAAATTAAAAAAATTTAATTTTTAAAATTTAAATCAAATGTTTTATTTAAATCAGATTTTTAAAAAATAGAATGCTTTGTGAGGAAAAATCTATCTGAAGATATTTATTTATTTTATTGGATTTCTATTCCATCCTCCCTGCAGCCGGCTCAGTGCAGCTTACACTTAAGGGCACTGTGTGCCATAATATATAAAAACATATAAAAACAGACATTCCTCGCCCATCTACAGTTGAAGGGATAATATTACATCATATTACATATGAGTTCAACAGTTAACAAAGTGCTTGTTCAGGGGGAAATTATTCTGTACTGGTCAGGTCTTGCAGTCTTCCTTGGGAATTGTAGTTTATTAGGATTGCAGTGAAGAGACTGGGGACGAATAACCAGCTGGCCAAGATATTTTTAGCTTTTAATACAAGGCATGTTTGAATCAATGCATATTATTGTTATCCACTTAGAGGTGTTATGCTATCATCTGTCTGGTATTTGCAGTTATAGAACAGCGTGGAACTAAAGCACACTTCTGCTTCTATCTAGGCTTACCAAACGCCGGCGGGGGAAATCTATTTCCTGGCAGGATGCGTGCCGCGGGGGACGGCTGTGCGCGCTGCACCCGCCATCGCCAGGATGTGACGCTCCGCGTTACTCTGGCAACGGGGCTGTTTGGGTCCCGTTGCCAGGGTAACGCGGAGCGTCACATCCTGGCGATGGCGGGTGCAGCGCGCACAGCCGTCCCCCGCGGCACGCATCCTGCCAGGAAATAGATTTCCCCCGCCGGCGTTTGGTAAGCCTAGGAAAGGCAGTCCCTCAGGTATGTTGGACCCTGGCCATATAGGGCTTTAAAGGTAAGTACCAGCACCTTGAAGCGAATTCGGTATGCTATTGGCAGTCAGTGCAGTGTTTTCAGCACAGGCCGGATGTGCTCCCATCTAGGGAGACCCATCAAAAGCCTGGCCACCGCATTCTGCACCAGCTGCAGCCTCCGGATTTGCGACAAGGGCAGCCCCATATAGAGAGCATTGCAATAGTCTAGTCTCGAGGTGACTATCGCGTGGGTCACTGTAGCCATGTCATCGCGGTCGAGGAAGGGAACCAACTGCCGGATCAGCCAGAGGTGGTAAAAGGCCGACTTAGCAGTGGCTGCCACCTGGGCCTCCATAGTGAAGGAGGGATCCAGGAGCACTCCCAAACTCCTCACCACTGGCGCTGGCACCAATGGTGCCCCGTCGAAGGTCGGGAGAGGGATCCCCATTCCCAAACCGCCTCAACTCTGGTACATGACCTCTGTCTTTGCTGGATTTAGTTTCAGCCAGCTCAATCTAAGCCAACCAGCCACGGCTTTCAATGCCCGGTTCAGATCTTCCAGACTGGAGTCAGACCGGCCACCCCACATCAGATAGAGCTGGGTGTCATCTGCATACTGGTGACATCCCAGCCCATACCTCCAGGCAATCTGGGCAAGGGGGCGTATATAGATGTTAAACAGTATCTGGGAAAGCACTGCCCCCTGAGGCACACCACACTCAAGCGGGTGACTCCGGGACTGCTGTTCCCCTATCACCACCCTTTGTCCCCGACCCTGGAGAAAAGAAGCAAGCCATTGTAAGGCAAGCCCCTGTATCCCCACGTCGGCGAGGCGGTAGGTCAGTAATTGGTGGTCAACCATGTTGGATGCTGCCAACAGGTCTAACAACACCAGTACTGCCGAACCGCCCCAATCCAGATGCCTCCGAAGGTCGTCCATAAGGGTGACCACTGCTGTCTCCGTCCCATGTCCCAGGCGAAAGCCGGACTGGAAGGGATCTAGGACAGAAGCATCATCCAGGAAGCCCTGTAACTGTATTGCCACAGCCATCTTGATTAATTTGCCCAAATAGGGCAAATTGGAAACCAGCCGATAGTTGGCCAATTCAGCCGGATCCAGAGTTGGTTTTTTTCAAGAGAGGACGGACCATAACTTCCTTGAGTGCTCCCAGGAACCGCCCCTCAGAGAGGGACTTGTTGACAATCTCTCTTAGGGCACCTCAAAACCCTTCGTGCCCCCCTTTAATAAGCCAGGAAGAGCACGAATCAAGGCTGCATGTGGTTGGGTGTACAGACATGAGCAACCTGTTGACTTCCTCCAGGCTGAGCGGGCTGAAACAATCCAAACCCGGAACTGAAGACATGTAAGGGGCCTCGAGTTCACTCACTGTATCAACTGTGGTGGGGAGGTCGTGGTGGTGCGCCAAGACTTTATCCACGAAATAGCTCGCAAATGCCCTGCAACCAGTGTCCAATTCCCTAACATTTTGCCTGCCCTGTGGCAGAGCTGTTAAAGACTGAATCATTCTAAACAATTGGGCTGGGCATGAGCTCGAGGACGCAATCGTGGCTGCATAGAACTCTCTCTTAGCGGCCTTGACTGCCATCTCATAGGATCTCATAAACGTCCTATAAGATGATCTTGTAGCCTCGTCACAAGCACAATGCCACTGTCTCTCTAGCCGTCTCAGCTCCCACTTCATGAGCCGCAGCTCCTGGGTGTACCAGGGGGCCAGCCTAGAGTGGGAGCACAGAGTGTGCCAGGGAGCAATCTCATCGATGGCTGTAGAGAGTCAGCTATGCCAATCCTTCACAAGCTCATCCAACGAGTCGCCAGGGGGGCTTGGCTCCCGCAAAGCCATTTGAAGCTGTACTGGGTCCATTTGGCTCTGCAGGCGAGCTAAAATCTGCTCGCTGCCTAAACAGGGTCAGGGCGGAACATTCAGATGGGCCTTCAGGGCATAGTGGTCCGACCATGGTACTGCCAAAGCAGTAATCCGGTCCACTGTCATCCCAGCCGCAAAGATCAAATCGAGCGTGTGTCCGGCCCGGTGCGTGCGGGTCGTTCCAAGTATCTATTTAAGATACATTATAGTACATATCCTATTCATCATAAAATATGGATTAATTTTTAATCATGTAGCATGAGGCTATATATTCATGCAATGTTTAAATTTTTTTGATAAATGAATTCCATTAATACATTCACAATGTCATGCTCTCCCAGAGGTTTCTATAAGATTATTACAGAAGCTTGGTTTTGCAGTTCTCAAAACTGTGAATTGCCTCTTCTTCACAGCAAAAATGTAAGCTGAGAAAAAGACCTTAATCCCATTGTTCCTCTGCAAATCTATGTACACAGAACCAACCCCTTACCTTTTAAGTGCGAAGTTTCAAGAAGTTCAATGAATAGAAAATTGTTTGGAGTGGAATAGATCTGCACAAGGAGCGAAGTGTGAGGAGGGGCAAACAGTAAAAATGAAAGTGAAAACTTCTGAACAAAATACTCTACAAATCTTGGGATCTTTGTGTTTAAAGCCTGAGGTTTATCATATTATTATCTCCCTGGAGGAGAAAACATAACACCTATCTCCCTGGAGGAGAAAACCTAAAATGGCAGCAGGCCGTAAAAGAGACCTAGTTTGGGAATATTTACAGTGTATAACCAAATCATATAACTGTAAAACTAATCTGAAAAATTCTAAAATTAAACCTTCATCAGGTTGTAAATATTAAGGTTATACCAGCAAGAATGAGTCTTTATGTAGAAAAAAATTATCTAAGTCTAGTCTTACAGACTAGTGATTTAAACTGTGACTTAAATCTATTTGATTTAAATCAAATCCACCCTGATAGAGGTGTAAAACTCATTTATGAGGACCGGATCTGACATAAATGTCACTTTGTCAGGCCAGGCCATGTGTGCCATAAAATGAAGTGCCAGGTACCGGAGACATAAACTTTATATAGGACACAGGCAAACCCAATTAACGATATTATTTTTTACTCAAAATACAAACAAAAGCAATTGATTTACTGGGCAACCCACAAAAGCCCCAATAAATGTATTACTCATATGCAAGACTACTTTTTTCCCGCAAGGGATACCATAAAAGGGGGGGGGGAGTATCTTGCAGTTCCACACAAATTATTTTTTGTATCTCTGAGGATCTCAAGGAGGCACACTGGATTCCCCCCTCTACTGCTGCATCCCCACCACCACCACTCCTGTGAGGTTGGCCAGGCTGAGTGACCAGCCTCGGGTAACCCAGACAACAGGGTCCTGGCTCAGAAGGTGGGGGGGGTCTGTACCTAGCTCTCCCAGATCCCCCCCACCCCCAGTTCTCATTCCTCCTGCAATTCCCACAGGTGTGATGGGGTGGTGGGGCTGAGGGGAAGGCCTGGTGGAGAGGCTGCTTCCAAAACCTCCAAAGGTGCTTTTTGTACTCTCGCAACCCCTTTTCCCTCATGGGCTGAAAACAGGTGGGGGGAGAAGGGAGGTTGCCATCCTGCACCTGCCCCAACACTCACTCTGCCTCCTGGCTCTGCAGCTGTTCAGACGTGCGGTGGTGACAGCGATGCCCCTTTTTCCCTCCATTCCCCCACTCACTTTCAAGGCTAGGACATCTTTCCCCTCAGAGTGGCACAGACAAAGCTGCCTAGTTGCCTCCAAATCCACACGCCGGCCCTCCTTCTCCTCTCTCCCTCATCAGCCCTGCCCTTCATCGGCAAGCTGCCACTCTGTGTGCCCGCTCTCATCAACCCTCTTCACGGTCACCGTTGGAAAAACCATGAAGACGGTAGATGCAGTGGTGGAAGTGCCGGCTGCTCAGTTCCACCCACCCCCCCACGCCCATAGTGGCTTCGCCAATCCTTGCTGAGCTGCAGTTGGAGGAGGCAGGAGAGAAAACCCCCCACCATGCCTGCTCTTTCTCCTGCCTTTGCTACCATTCCCCCCCCACACACACTATTTTAGCTTAGCCTCTTAGCCCCGTCCCTAGCCATTTCCTTTTTATTGCTTGACAACTTCAACAACACACACCTCACCATGTGCATCCACTAGCCCTTCCCCAAGCACCCTCCTGCCTTCCCTCCCTTGCACCAGTTGCTCACAAGTCAGATTAAGAGCAGTGGACAGGCTGGTTCCAGCCCCCAGTCCATATGTGTGACACTACTTTCAATCCTCTCCAAAGTAACATAACACTATCACATGAACAACTATTTGTTTCCTCCCACTGGCTGCTGCAGCACCAACAAGCAATAAGAGCTGGGGGAGGAAGATCTTCCACCTCCAGCAGCTGGTTTGTGACAGGTCCATGTTCAGATGGTCCGTTAGCCATAGTTAGTTTGACTAAAGAATGGTTTAGTATGACATCTGAATTGAGCCAATGTGTCAGTTTATTTTCGTTACCAAAGAAACTTGTGATTTAATTTCAGGAGTCATACAATTGATTAGAGAAGTTATGACAATTATTTTCTTTTTGTCTACATTCTCTCAACAATGAACACTATCCTCATAATTTCTATTGATACAGCTAAAGAAAAAGAAGAGATTGGATTTATACCCCGCCCTTCACTCAGAGTCTCAGAGCGGTTTACAAACTCCTTTCCCTTCCCCTCCCCACAACAGACACCCTGTGAGGTAGGTGGGGCTGAGAGAGCTCTTTCCAGAACTGTCCTTGAGACAACAGCTCTGACAGAACTATGGCTTGCGCAAGGTCATCCAGCAGCTGCAAGTGGAGGTGTGGGGAATCAAACCGGGTTCTTCCAGATTAGAATCTGTGCACTTAACCACTACACCAAACTGGCTACATCAAAGGAAGACAAACAATGCTTTCTCCCACAAATCTTGAGGACACACTAAAATCTAAAATACATACATTTATGTGGCTAATTACATTCTCTTCTTAACAAAACCATAATTCACATTTACTCATATATAATGAGCCACTGAAACAGTGCTGCCTTCACAGAACCAAATACTATTGGGCAAAGCCTTACATAAATCTATAGTCACAATCCAGAGAACTAACCTACACACTTGCTGGGCCTTTCTGAATCTCTTGCACAAAATTCATCCCCATAACATGGAAATTTTCAAAACTAGGTTTCACCCAAACAAAACATCAAAGTGCAGGTTTACATTCTGTTCAAATATTCAGACAGCACCTTGTCAGTATCACTTGTGATTGTGATACTGACAAGGTGCTGTCTGAATATTTGAACAGAATGTAAACCTGCACTTTGATGTTTTGTTTGGGTAAAACCTAGTTTTGATAATATTTGATACCAATATTTATATTACAGTATAGAAAAATAGAAAAATAAAAATAAAAAGCACAAAATTGATTTACCTTGAACATACATCTATTATACACAGTGCTATATACTTTTGCATATCTTCCTAATACTGTGACCTTCAGTTTTCTGTATTTTCTACCCTGGAAGTTGGCAACCTGAGGCCTCTGTGGTCTTTCTGTATAAGAAATTGAGGATGTTTGGTAAGAGGAAGTAGGCTAGAATGTCGGGAAGCAAGCAAGGGTAGAAGTGAATAGGGCAAGCAAAAAATGGAGGAAAGGAAAGGGATTGTTCATAGTGTCTGTATTTACTGTAGGGTATCTATATACTTGTTCAGATTGTCTCTTAACTTGGGCCATCTCCATTCGTTTGAGAATTACAGGACAATCCTATACAGAGTTATTCCAGACTAAATCTATTACTCTGAATATGCTTAAACTGGAGAACTCCGCATAACAAAGAAGGCTGCTTTATATACACAGTCATCTATATCAAGCCTTTGGAATAAGGCAAGTTTATTCTAAATAAAATACAGTTTGAATCCCCACTCATGCCATGGAAGTCACTGGGTGATCTCGGGCCAGTCACACTCTCTCGGCCTAACCAACCCCAAAGGGTTGTTTGTGAGGGTACAATGTAGGAGAGGAGAACAATGAAAACTGCTTTGGGTCCCCATTGGGGAGAAAGGCAGGGTACAAAAGAATTCAATAAAAACTTCAAGAAACTTCAATGGAGATAGGGGGACTTTGAAATCTGGAAATAAGAACTGGAAAATGGTACAGAGACAAAGCTATACCAGTGAAGCAAATATCCAAGACTATTACTGTAATGAGAACAACTATTCGCTTTTCTAAGTGGCTGTAAAACTAGGACTTCGCCTGAAAGCAATCTAAATGTTTCTGTCACACACTTACTACCTTGATACAAAGCATGAAATCTTTGACATGCATGAAGCCAGATCACTGGGGTGGGGGGGGGGGTACATATCATGTCATACTTTTCAGTACTGTAATACTGGACAACTTTCAGACATAAAAACCCACAATCATTTATCATCATTCCTCCGATGCCATTCCCCCCCCCTTGTTATTTCACCAGGTATTCAAAAAAATCAAAAAACTTCTATTTGCATTTGGATCCTGAACATTTATGCCTATGTACCTGATTGTAATATCAGAACAGTATAGTTTGTGACAGTATACTGGCACAAGTAACAAGTATGCCCATTCTAAACCAGAACAGAACACAGGGTATTGCAGACATTGCTTTACCTGCGTAATCTCAATGGTGCTTTTATAACCATATGCACTCCAATAACACATGCATTCCAATAATACCTCACCCTCTACCTATATACATGGACTGGTAATTTCCATTTTTGTTTCTATCTTTGTCTTGACTCTAATTGGCCCATCCTGGCAACTAACCCTCCCCCCTCTTCCTATATGTAATGGTTGAGGAAATTCTGTTTCACTGTATCTGAAGAATTGTGCTGGCACATGAAAGCTTATACCCTGAATAAAACTTTGTTGGTCTTAAAAGTGCCACTGGAATAAAACTTTATTTCAATAATACATTTTTATTTCTTGAGTTGAAAACACCATCTTGTGTCCACCTTTCAGAACTGACAGAATAACATCTATACTTTCAGCCTGATCTTATGTAAATTTATTCAGAATTAATTCTCAAGTGAACTTGAGTTGACCATTCTGCTGATTAAACTTGGGTCGGATCAGATTATTGGTGTAGCTGTATACAAAGCCACAGCAACATTTCCTCCTGTATGTTTTGTGGTTTTTTAAAAATAGAAATGATACGCTATTTGACAAGGTAACGAGACATACATGAAGCAGTAAAAGAGCAACTGTAACCCTAAACTTTCACTCAGCTATTAAACTACTGCACAATTTAGCCCTGCAGACTAATTCAAATTTTTCCAAATTCCATTTTATGTCAATAAAACTTTTCCGAAGTCAAGGACGACTGAAGTACTAAAGAGTAATTCAAATCTAAGCTATGTGGTTTTCATGCTCTAGGGACCTTGGAGCTCCCAGAAAGCTTATTATATGCTCCTCAAGGAGATCTTCAATGACAGTGGCATAGTGGCCAGTGTATAGTAATGGTTAGAGTACTGGACTAGGATCTGTGCCATGGAAGCATGCTACGTGTCCTTGGGCCAGTTACATACTCTCAACCTCACCTACCTCACAGGGTTGTTGTAAGCATAAAATTGAGAAGGGGACAATGGTGTAAACAGCAGATTAGGATGAGACAGAATAACTGGCCCAGTGGGCTTCATGGAGGAGTACAAATGCATTTGCTCTCAGTACCACCAGCGTGTTTCCCAATTGAGTTGCTGAACATTTAGGACAGCAAAAAAGTAATACATTTTAATTTTTTGACAACAAAAAAAAGTAATACATTTTAAAGCCATTAACTTAAGTTAAAATTAAGATAGATTCAGGTAGGTAGCCGTCTTGGTCTGAGGCAGCAGAACGAATTTTGAGCCCAGTGGCTTTAAGACCAACAAAGTTTAAATCTGGGTATAAGCTTTCGTGAGCATGCACACAAAAGCTTATACCTAGAATAAAACTTTGTTGGTCTTAAAGGCGCCACTGGACTCAAACTTTGTTCTTGTTATCACTGTTAGGCATCTAATTTTGCATGCTTATAGCTTCAATTTGACTCAGATGACCAACTAATTTTGTTGCTCACTTAAACAGAATACCCCAAATGGCACTGTAAAACAAGTCTTTCTGCATAGCTAGAAAATAATAGTTAGATATCATTGGAAGCAGTGGCATAACGTTTAACTAATCTTCTTACTGTGCTTTGCTTCTAAACAAATCATAGTCCTATAAAGCTATTTCACATCACAAATTGTTTGGACAATGTCCATCACTGAACAGGTCAGGTCTTACAGTTTTGAACTCTTGAAGGTATTCCCCCACCCCCTTAAGCAAAAGGTTTTCTTGGCAGTATACAAAAATAATCAAATTCTCATTATAAACATCAGTAAACCAACAATACCACTCAAACAATAAAACATCATAATTCAGCAGCGCTAAAAATACAAGCATATAAACTTAATAAAGAATAAACGCCATTGTGTGAGGGGGTGTAGTATGCATCCAATACCCAACCAGGCGCTGTGATTAAAGGACCACCTCACTTAGTGTTTGCAATCACAACAAACCATCGCTAGCTTTGCTTCTGTGTTCAGACAGGTTGTTAGGTGGCCTACTCAACTATTTGAAAGAAACGAAACCGGCTGGAGATCAAATTATACGAATGACTACCTGAAATCCTTCGTGGCATATATTAGGAATCTACAGGCTGAATGAACGGTGATCGGAAGTAGGCAGCTAAGGTCCACTCAACAATCATGCAATTTTGTAGGACAGAGATGTATTTTCTAAACGATAACGAAACACGCGCCCTAAAGCAAAACATTCCAAAACGCTTGGGAAGTGAGGCACGACAATACTACACCAGGTAGACGACCTCTCGTCAGAATTAGCTAGCATTGTAAGGGTTTTTTTTAATGACACGCCCCCTTTATCTATAAACAGTTACACAGCAGGCAGCTGTTCAACAGACAAAGCTTTCCACTCGGAAGCTCTGAGTTAGGAAAGACTATATTCTGAAGAACTTCTGCCAGTCGTCCAAATCAGGAGAAACCCAGCCAGCAACAGGTAACAGTGTTAAATTATCATGCTTCTCCCTCGCTCTTAAACTGTTGCTCCTACTCATTTACCAGAAGCATTACGGAACGACGTTGACAAAGTCACACGTTTTCACTCCAAATAGATGAACACACCACCCGACAACCTTTCTTGCTGAACTTAATATTCCATACCCCAAAGAGTTGAACTTTGTTGCACCTACACTCTCCAAAAAAGCAAACAAACACACCTTTCAAGCCACCTCTATCTACCAGTACCACTCCTCAAGCAAGCCTGTCACTTCTCACCCGGGATGATCCCTTCTTCATACCTTCCCGCCGCGCCTACAGGTTCGAGGGACCCAGTAAGGTCATATGAAATCACTGCCAGGAATAACCCCAAAAGCCAGCAAGTACAATCCAGACGCTAGGACCCAGAAATTAACAGGAAACCGAGGCCACGCCCAGTACTTTCAACGAGGGGTTTTGCAACGGCCACTACCGGTAACAGCTCGGAAGTTGCCTTAGAAGCTGCAGCCAACCCCGTAGCTTCGTCCCTCCTTCCAGCGTTAGAACACCACTTCTCATTGGAAGAACGGGCGATTGTGACGCGACGGGATCTAATAGACGGAGTATCGAGGAATTACCCTCCTTTTTTGTACTTCAAGTTTATAAACAGAGCATGCGCAAGCAACAGGGTGTAGCCCGTTCCCGCTTTCTTTGCCGCTCTGCTCAAGTACCCAAGGGAACATTTAAAAAGCTGACAATTGCAGTGAAAGAATGTGCGTGAGATGAGACTACATTTGCAAAAAAATTTCTAGTTTGTATACATTTCCTGATTTTCTATCTAAACAGCTCGATCCTGAGTGGGAACATTTAAAAAGCTGACAATTGCAGTGAAAGAATATGTGTGAGATGAGACTACATTTGCAAAAAAAAAATCTAGTTTGTATACATTTCCTGATTTTCTATCTAAACAGCTCGATCCTGAGTGTATTTACTTCGAGGTATACCTCAGTGGACTAAATGGGTCTTATTCTGGATTGCAGGCAAAATATTACTATTGAGCATGCAAGTGCACAAACCGAAATGCTGTTTTGCAATGCTTGTTGATGCTAGCAGTGCAGTCCTAAACAGAGGTTACCCCATTCTAAGCTCATTGACCTCAGTAGCCTTAGAAAGGGCTGAAAATGTTGATTATTGCATAGTGTTAATATGTGTGTTAATATGTATTATGATTGTACTGTTGTATATATTGTTATAAAAAACACTTTTTTAAAAAGAAATACTTTTATAAAGACCAACCAAATTGACACTAGACGTTGTACAAGGTTCATGGGAGCCAGAATGACCTTGCTGCCATTAGTGCTGCCGCCGCCAGCCATAACTTTTTAAAGAGCCCCTAACAAGACCTGGGGGAGCCAGGATGACCTCTCGCGTGTGATGGCCGAGCGGCAACGCTGCCATTAGTGCTGTGGCCGGGCAGCCATAACTTTTTAAAGAGCCCCTAACAAGACCTGGGGGAGCCAGGATGACCTCTCGCGTGTGATGGCCGAGCGGCAACGCTGCCATTAGTGCTGTGGCCGGGCAGCCATAACTTTTTAAAGAGCCCCTAACAAGACCTGGGGGAGCCAGGATGACCTCTCGCGTGTGATGGCCGAGCGGCAACGCTGCCATTAGTGCTGTGGCCGGGCAGCCATAACTTTTTAAAGAGCCCCTAAGAAGACCTGGGGGACAAGGGCGTAGACTTTCCAATTTCCTGGCGGGGTGGGGGGGGGGCTGGGCCAGAGGCAGAGGCATTGCCAAAGCAGCAGGAGGCAAGAAGCCTGGGCGAGCTGGGCTCCTCCATGCCTGACAGAAGATGAGGTGCAGAGGCGAGCGGTGGGCAAGCAGAAGAATCGGTTTCCAGCAGTTCGGCCCCATTATATCCTATGGGCCATTGAAGTCAATGGCGAAAACATAGGGTATATTCTGGGGGTTGGAGAAGAGGGGGTTTGAGGGAGAGGCTCCAAAATCGCAGGGTAGCTGCTGGAGCCTCTCCCCAAGATACTCGCCATGTTTCAGGAACATTGAACCAGGGGGTCCAATTCTACGGGCCCCAAAAAAGGTTGCCCCTATCCCCTCCATTGTTCTCTATGGTGGGGAAAAAAAGCAGCCGGTCTCCACGTGCAGCTCTCCCTCCAGCTACTTTCCAGAACAGTGAGGGCTGCTGGGAGGAGCTGTGGGTGGAGCTTAGCTGGAAGCAAGCTGCCGCCCTGACTTCCCTCCCTCCCAGTCCCCCATCTGGTGAACTCAGTCTTTGAAAGCAGAAGGGAATTAGGGAAACCCTTCACTTTCAATGTTGGGGGAGCTGGGAGCAAGGCTGGCTGGAGGAACCGGTTGCCCCCAGAGGAGGCTTAGCACATTCTGGGAAATTTCAGGGGAGGGGCTGGCGCCCCACAGCCCCCACAAACTTTATGCTGGTGCTGGGGGAGCCAGAATGACCTTTCGCGCGTGATAACGCTGCTCGGCCATCACACGCGAGAGGTGGAATTTGCCCCTAGGACTCCCAAGGCCACCACCCCGGGGCTCAGAGAGACAGGGAACATTTCGCGCCCCTCCCCCCTGCCGTTGCCACTGCCTTTAGCGCTGCTGCCGCTGCCAGCAGCCATAACTTTTTAAAGAGCCCCTAACAAGACCTGGGGAAGCCAGAATGATCTCTCGCGCATTACACGCGAGAGGTGGAATTTGCCCCTAGGACTCCAAGGCTGCCACCCCGGGGCTCAAGAGATGTGGGGGAACATTTCGTGGGGCCCCCCCGTTGCCGCTGCTGTTACCGCTTCAGAACCATGTTATGGCTTTATGGTGTTGCCAGGAAGTCGTGGATCCATGTCTTTTGTGGTGCAACCTGTGCCCATGGACGTGAGATGGGATTTGTTGGTGTGTTCATTGTGACCCAACGCAAAAGCCTTGAGGATCCATGGGAATCATGCTTTGGAACGATATTTTTGCAGCATGTTGCCACGAAGCCGTGGATCCATGAATTCTGTGGAACAAGTAGTGGCCATGGCCATGATATGGGATTTAATGGTATGTTTGGGTGTTCCGACACAAAACCCTCAAGAATCCATGAGGATCCATGCTCCAGAACCATGTTTTGGCTTCACGGTGTTGCACAAAGCCATGGATCCATGACTTTTGTGGTGCTAGCTGTGCCCATAGACATGATATGTGATTTGATGGTGAGTACATGGTGATAGCAGTTTGAAAGCAAGAAATTGCAAGTAGATAAATAGGTACCATTTCGGTGGGAAGGTAACAGCGTTCCGTGCCGGCCACATGACCACGGAAATGTCTTCGGACAGCGCTGGCTCTTCGGCTTTGAAACGGAGATGATCACTGCAACCCTAGAGTCGGACTCGACTGGCTTTCGAGCAAGGGAAACCTTTACCTTTACATGGTGACCCAACACAGAAACACTGAGGATCCATGAGGATCTGTGCTTCGGAACCATGTTTTTGCAGCATGGTGTTGCCATGAAGCTCGGGACCCATTAATACTGTGGTGTAAGTAGTGGCCATGGCCATGGTATGGGATTTAATGGTATGTTTGGGGTGTCCCAACACAAAATCCCAAAGCATTTTTGAGGATCCATGCTCCAGAACCATGTTTTGGCTTCATGGTGTCACCATGACATGTGATTTCTGTGGTGCATTCTGTGGCCATGGAGAAGGTATGTGATTTAATGGTGATGTTGGGGGGACCCAACGCAAAAACCTTAAGGATCCCTGAGGATCCGTTCTTTGGAATCATGTTTTTGTGGCATGGAATTGCCATGAAGTGGCACCATGATTTCTGTGGTGCAGGCTGTGGCCATGGGCATGATATGGGATTTAATGGTATGTTTGGTATGTCCCAATACAAAACCCCCAATGATCCATACGGATCCATGCTTTAGAATCATGTTTTTGCAGAATGGATTCACCACGAAATTGTGGATCTGTGATTTTTGTGGTGCGAGTTGTGGCCGTAAATGTGCTATGTGATTTGATGGTGTATTTGGGGTGACCCAATTGAAAAACCCTGAGTATCCATGAGGAACCTGCTTTGGAACCATGTTTTTGTAGAATGGTGTCGCCACGGAGCTGTGGAAATATGATTTCTGTGGTGCATTCTGTGGTCATGGACAAGGCATATTATTTGATGGCAATGTTGGGGTGACACAATGCAAAAATCATAAGGATCCATGAGGATCCGTGTTTCAGAACCATGTTTTTGTAGCATGGTGTTGCCACAGAGCCATGGCAGTGATTTCTGTGGTCAGGCTGTGGCCATGGACATGATATGGGATTTAATGATATGTTTGGGATGTCCAAACATGAAAATCCCAATGATCCATAAGGATCCGTGCTTTAGAATCATGTTTTTGCAGAATGGATTCACCACGAAGCTGAGGATCTGTGATTTTTGTGGTGCTAGTTGTGGCCATGGATGTGCTATGTGATTTGATGGTGTGTTTGGGGTGACCCAATTGAAAAACCCTGAGGATCCACGAGGATCCATGCTTTGGAACCATGTTTTTGTAGAATGGTGTCGCCACGGAGCTCTGGATTTCTGTGGTGCATTCTGTGGCCATGGACAAGGCTTATTATTTGATGGTGATATTGGGGTGACACAATGCAAAAATCATAAGGATCCATGAGGATCCGTGCTTCAGAACCATGTTTTTACAGCATGGTGTTGCCACAGAGCCGTTGCATTGTGATTTCTGTGGTGCAGGCTGTGGCCATGGACGTGATATGAGATTTAATGGTATGTTTGGAGTGTCCCAACACAAAAAACCCAAACATCCATGAGAATCCATGCTTCAGAATCATGTTTTTGCAGAATGGATTCACCACGAAGCCATGGACCCATGATTTTTTTGGTGCAAGCTGTGGCCATGGATGTGCTATGTGATTTGATGGTGTGTTTGGGGTGACCCAATTGAAAAACCCTGAGTATCCATGAGGATCCTGCTTTGGAACCATGTTTTTGTAGAATGGTGTCGCCACGGAGCTATGGACATATGACTTCTGTGGTGCATTCTGTGGTGGAAAAGGGTAAAAGTTGGATCTACATAGATCCTCATGAATTCATATAATTTTTACATTGAAATGAAATAAAACCACCATCATATTGTAGGCCATGTGTTATATAGGGGGCACCACAAAAATCACCTCCCACAGATTCGTGGCGCCACAACAGCACAAAAACATGATTCCATAGGACGGATCCTCATGAATTCATATGATTTCTACGCTGGAATGAAATAAAACCAACATCATAGTGTAGACCATGTCTTTGACTATAGGAAGCACTTAAAAAATCATGCCCCCACGAATTCATGGCACCACAAAACTGCACAAACATGGTTCTGGAGCACGGATCCTCACAGACCCTCAGAGTTTTTCAACTGGGTCACCCCAAACACACCATTAAATCACATAACACATCCATGTCCACAGCTTGCACAATAAAAATCACAGATCCACGGCTTCGTGGTGACAGCATTCTGCAAAAACATGATTCTGAAGCACGGATCCTCATGGATGTTGGGGTTTTGTATCGGAACACCCCAAACATACAATTAAATTCCATATCAGGCCCATGGCCACAGACTGCACCACAGAAATCACAGTGCCACGGGTCCGTGGCAACATCATGCTACAAAAACATGGTTCCGAAGCACGGATCCTCAGGTATCCTTATGATTTTTGCATTGGGTCACCAAAACATCACCATCAAATCACAAATCTTGTCCATGGCCACAGAATGCACCACAGAAATAATGTCTTCATGGCTTAGTGGTGACACCATGCTGCAAAAACATGGTTCTGAAGCATGGATCCTCATGGATTCTCAGTGTTTCTGCGTTGGGTCACTCAAAACGCACCATGAAATCACATATCATGTCCATGGCAACAGCTTGAACCATAAAAATCATGAATTCACAGATTCGTGGCAACACCATTCTGCAAAAACATAGTTCTGGAGCACGGATCCTCATGGATGCTTGAGGTTTTTGTTTTGGGTCACCCCAAACACAACATCAAATCACATAACATGTCCATGGTCACAGCTTGAACCAGAAAAGTCATAGATCCACGGCTTCGTGGCAACACCATGAAGCCACAACATGGTTCTGAAGCAAGGATCCTCATGGATCCTCAAGGTTTTTGCAATGGGGCTCCCCGAACACGCCATCTAATCACATAACATGTCTATGCCAACAGCTCAAACCACAAGAATCACGGATCCAGAGCTTCGTGGCAACACCATTCTGCAAAAACGTGGTTCTGGAGCACGGATCCTCGTGGATCCTCAGGGTTTTTGTGTCGAGTCACCATGAACACACCATCAAATCAATATCATGTCCATGGTCACAGCTTACACAACAGATGTCATGGATCCAGGATTTTATGGCAACACCATCAGCAAAAACATGTTTCTGAATCATGGATCCTCGGGGGGGTTGCGTTGGGTCACCAACCATGAACATACCATCAACTCAATATCATGTCCATGGGCACAGCTTGCACCACAGAATACATGGATCCACAGCTTCGTGGCAACACCATGAAGCCAAAACCCAGTTCTGAAGGACAGATCCTCATGGATCCTGAGGGTTTTTTGCTTTGGGTCACCATGTATTCACCATCAAATCATGTCCATGGGCACAACTTGCACCACAGAAACCGTGGATCCATGGCTTCATGGCAACACCATGCAGCAGTCACCATGTTGTGTCAGAATTCCAAAGGTGCCCAGAGGCTCAGAAAGGCTGGAGACCCTTGTTTGAGATGCTGTACTCTTGGCTCATCAAGTCTTGACAAGCCAGTGTGGTGTAGTGCTTGGAGTGTTGGATTAGATCTAGGAGACCCAGACTGAAATCACCACTCTGCCACAGAAGCTTGCTGAGTGACCTTGGGCCAATCACGCACGCTCAGACTAACCTACCTTGCAGGGTGGTTGTGAGTATAAGAACATAAGAGAACATAAGAGAAGCCAATGGCCCATCCAGTCCAACACTCTGTGTCACACAGTGGCCAAAAATACCAGGTGCCATCAGGAGGTCCAGCAGTAAGGCCAGGACATTAGAAGCCCTCCCGCTGTTGTGCCCCCCCAAGCACCAAGAATACAGAGCATTCCTTGCCCCAGACCGAGAGTCCCTATCTATACCTTGTGGCTAATAGCCACCGAAGGACCTCTGCTCCATATGCTTATCTAATTCCCTCTTGAAGCCGTCCATGCTTGTAGCTGCCACCACCTCCTATGGCAGTGAATTCCATGTTTTAATCACTCTTTGGGTGAAGAAGGACTTCCTTTTATCTGTTCTAACCTGACCACTCAGCAATTTCATGGAGTGCCCACGAGTTCTTCTATGGGGACACCAATATAGGACAGGAGAATGATGTAGGCCCCTTTGCTTACATTGGGGAGAAAGGTGGTATATAAATGAAGTAAATAAACTAAGTTAGTTGAGGGGACTGACAAAATCTGGTGCAAAGGGAGAATCCATTCACGTATTTCCCCCATTTACGTGCAGAATGTGGACTGTGCCTGGGCCTTTTCTCTCATCATAATGGAGTGCATATGACTGAGGACTGTACTGTTGCTTTGCATATGTGATGTGGGGCTTGATGGGACACCTTAAAAGGAAAAAAGGCGAGCAGCAAAGGGTTAACCATTTCTTACACATTGCTCTTTGCTCAGAATTACAACTTCTTGAATCTTCTTTTGATTGCAATAAAAATAAAGTAGTTTCACATGACTTTCAGTTTTCCTATGAAAGGGCAAGCTGTGCACCCTGCCTTCCATGCTTGAGGGCAAACAAGCTTCATAGGCCGCTTCTGCACTGTCATTTTTGTCACTCGTTTGTCCCTATTGCTTCAGGGTTCCCCACCCCAAAATGTATTTTGCTTTCTCTAGTAGTCCCAGAAGGAGCAAAATATCACAAAGAGGGCATTGGAGAGCTAGAAAAAGTACAGAAGAGGGTAACCAAGATGATTAGGGGGTTGGAGCACCTTTATTATGAGGAAAGGCTGAAGAGTCTGGGACTTTTCAGTTTAGAAAAGAGACGACTAAGGGGGGACATGACAGAGGTTTATAAAAGTATACATGGGGTAGAGAGAGCTGACAGAGAATTTTTCTCCCTCTCCCAAAATACCAGAACTCAAGGGCATCCAATGAAGCTGATGGGCACTAGATTCTGAATGGACAGAAGGAAATACTTCTTTACACAGTGAGTGATTAAAATATAGAAGAGGAAGAGAAGACGAGACTGGATTTATACGCCACCCTTCACTACTCAAAGGAGTCTCAGAGCGGCTTACAATCCCTTTCATTTTCCCTCCCCACAACAGACACCCTGTGAGGTAGATGGGGCTGAGACAGCTCTCGTGAGAACTGCCCTTGAAAGAACAGCTCTGAAAGAATTTATGACTGACCGAAGGTCACACTAGCAGCTGCATGTGGAGGACTGGGGAATCAAACCTGGTTCTCCCAGATTAGAGTCTGCGCTCTTAACCACTACACCAAATTCGCTGCCAGAGGATGTAGTGATGTCCTCAGGCACAGACCTCTTTAAAAGGAGATTAGATAGATTCATGGAGGATAGGTCTATCAGCAGCTACTAGCCATGGTAACTAAAGAAAGCCTCAACTTCCAGAGGTAGGAAACCTCTGAATCCCAGTGCCAGGAAGTAGCATTGGGGAAGGCCTCGACCTCTATGCCCTGTTGTTAGATCTTCATTTTTTTTTTAGCCCCCGGAGGGGATTTTTTATTGATTTTTTATCACTACAAAAAACTACAACAGAAAAAAGGGAGGGGGGAACTACACATACAGGAAAAGGTAAAGTACCCACTACTATCTAAAAACCGAAGAGAGGAGATCCTCCAACTAGCTTTTATACATCCAGTCTTTTCATCGTTTTTCTTTTTATGAACTGTGTCAAACTTTTAAGA
>NW_015175362.1:1230028-1289055 GCF_001447785.1 Gekko japonicus | reverse complement strand
AACTCAGCTATAGCCTTTGCCATCTCACTGGTCGTTTCCGGCTTAGGGGACTCTTCAAAAGTCTTTCTTTGTCTTTGTCCCTCTTCCCCGCCATCTTTTTGCTGTTTGTTTACTTTTGGAAAGTTTTTAAAAGTCTCTGAATATGCGCTTGACTGCTTAGCTCGATTGGGCAAGTACTTCTGGGCAATTTAATCACATTTCTCTTCTGCTCCCCCCCCTCTCAACAGTTTATGCGCATGGGAGGCGTTCCCCCCCCCCCGCTCGCTTTTCCCGTTCCACGGAGTAGGGCAGGGAGCATCTTTTCTTTAAAAAATCGTTTCCCAGTTGACTCACGTTCATAGTTGGCCTTCCGACCATGCTTCTTTCATCATTTTTCACGCCCGATCTCCTGCACTTGACCTGGTTAGTTTCACTTGTACCATTCGGTCTCTCAGCTGGAAGAACCACTGGAGCAAAGGGGAGCCTCAATTCTCTGGCATTCCACCATCGAAGAGGCTACCCCCTCAGCGCTTCTTGGCCAGGGCCCCTTCGCCGGGCCCCTGGGGGGGGTTACGAGCCTGCTCGCCCCCTCCTTCCGCCGGAGCACGGAGACACCTCCGGGAGGACCAGGAGGTGAGTCCGCAAGCATGCTGCCATCAACCAGAAGTTGTTGTTAGATCTTCAGAGGAACTGGTTGGCCACTGTGTGAGACAGGATGCTGAACTAGATGGACCATGGGTCTGATCCAGCAGAGTTCTTCTACATGATGATTGGCAAGATGATACATCCTCCATTCTAACTGGGGAAGTATCAAAGAAGTTATGTTGCTAGCTTTTAACAACTGAGCATAACTTGTTTCCTGGGTCAATAATCCCATGAATGCATGTATGGAATTGAAGAACTGAGGCAGTCTATGAAGTTTGGGAGTAACTGCTGTAAATAGAAGCAGAGTCTTATTCAGGAGACCCTGAATATGAATTACTGAACAGAGCAAGATGGTATGAAACAAGAGGTTAACTAGGATATTTAACAGCAGTACAGTATGTGATGGCCTTTGATCACTCATGTCTGTAAGTATTCATTTTTAAAATTTATTTAGAAAATGTATGTACTGCCCCTCCAAAGACCTGCTCAAGGTTGAACCAATAAAATGTTAAGAAACAGCATAAAAATATTAACATTAGAACCAGCAATAAAACAAGCAGCAAGACTGCAAGAGAAATAAAACGTAAGAACAATATTCAGTGGCATTAAAAGACAATTTTAGCAAGGAACATAAAATAGTACCGTATTTATAACAGACCACAAACTAAAAGAAGGTCATAAAAACATCTTTAAAAGATGCATGGTCCTTCAATTGAAGGTCTGGGTACAGAGAAATATTTTGGCTTGGTACCTGAAAGATAATAAAGCCTTCAACCTAAGGAACAGGCTGGAGAGGAGGGTCAACTGGTATGCCGCACAGTATGGAATAAGGCAGTCCTTCAAGTTAAAGTGTTGAAGCAATAATTGGAATTGTGCCTGGAATCAAACAGGGAGCCAGTGCAGATCTGTCAGCACAGGAGTGGTGCAGTGTGTGTAATGTATTCATCTCCGACCGTGTGCGAGGCTGTCTCCATGCGGTCATGCGAAGCTTCTGAGCTTCGCTCCCAGAGACAATGGCCCAAGCGGATCCTAGCCCGCGCCAATCAGAGGGCTAGGCTCCCGGCAGAGAGCCCATGGAACTCTTGGCCACTGTAAATAGCCTATCACTAGTGTGTGTGTGGGGGGGAGTTTTGGGTGTGGGATTGTTGCACATATAAGCCGGCCTGCGAACCAGGAAAAGTTGTCTTGTTCTTTCCTGAAGTAAAGTATGAGAGCTGAAATCACTAGTAAGTCTCAGTACTTTTCACAGTGTATCCAGTCCCAACAACAGCCTCACTGGCACATTTTGGAGCAGCTGAAGTTTCTGGATAGAAACATTTCTAAAAGTAGCCCCAACTCAAGCACATTACAGAAATCTAACCTGGATATGATCAGACCATGGATCCTTGGAGCCAGATAATGATTTTCAAGGAATGACTGTAGGTGAGCTATCAACCAAATATGATGAAAGGCACCAATGTGCCAATGGGGAGAACTGAGCCTCCCACCTTAAGCCCAGATCCAACAGCATCCCCAAACTATGAAACTTCTCCTTCAGGAGTGCAACCCCCTCTAACACAGGCTGGCTCCTCAGACCTCAAGTGGCTTTTGGTTATTGAGCAGCAGCACCTCCATCTGCTCTGGACTCACCATCAGTTTATCGGCACTCATCCATCCCATTACTTTCCATAAGCATTTGTTCAGGACTTCATAGAGAAATACTGAGTTGAGTGCTGCTGTTTTGGGGGTGTTTAGGTGGTGTTTTGGTTCATATTATGCTATGGTTCAGCGATCCTTACTCCATGGCTTGCAGAGAGCCATATTTGCAATCACCATCAACCAAAAGAGCCACATGACTACTGTATGTTTTGTATACCACCTCCAAATACACACATACAATAATATGAGGTGCAACTATTAAATATAAAGCTTTGACTGCATCTACATGATTTTCCGGGTCATTTTACTTCCACCCCTAGTTTGCAGCCTGCAGCTCACCCATCTTCCAGCAGTGGCTGTTTCAAAGTGGGAACCACCTGGCAGTCACAAGCCACACTAGGAGATGGCCTTGTCCACCTTCCTGAAACATGGTTCAAGTGCTACATTGAGCAATGGTGCTCAGAACAGCCACAGGTGGCTCCCGAGCCACTGAATGAGTATCTCTGCTGAAGATGCTATAGCCCAGTGATGGTGAACCTTTTAGAGACCGAGTGCCCAAACTGCAACCCAAAAACCACTTATTTATCGCAAAGTGCCAACACGGCAATTTAACCTGAATACTGAGGTTTTACTTTAGAAAAAACAACTCATACATTAACTTAAGATGATCCAAACAAAGTAAGGAAAGCAATCCCAAATGCTTTCATTTAGTTAAAATTATTTGGCAGAGAATTTGACACTTTAATGATGGTCTGGGCCTGGCTGGGGCGATGGCACGCGTGCCCACAGAGAGGGCTCTGAGTGCCACCTCTGGCACCCGTGCCATAGGTTCGCCACCACTGCTATAGCCTGATGATCTGCTACTTTTTCTGCATGACACATTGGCACTGGACCCATTCCAGTCCGGTTTCCACCCTGGCTGTGGGACGGAGATGACATTGGTCACCCTCACAGATGATCTCCACAGGCAATTGGATTGAGGCAAGTCGGAGTTGCTGCTGCTTCTTGATCTTACAGCAGGATTTGACACGGTTGATCACAATCTTTTGACCCACCATCTTACCGACATAGGAGTTCATGGGGTAGTCTTGAAGTGACTTACCTCATTTCTCCAAGGTCAGAGACAGAAAGTGGCGCAAGGGGAGAGGGTGTCTCCCAGGCACCCATTGGTGTGTGGAGTCCCTCGGAGCAATCCTCTCCCCGATGTTGTTTAACATCTGCATGTGCCCCCTTGCCTAACTGTTGCAGAGTTTAGGGCTAGGGTGCCATCAGTATGCTGATGACACCCAGCTATATCTGTTGAAGGGTGGCTGGCTGGATGTTGCTGCCCAACTGTTTTGGCTGAGGGACTAGGCCATGGTGAGATGGTTGAAACAGAGGTGGCTGAGACTGAATCCAGCTAAAACGGAGATTCTGTGGCTGGGCAGAGAGGATTCAGGATTGGGGTCCCAACTCCCAGCTCTTGACAGTATGCCCTTAACGCCAGAACCAGCTGTTGAGAGCTTGGGTGTGATTCTGGATGCCTCCTTATCAATGGAGGCCCAGATTACAAATGTTGCCAGGCTGGCATTTTTCCAGCTACGCCAGGTCAGGCAACTGGCTCCCTACCTGTCCTACCCTGACCTTGCCACAATAATCCATGCAATGGTCAGCTCCAGACTGGATTACTGTAATTCACTCCATGTGGGCCTACCCTTGAGACTGACCCAGAAGCTTCAGCAGGTCAAGAATGCAGTGGTGTGGGTCCTCACAGAGACCCTCCAATCAGTGCATATTTGACCTGTGCTGTATGAGCTGCATTGGTTACCAGTTGAGCACCGGATCAAGTTCAAGGTTTTGGTGCTTACCTTTAAGCCCCTTAATGGTCTGGGACCCATGTATCTTTGGGGCTGCCTCTCTTGGTATACCCCTTGAAGAGCATTGTATGGAGCTGATAAGAACTCGCTTGTGGTCCCTGGCCCAAGAGATATCCAGCTGTCCTCGACCAGGGCCTTTAGTGCTCTGGCCCCAACCTGATGGAACTCTCTGCCGAGTAAAATCCGTGCCCTGCGGGACTTGTTACAGTTTCACAGGACCTGTAAGGCGCAAATGTTCCACCAGGCGTTTGGCTGAGGACAGCAACAGTGTCTACCTGGATGGCACTGTCAACCCCCCCCCCCCAGCAAGGCGGTAGCACAATTGGTATGGGAAACCTGGCTACATCAGAATTATTTTTTAAAAAAAACTTAATGGGGACAACATTAACAGCTGTCTTTTCTAGAACTATTTAGTTCAAATTAGTGGGCTCTTGCCCCTAGGCAAAGCATCCAGGGGAAATTGTAAAGTGAGCACCATTATACTTATTCAGTTTTTAATTTGCATTTGAATCTGTAGAATAGCTGTCCCAGGCTAGGAAATGGTTTTCTTTATTCAGATTGTCATCCTACAGACTCCACCAATAGTGATGATGATGTTCTTTAAAAACCCAAAGGTCAGAAAAGTACAAAGGGCTGCACCTAGCTAGTAATTTGAGCAGTGGCTCAGCTCTAAAACCTGTTTTCAGTGTTCTCACCTGGCACATGTGAATACAGAATGAAACTCCCTATTATATGAGTAACAGAGTAACTTCTGGCTTGGACAAGTAGGCTTCCAGGCAGGTTTGATTCCTAACCGTACCAGCTCTCTTTCTAGAAATATGACTGCGCCATCCTGCATGAAACATAGGTTTGGAGGAAAAGGCACATAACCACTGAGGATGCATAATAGCCATTTAAAATGTGTATACATGCCAGCTCCTTGCCCGTGATCAGACCTTATGTGAAGCAGCTGCACCTCTTTGTATGCTACTCAGACAACCCCCCCCCCCCCTTTTGGGCACACACACACAGTTTAATACAGTGCACATTAGCACCTGTACACGGAGAGGCAGAGAGCTGCCACTCTGAAAATTTAAACAGTTACCACAGGCACTCAGGACTGACTGACATCATTATGTTTTAATCAGGGAGAAACACAAGTAGATTTATTTATTAAATGTATATTTCATCACACCTTCATTCAATGATGCCCAAAGCAGTATACAGCTCAGCATTACGTCTCCAGAAGGAGCCAGTTACCTTTAGATCCTGACAATCAGGGCATAAGAGTGATGGCCTTTCCCTGTAGTTTGTCCCCAGCAGCTGATATTTATGAGAGACATTTACACTGCACATAAAGGTTCAGTTTTGTTATCATTGGTTCATAGCCACTAGCTTATGTTCCATGATTTTAGAACAAGAAAAAGGTACATGTCCCAGCTGCCTTTGACATGGGGAATGTAAGATTTGGAGCCATAGACACAATCTAAACAAAAGTGCCACTGCTACATGACAGCAAAATTAGTAGTAACCATGTTCCCACAGAAACACCAGAAAATAGGACTCAGGATTGCTGAATCTTCTCTACTTACAAAGAAGGCATTTCAGGAAGTGTAACAGTTCTCCCCCCAGTATGCTAAACTGCATCTGCTGCTAGCATTACCTCTTCCTTATTAAAGGTACAGGAGTCTGGGCTTCCTTTGTATCTGCTCCCCCTAGACTCAGTTTCTCAGCATGTTTGCCCTATACTCAAGCTAGGGCTACATTTTTAGGCCCTTCACAGTGAATCCTAATTCTTTCCTGGGAATAAGTCCAATAATAAACCTCAGTAGGATTCTCAGTAGACTTGTTAACAATTGCTCTTTGAAATTGGCAGCTCAAGGCTGCAGTCCACAGCATAAGGTATGGGAAGGGTAACATTCTGATAAGCCTACACCAACGTTGAGAGGCCACCTTATTCTAAAATCTTATCAGTATCTGCTTTTATACTGCCAGCTCTTCGTGACGCCAAACCAGTGTTTTACCACAATCCTCGGCTTGATCCGTTTTAACTAGAGGCCAGCCAACAGGGCTTCTGATTAAAACAAAACCAGCCCTCCCCTATTGTGGCTGGAATCCTATGCACCTTTCCTTTGGAGTAAGCGCCATTGAACAGAGTGGGAGTGGCTTCTAAGTAAACACGCAGAGAATGGGGTTGCTGTGCTTTGCTTCCATATGTGAGTCATTTGTGTTTGTGTCCCCCCCCCCCCCCCTGGCCGCCCCAAGATGCGCACACGCCCAGGATGGGTGGTCGTGCAGGTTATATAAGAAGGGGCAGGTCACTCCCTCCTACATGAATAATCGTTCCTAATAGGAACAGCGCTTCTTCCCCTTCAACGGAGCCACTTGTTTGCCTCACGGCCTACGACAGCTCTGCAACAGAAAGGTGGAGCGAACCATTCTCCGTGCAAAAGCGGGGGGAGGAAGAAATTTCTGTCGCAGGCTTTTCCCTGGACTACAGCAGCTCTCTTCGCGTACTGGTCTCCTCGTGCACTAACTCTCCTTGGCATCCGCTGCACCGGGAGACAAACGAAGGCGGGGGCGAAAAGATATATAGATATAGATATATTACCCCGCGTTGGAAAGGTCTGTATGTGTGCTGGCGCGAGGGCCCTCCTCTCTTTCCGCGAATCTCTTTGGTGCCCGCCTTGAGCGAGTAGCGAGCGAGCTTTTTGGGCAGCTGGCGCGAGAAGACTCACGCGCGAGCCCTCTTTAGCCTGCAGCGGCCGCTGTTTTGCTGTTGCGAAAGGCGGCGACGGGGGGGGAGGGGGGGGGGCGGAGAAGAAGTAGGGAGGCGCGCGCGAGAGAGAGAGGGAGCAACGGGCAGCTGTGCTGTGGGGTTTGGGGGGCTCGCGCGCCGTCGTGCGCGCGCAGGAGGGGGCAGGTAAGCGCGATTCGGGGTGCGAGAGCCCCAGCGGTGGTGCTGATGGAGGGAAAGGGAGGATGGCGGGGAAGGGAGAGGGGTGACTTGAGCTCATCGCGGCGGCGAGCCAGTGAAGGGAGAATTTCTTCCCGCCAAAACGGGGGAGGCGAAGGGTCCGGGTAGCGGGGAGGGAACTGCTGCGGTGGCCTCCTGACAGTGCTGGGAAAGGGGCGGTTGGGGTGGTGTGGAGCGGGTTCCCGCTACGGGGAGGAGATGAATGAGGGAAAAGGGGAGGAAAATCCGTGTGTGGGGGGTATCCATATATTTCGGTTTGCTGATCTTGCCATGTCCCACCCCCTTTCCTCCCCCTTTCAGAGTTCGCCTTGAGAACAACGCTTAGGAGCTCCGAGCGGTTCTTCCGCAGCCAGCAACAACATGACCCGCGATTTCAAACCCGGGGACTTGATCTTCGCCAAGATGAAAGGCTATCCCCATTGGCCAGCCCGGGTAAGGCTCTACCTCCTGCCTTCACCTACCCTGCGGTCTGCTTTGCCTTGTTTTTACAGAGACACACATTTTCTCTGCGCCTGGAAGCCAGCCTTTTGTGGCATCCTCCTGAAACCTCTTTTGCCCCCTTTTCTTAACAGGAACGGCCTTCGGAAGTGGCCCAGCTCTTGATCTCCAGCTTGTATTTTGGTTCTTAATTCAGGCCAGCAAAGAGAGAGGGGCGTGTTTGTGCTGGTGAAAATGACTTCTAAATCCCTGTATGGATGCCCACCTAGGCGTTTTTGCCTTTTTGATATTTTAGTAGGGTTGGTTTTTTATCACTTCTCACAAGCAAGCAGCCACCTCTCTCCAGTGCTTGTGTTCATTGTTACATAGTGCTTTTTAATATTTAGTACAAGAGGCCTCAAACTTTTGCCAAAATCAAGGGAGTTGTTGATGACAAACCTGCATTGCTGTAAATTCAGAGGCTAGAGGAATGTTGGAAATGTTTTTAAATTATAAGAGGCCTAACCGTTGCCAACTAGGAAATTAAAAAATTAGATGATTATATATACAGTATGGCAGATTAACTTTTATCCAAACCCATATAAATTCATTCTATTACAAATAGTTACTCTTAACTACAGGATTTTAAAAAGGTGATCATATAATGGCACACAAATTTAGATCAGAGCATAGATTATCATAATTTTATACACCCACCTTGTAATCACATTTTACATTCTTTGTAGATTACAGTTTAAGAGTAAAGGATGCTCCGGTGTTTCAAAGTGTATATGTTTTTCTCTCCTGATTCTTCTGTACTAAGTCTCCATACATACCTAAGCTTCTCATGTTTGTTTGTCCATAAGCAGCAAAATTTTTAGTATTTCATTGTGGAAGTCATCATGTATCCTTGGGAGTTTTTCCAGCCTGTATCTTGGAAACCACAACTATTATCTGACATGACCACAAAAATCACTGATCAAGCATCTGTTGTGTTGTAGAACACATTTGACCTATGGATCATCTTCTTGGTGTAAAACACATTCATTGATGTGGTGTAAAACATTTGGACTATGAAATCTCATAGTTTTGCATGGTTTCCTTATGCAATAAAAGCATTAACATTAGTATTTTCCAATTGTATAATTCTGGTGCTATTTTAGCACAAAATTGTAAGTTTTTAAAGCTCTGTGCCACAGTTTTTTCTTAATTTTTAACTGTAGTTTTCTCCAGTTTGCTTGTAGTTAACTGTAAGCATGATGCTGGTTACTGGAAATAAAGCAGTTATAAAATGCGAAACAAAATATCAAAATACTTCTTTGACATAAAGTTAACTCATCTTGGGCAGCAGTAACTAGGAAATAACTAATGCAGAATAAAGTACTGGGACTGCTCCCTAGCTGTAACAAATTCTGGAAGAGGCAAAGTACTGTCTCCTTTTAGTCAGTTGCAACAGTGGCAAAACAACTAGGCAATGATTTCCTCATTTTGACAGTAGTGTTATTAGTCTGCCTTCTTTGGTTTCAAAGTACCAAACACTGTAATGATATTTAATAAACCTTATTGTTTAGACTTAGTCCCATTTTAGTGAACGATGTTCTGAACTCACTAGCCATAAAGTTTTTATTTATTTGTATATATATGCTGTTCCAAAATTTGATAATTTATACAGGATTGGTATTGGGGAGATTGAGGCAGCTCCCCCCCAGCAACTTTAACACTATTAAAGAGACAACAGTTTATCAAATTGTTTAGCTTTTTTATTTGCTTTGGTAAATAGGGGGCCTTAGGTTTCGATTTTCTGCTTCCAGTGCCAAAGTGCATCATGCTGGCTGTAAAAGTGAAGTTCCATAATGAAACACTGCTTTATTCCATGAAAACCTAATTCAGTTATAGGGAGGAAAGATCCCAGAGTTAGCAACTTGTTTGATCCTCCATTGGCTTATATTTTTTAATTCTGGTAGCTAATCATTTGTATATACAGATAGGCAACTTTGTTGGTCTGTAGCAGCAAAATAAAACTGGAGTCTACATGTGCATCCATAAGGATGATGAATTAATGTTAAAGGCTGTAATCAACAAGAGTAATCAGGCTACTCAGTGGTTGAGGACTACTCCCAACTGACATTAAAGGTGTGATTAAACTAATTATAACAACTGTAACGGGGGTAATGTGCAATATATTTGCACCAATAATGAATGAGAATTCCCAAATCCTTGTTGACCTCAGGGAGGATGGTGTGGTGTTGAACATCTTGATAAATTCTGATTCTGAATTTTTGCATTGGATTTCCCATTTGAAGTTTTTCATAGAAGAACTGTGAATTTTAAATCAGTAGCAGAGTACCCTGGAAAATTAAAATGGTTCACCAACTGCATTTTTAATGTCATGTTTCCATCTATTATTTTGCATTGGATTCACATATTTGTCCAATGTACAGAATAGAAGTGCTGACACATGACAGCATATTTTACATTGAAGGGTGAGTAAATAAATGAGCCCAAGATGGTATAGCTTACAATATTAGGTCATAGATTCAGGTGGGTAGCCTTGTTGGTCTGAATCAGCAGAACAAAGTTCGAGTCTAGTGGCACCTTTTAAGACCAACAAAGTTTTATCCAAGGTATAAGCTTTTATGAGCATGCACACTGTACTCAAACTTTGTTCTGATATTAGGTCATGTGATTGTACTACATGAGTGTAAATAAGGACAACATTGTCGTCTTAAGTTTGTTGCAACACCTGCTTCCTGGGTTTGTGGCTTTGTTAGATGGCCCATTCTTGTAGGTGGGTACTGTTTCAGGTTACAGGACAGTAGTAAGCAAGGAACGGTGTGCTATCCAAGCCCTGTGAGAGCATTATTTGCATATATAGTATACCTAATCTTATATGCAACATTTGTGTTTGAGCTTCAAAATAATAGTTTCGATATGGCATCCAATCTGTTTAAATCACGAGCATAATCTGTTAAAACATAAAGGATATTTTGAATGAATATGCAGCAGAAAGACAGACTTCTTGCTGCTGCTGTAGATACAAAGCAGTAGCAACTGACCTCAGTACAGTAGGCTTCCTTGTCCCAGTCCCCTAGCAGCAGCCATTCCCTCACAACAATGGGGCTTTTCAGGTACATGTGTCTTTAAAATCAGCAATTGAAAACATTATAGAAAAATCTGTGCTCCAGGTTCTTTGAATTCCTATTGGGGTTTTTTTAAGTAAGTATTTTCCCCAGCAGTGCTGAATCTGGAACAAATGATCCATGTGGTAAATGTCACTGTTGTTAATTAGTCTTCAGTCAAATGCTTTGTCAGGCACCTGTTACACATTCAGTGTCATTAGCAGGCGACATGTTTCATTTTTTCCAGGTATGATAAATACAGGTCATTGTAATAGATGCAATGAAATGAGGAGTTAGAGAATCCATATGTAAAAAATGAAAATGATCCTGAAATGTCTATGGCGTAGTTCTTGGATGCCATGGAAGCTAGATATTTATGCTAGTGCAATACTAGCTCAATCTGCATGATTTTCAAAATGAAGTAAAATAATATCGATATAAACTTTATTCTTAAGGGTGATTTGTAGGATTCACTCATGAAAGTTGTAAGTACACATGCTTCACATGTGAGATTTTGCACTACAGCTGTTCCATGATATGATGGTTCCTTTTTTTAAAAAATGACAGTTTTCCTCTAATCAGGTTTTAACTGTGGTTAAATCTGCATTCTGTATGTAAAAAATCTTGACGATATGGAGCTCTCTGTGGCTGGAGTTGTTGCAGGAGTCTGTGGAATGTTTATGATAGTGTCAGAGATAAGTGTGAGGCATGTTCTGAGGTGTTGTATATGTAAAAATCATTAGGGCCTATGATCCTGATTTTGGCTAGATGTACAGTTTTTATCATATCGAGTAGATGTATCCAATAATATGTTAACAAATGATTTTATGTGTTTTTAATCTATAAATCATCAGAATCTGTGTAGATATCTTTACACAAAACCATTCATACGTATACAGATAAGCACTAATACCCAATCCTATACATGATTTCTTAAGGTTTCATTCTCCGCACACTTTCCAGGAAATGAATCTCTTAGATTCAAGCTCTAATCACTCTTTTCCCAAGTGCTGTTTCTCTAAGACTCATTATACTAAGTATATTGAAATAAAATGTCTTTATCTTCATAGTGCTTGTGTAAAGTATTTTGTGTAACTAGCACAGCTTTAAGTTCTTTTGTTTGTTTAAATTTGTTTTTCTGTCCTTAGGTGGATGAAGTTCCTGATGGAGCAGTTAAGCCACCTACCAATAAAATGCCTATATTCTTTTTTGGCACTCATGAAACGTAAGTCATGTAAATTCACAGCTATATTGGCTTTGTTAAAGCCAATATAAAATTAAAATAAACTTTGTAAAATTAAAGATTGCACTAACAGCCTTTTGCCGCTTCTGATCTTCATTTTGAAGTATACACCTATATTAATGGAATTATTACATGAGGTTGAACCAGAGATCCCGTGTGGTGTAGTGGTTAAGAGTGTTGGACTAGTATTTGGAAGACTCAGGTTTGAATCCCCACTTGTGACCTTGGGCTAGTTTCTCTCAGCCTTACAGGGTTGTTGTGAGGATAAAATGGAGGAGGAGAGGAGAATGACATAAGCCACCTTGGGTCCCCATTGCGGAGAAAGGTGTGGTATAAACTAATTAACTAAGTAGGTTGACCTGACCTATTATCAGATATTCAGACTCTGCTTCCTAGGTGCAGATCCCAATTTGTGGCCCTGTATTGTTTGGCAAATGTGGTGGTAAAGCCTTACTACGAAACAGTTCATGCCTCAGAGATGGCGATAGGCAATGGAAGAAGGTGAAAATGCATGGTAATGGGCTCCTGGCAGGCCAATAATCAAGGTGGGGCATTTTGAGGCCACGCCCCCTTAATTTACATGCACACCCCACAAATTTATATCAGGCTAATTTATTTGTAAATAATTAACCCCAGCACTGCTCCAGCAGCAAGCTCGCAGCCAGTAGACTCAGCTGGGCAGTGGTGGCCTTACTGCACCTGCTCCAGCCCAGGCATGTGAGCCACAGAGGATAGGGAAGAAGTGGCTGCTGGAACCCCTTCCCCCTCGGCAGCCTCCACCTCAGGTGAACGGAAAGGAATGGACACCTCCTTTGTTCCCTCACTTGATATTTCTTGACGAGCACTATGGCGGCAGCAAGGGACGCTGCAGCTGTTTCGTCGTTCTGGTCAGGCTTCCTCCCGGCACCAGTTCAGTCTGAACTCAGGAGGAAGGGCTGGCTGGCTGGCTAGCTGCAGGGGAGAGGCAGGAGGAAGGATGCAACATTCCCTGGCCAGACTGATGGAGAAGAACATACGCCTTCTCTTGCCTCGCTGCGGGGGGGGGAGGGGTGTGAGCTGCCTTGGTGCTTCTGCTGCTCCTGCTGCATGGAGCAGTGGTTGGGACGCAGCCGGAGGGGGATGCTGGAGGAAACAGTAGCAGGCTTCTAGATTAGGGGACGGCTTCTCCTATGTGGAAACAGCCTTCTGGAGTGAGAGTGAAGTTTCTGCTGGAAATTTGGTGCATTTATTTTATTTTTTATTTATTTTTAATTTTGTGATGTCACACCCCACTAGTTCCCCCAGCGCCCCTCCCTGAGAATTTTCTGGCTACGGGACTGCTCCTGGCCATCAAAAGTAGGGCTGTGGACTCCAGGGCTCGGTAATATATTGAAACCTGTCATAATAGGAATCTAACATGATTTGCCCTAAGTCAGGGCTGTTGACATTTAAAAGGCAAGGGCATTAAAGTGGCTGGTAATAGAGATATGGTCCTTGAGATGAAAGTTGCAAGAGAAGCAAATGTGCTGCCTCTCATGCTAGTTCCCCTTTCTTCTGTTAAGCTAACGGGCCATAAAAGATATGGGTGAAAGGAAAGAGAGAGCATGCATCATGGATGGTGAACGAGAAAGGGTAACTTGAAGGGTATATGGCAGAATTGCATCTTAGTTGTTGTACATTTTCCAGGCTGTATGGCCGTGGTCTTTGCATTGTAGGACCTGATGTTTCGCCAGCAGCTGTGACTGGCATTCTCAGAAGTATAACACAGAAAGATGGAGTACTCTCTGTGTCAAGTACTCTCTGTGAGAAGAAAAATGGTATGTAGGTAATTTATATCTATTCAGGAAGGTGGGGTAGGGCTGAGTCATTATCTTGTAGGAGTTCCCCAGGCTGTGACATGCTAATAAAGGAGCTTTCCTGAAGAGGTTCTTTTGCATATGGTTTGACTGTTGAAATTCTAATCTTATCTGTAGTCCTAATGTAAGATGTAGAGCATTTTGTGTTTTTCAGGACAGGAAACCATGCCCTATTTATTTTTAAACTCTCTTCTTTCCTGTTGAAATTGTGTTTGGTTTATGAATTTCAGTGGCTTCCCTGTGTAATCTGACATGGTAATTTGATGTGTTGTCCAGCCTTTCAATGTCTTGGAATAAGATACTGTGTCCTGTTTGAGTTAGGCTATGTTCAGCCACTGCTGATTTTTCAGGTTGGCCCAGTGTGCAGTGTCTTTCATGTTCTTTTATTCTTCTCTGAATGCTTCACTGTGTGGTCCTGATGTAAACCTGCCCACAACTGCATAGTATGTGATATACTCCTGCAGAAGTGAGGGTATCTCTTCTGTCTTTTGCCAGTTGTAGCATCTGTTGTATTTTTCTGGTGGGTCTGAATACTGTTTGTGGATTGTGTTTTTTCATAGGTTTTCCCATCTGATCAGTGATTCCTTTGATATATGGCAAAAACACTTTTCCTGTGGGAGACTTTTTCCTCAGTTGTTTGTTTTACCTTTGATTTAATCGCTCTTCTGATTTCATTCTTGGAGTAGCCGTTTGCTTGAAGTGAGTGGTTTAGATGATTTAGTTCATTGTTGAGAAAGTGTGGTTCACATATCCATCTTGCGCAGTCTACTAATGTTTTGATTATGCCTCTTTTTTGCCGAGGATGGTGATTGGAGTTTTTGTGTAAGTAACAATCCGTGTCTGTTGGTGTACTCCTTTTCCTATGCTAAACCAATCAGTTGTTCCATGTCGGGTTGTAACTGTCCCTTCTTGACCACAGTTTGTTGTGGTCCACACAATCAAAGGCTTTTGCATTGAGTAGATGTTTTTCTGGTACTCCCTTGCTTTCTCCATAATCTAGCGAATGTTGGCCATCTGACCTCATGTTCCTCTACCTCTTCGAAACCCAGCTTGTATTTCTGGCAGTTCTCTATCCGTGTACTGCTGGAGTCTAGCTTGTAGGATCTTGAGCATGACCTTGCTAGCGTGTGAAATAAATGAGTGCAATTGTGCAATAGCGTGAACATTCCTTGGCATTGCCCTTCTTTGGGATTGGAATGTAAACTGACCTTTTCCAATTCTGTGGCCACTGTTGCATTTTCCAAATTTGCTGGCATATGGAATGCAGCATTTTAAAAGCATCATCTTTTAGGCCTTTCAATAGCTCAGCTGGGATACCATCCCCTCTGCTAGCTTTGTTGTTAGTAATGCTTTCTAAGGTCCATTTGACTTCACAGTCTAAGATGTCTGGCTCGAAGTCAGCGATCACACCGCCGTGGTTGTCATCCTGGTATAGTTCTTTGTGTACTTTTGCCACCTCTTCCTAATTTCTTCTGCTTCTGTTAGGTCCCTGCCATTTTTGTCCTTTATCATGGCCAGCTTTGCATGTAACGTTCCCTTGATGTCTTCAGTTTTCTTGAAGAGAGCTCTAGTCCTTCCTACTCTGTTGTTTTTCTCTATTTGCATTGTTCATCAGGAAGGCCTCCTTTTCTCTCCTTGCTGTTCTCTGGACATCTGTATTCAGTTGGGTAAATCTTTCCTTTTCACCTTTGCCTTTTGCCTTCCTTCTTTGCTCTGCTATTTGTAAAGCCTCATCAGACAGCCACTTTGCTTTCTTGCATTTCTTTGCATCAGACACTTCATTCTTTCTGGGGTTACTTGTACTTGCCCTCTGCTCTTCCTCAGTAGCATATTGGAAACCTTCTGACCTGAGGGGCTCATCTTCCAGCGTGTCATATCTTTTAGCCTTTTGTTACTGTCCATGGGTTTTTTTTGGCAAAAGTACTGGAGTGGGTTGCCATTTCCTTCTCCAGTGGATCACATTTGGTCTGAGTTCTCCACTGTGGCTGTCCTGGTTGGCCCTCCATGATATAGCCTGCAGCCTCATCGAACCACGCAAGCCCCCTTGCCACGCTGAGGCAGCAATCCATGAGATCCATGGGTAACTGCTACCCACTGGCTTTCTTGGGGTGGCTGCTGTTGAACTGTAGCAAGCAGCCAAGCCTGGGTGAATTATGCAAGCCAGGTGGTATTGAGTCCTCTGGTGGTTGCTGCCTGACCTTGCTCTGATGAGCTTTCTCTCTCAAAAGCCAAAACATCCCCAGAAAGGGCCTTATTCTCTCTCCCTGCCTTTTACTGATAGAAACCAAGGTTTGAATGGGGGCTGTACTGTTGTGGTTGCCTAGCAACGGTCACTGAGAGCATTTGTTTATTTATTTATTTATTAGTCAGATTTATATCCCGCCCTCCCCCGTAGGGCTCAGGGCGGCTTACAGGCAAAAAATCTTGCAGCAGTAAAAAACACAATTTATATAATTTAAAAAACATATTATACAGTTTAAAAACCAGTACAAATAGGCTGCAGGCATTCCATTTATTTATTTATTTATTTATTATTTTAGAAAGGTTTAGCTCCCCCCCCCCAAAAAAAAAAGTTTGTTTGTTTGTTTAGTTTTAGATGTTTCTTCAAACCTGGTGCTTTTCTCAGGTCAGTAGGAAAATCTGTCATGTCCACTCATGGCTTTAAGTCTCTGGATTTAAGTATCCACAGGTGGGGGCTATGTTGAGAATTATATATGTTAATGATGATGAATATTGTTATGCTTGCTTAGACTCAGCTTTCCTCTGCCCCAGACAGATACCATGGAGAAGGATTCTGGATTCTTGGAGGAACAGACTTTCCATAATGCCCATTGAGTCCTTCCAACAAGAATAAGAGTGGAGGGTTAGAGCCAAAGAAAATAAAATCAAAATTTGTAAGCCAGGATTAGAGCCTGTCTTCATAACAAAATGGTTTTTTACCTTTGTCCTCATTTAGTTTCTTTGTTGTGCCTTGTCCCACTCTATTTTTTCCAAGATATAACTACTAGTTTTCCAATATGACTGTTTAGTGAGAGTGGGATCTAACTGTATTTAATAATGAATTGGCTGGTTTTGCATGGATGACTGAAGCAAAAAAAAAGCTACTCAAAAACAACATCATGGTGTTTATTTGGGGGACTCCCCAGGAACACAGGAAAATGTTATAAATAAACAAAACTTTTTTTAAAAATCCTGGAAAATTAACTAAAATAAGACCCTGGAAAATGGCAGAGGAGTATTGGAAAAGATGGAAAACAGGTGGGTGTTTGGGGTGGTTGAGTTTTAGAGAGGATATTCACGTTCTTCCCTCTCACCCAGCCATTCCTTGCAGTACTCTTGTTTGTTCACTGTGTGTTAGCATTCATTTTCCTAATGATTCCCAACACTGGTTTGGATTTTTTTCACTACTCTAGTATTGTTGGAGGACATAGTTTAAAGGTTTCATAAATGAAAAGGAACTTTTCCTACATTCTCAAAATCTTCTTGCTACTTGTATAAAGCCATTTAAAATCTCCTACGTATTTATGAAATCAGAATTGGTTTTGTTCTAACGTATATCACTTCCTTCATGTTGAATATCATCTGCCATTATAATGTCCAGTATGTGGAGATTTTGTGGTGGGTTTTGTGGGCTGTTTGAATCTTATCTTGAATGACCTGGTGTAATTTGCAAGACTGGCTACATTGCTGTTCATCCCTGACCTTGATCATTTAGGGAGATCAACCTTATTAAATTGATTATATTAAAAAGTAAAAAAAATAGGGAGGTCAACCTTTGTGTATATAGGGTACCCAGTTACCAGTCCATGAGAAGATGCCACTTCATGCTTGCTGTTTTATCAAAAGCATTTGTTAAAGCATTTGCCCAAAAGTTTTTGCAAATCCTAGTAAACAATGTCCATTGTGCCACTTCTGTCTAAATGCTTGCTGGGACCCTGAGATGTTCTAAAAGAATAAAATTTAAAGCATACTTCTCCAAATTAGCAGCTGTGATGAGAAATAGTTTAGTACAATGCACCAAGTGTAGATACAATGTCTAAATATTTCACTTTCTTTGTAGAGCATTTTTGGGACCAAAAGATATATTCCCCTATGCTGAAAATAAAGAGAAGTATGGGAAACCAAACAAGCGAAAAGGCTTTAATGAAGGACTATGGGAAATTGACAACAACCCCAAAGTTAAGTTTTCCAGTCAGCAGGTAAGTTCTTTCCAGTCTGGAAGCATTGACAACTTGATCCTATACCTCCACTATTTCTCTGGCCTTCAGGATTTCTTAAGAGCCTCTGTACCATTGATATAATTAAGATGCTAGGTCATAAAAATTGCAGCTCTCAGAAAGCTTCTTCTACAGCTTAGTGGGTCAAATTCTGCTTATAACTACATGAACATTATGTTAACTTTCTGCATAATGACACACCAGTCCTCCTGTTATTCTTCAGGTACCTGCATTTTCAGAAAAAAAGAACCATCTGTCTACCACCAACAGCCAATACAAGTGGTAGGGCTAGAGAGGACTTCCAGTACTTGTGCACTACTTGTTCTCAACAACTTTTTCTTCTGTTACTTGCATCTCTTTTTACTGTCTCTGACAGCATCAGTTTTTTGTCAGATTTATAGACAGGCATTCAGTGAAAATGCAGAAGGAGCTTGGAGGAGGGGGGTTGCCTGTCTCCTAAGGAAAAAACAGACCCTGCCAGGATAAAAGGGGAGCACACTTGATGTGGGATGGGTGAGTGGCAGTGGCTGAGACATCATCTTTCCAGGGATGCTGAGTAAGAGAAGAAGTAATTTGAGTTTTGGAAACATTCTATAGCCAGTGGAAGCAGCTCAGTCTCTTTTTTCAGAAGTGTGTGCAGAAAGGGGGAGGCTTGAATCTGTGTGCTCTGTCATTATGAAGACAATGTGTAAATAATCTCTTTATCTGCACACTCTTACCTGTTACCAGTTTCCTATGTGGAAGATAAAATAACTGTTTTTAAACATGTTTGATTGTACTTCATGTTGTCTTGCTGGCCTGGAAACAGGCAAAGAGTATGTATTTTAAGGCATATTTGCCTAGCTTTCTCATTACCACTCTGCCCAGAGCATCACTGTATAGACTTAGCCTTAGAAAGAAAATCTTTGTTTACAATGGCGGACAGTTGGCATGCTGGCAGTTTAGCAATCCAAGACAATCTGTAATTGCTGAAACTGAGGAACAAAGTCAATGTCAGCAGTTACAGAAGAGAAACTGGGACACTTGATTTTTTTTTCTCCTAAGATCTGACAGGGTTGAAGAACGGCGGTATACTTTTTAGCTTTCTGCAGGGGAAGTATTCCAGAGCCTTAGACATTAGGCCAGGAGCACTGCCCCAGTGGGAGTAACCTGGACCCTGGTTTTTGGCACAAGACCTCCAGCAACTTCCAGACTTCTTTCTCTATTACAGTGATTTTGCTGAATGCATTGTCTATTCATATTAAATTCCCTTGTTAAAATTTTAATTAGAAATGTTTCCATTGGGCATTTATTAGTTAAGCACAACCTCTTCAGCTGTGTAAACTTATAAAGTACGTTTCCTGATTACAAAAGCATTTTATTAGTCAAATTACCGTTGTTCTAATTGATTAAGTTGTGTGTATATATTGAATCCATCAAAATTTATTCAAAAATCTCTTGCCTTGAAATTGATTACTACTCTATAACATCTGTATTTCCTGTTGATTTACTTACGTGCTGGTAATTATCCATAGCCTCATCCTGCTATTGATGCTGCAGTTGTTAAAGAAACTGCTCAAGAAAGCAGTCCAGATGTCACAGAGGAAAGTGAAAAGATGGTTCCTAAACGGAGAAAAACTACAGCTCTTAAAGTAAGTGATTAAGAACAAATGGTATAAAAGGGCATTTTTGTGATAGGGCCCTATGCTGTGCTTGAAATTTCTTTCATTTCCTGCCCTTTAATATGAAATTAAAACAACCTACATGCTGATCCAAGGGTTTGCCATCGTAAGATCCTCTGCTTCTGCAGGCTTGGCATCACCAGCTGCCCTTGCTGTACTTGCCCATCAACTTGGCTTTGCAACTTGTCCCCTCCTCCTGTGCTAGGCCCCCCCCCCCGCTTCGCTTTTTGGACCCTATGGACTTCTGCGCCTCTGGGCACCTGTCTGTCATTACCAGCTACCCTTGCCATACTTGCCCATCTGTACTGCCAACTTGCCACCCCCCCTCCTGCACTAGACCTCCCCCCTCCTTGCACTTTGGACCCTAAGATCCTCGATTTCTGCACCTCTGAGCACCCGCCTGCCAGGACAAACCTCCATTTTCCTGGTTTGTGACCATCCCTGGCCTTGAGTAAAGAGAAGTGTAAAAAGAAATGGGTGCCAGGTGAGCCTGAAGATGGTAAGCATTCTAGAAGCAAGCTTGCCACTATGGAAAATTCTCTTTTTCTCGTAGCCAGCTGCCTCAGCTCTGAGGTCCCTTTTGCCTGTTCTGTTTAGATTAGTTGATGCGAACTTATACTAGGAAAATAGTTAGGTCTGTATCCCTTTCCCGTTTGCCAAAGGCAAGTGAAACACCTTCACTTTCAAAAGTATTCAGCCACTTTTTGGAGGGGAAGCATCATAGAACTAGAGGAAAGACAACGGATGAATTCTTGTCAGTAGATTTCTACAGGCAGACTGTATATAGCTATAGAACAGTGTTAGTGTTTTGATTCTACATTTTGTATGGAATTGCTAACTCCTGAACCAATATATGTCCAAAGACAGGTTGAAAATAAAGTTCATTTGCTGGCCATTAGCATGCAAAAGAACCACATGAGTTGGGAGGAAAGAAGAAAACTGATTTGTTATAAGCCATTAAGAGTATAAAATAGAGTACAGACAAATGAGTTCAGAATGACTGCACCTCTGGTAGTAGGTTATGTATATTTGAATAATTTTCTTTAACGCAACCTTAAGGGGGTAAATATATGCATTTAGGGAAATCTTGACTTGAGAGTAAACTGTTGCGTGCCTTTTCATAATTTGTTTAGAACATAACTGCTCCTTTGCTTTACTATACCTTCCTTCTCTTTGATAGGAAATCAAAGAAAAGGAAGATGTACACTGAATGAGTCCCACAATCAAATATATATGCTATATGTGATAACTCACAAATAACATTCTAGTGTGCTACATTAATAATAGTGCATCTTTCACATCATATAGATGTGATTTGCATTATGGCTGCATTCAGGCAACACAACAATCCTCTATCTGTTCGGTGATGGGTATGAACATGACTTGATTGCCATGCTTATATATACTCTTCATCTGCCCCTTATGCATAGAGGGTGACTGAAAATTCCCAAACTAGCAAGCTTTTGATCAAATTTTAGTGGTGTCTTAAAGCAGGTACCTGAGCAAACTGGAAAGTTTCTTGCCCTCAAACTCAAATCCTGGTTTGTGGAAGGATACCACATACACACCAGTTTGCCAAGGTGCCTGCATTTAGATGCTGAATTCAATTGGTTGAACAGGAGAAGAGGGAGGGAATGTGTGAGGGTGGCAAGCAAACTATCTTCACACCCATCACAAACTAATAGGCTTTTCATGTAGATTGAATGTGGCTGGTTGGATTACAATTGTGGTTACTGCGTAATTGTTGCTGCTTTTTGATTATTTGAATAAATTTTCCCTGTTTTGCATTAATGAGAAAGGGGAAAGTCATATTAGTCTCTTGAAGCAAAAGGAGTTTTGAAGCAGTATAAAAGCTAACTGATTATTTGTGGCTTAAACATGTTACCTGAAACCCTTTTCATCAGATAGATAGTTTAGTCTTTTCTCGGTGTTTGCTGTCTCTTGCATCTAGTGAAACAAGTAACGAAGAAAACTGTTCTATTTTAACTGATTTCCTGAGCCATGAACCTAATGTGCAGCACTTTACATAATGTGGTGGCAGAACAAATGGTGATGGAAAGTGCTGCCAAGTTACAGCTGACTTGTAGTGACCCTGTAGGGTTTTCAAGGCAAGAGACATTCAGAGGTGGTTTGTCATTGCCTGCCTCCCACCATGACCCTGATATTCCTTGGAGGTCTCCAATCAAATACTAGCCAGACCCGACCTTGCTTAGCTTCCGAGATCTGATGAGACTGGGTTAGAATTAGAAACATTGTAATAATACGAATAGGTAGGGCTAAACATGTAAGGTCTACATATGGATATAATTGGAATACTGTGATACTGGTTTTTCATTAGGGATCTACTAAACAGGATAATATACCCACTGAAGTTGAAATGGAAGAAAAAGAAATGGATGCACCAAAAGAAGAAGATCCTTCAGAAAAACCTAACAGTGAAGTAAGTGGACTAGGGGAACTTAAATTTGTTGTTCTCGTCTGATTTATTTGTGACTTGCACTTAACACTGAAAACTGGGAAACTATCCCTCTGGTCATGTGTTCATTTCCATATGAATAATTGATCCCTTCCACACATGTGTGCATTACTGTTCTAAACTGAAATGATACTGCTTATGTGCCTATATGCACTTTAAGAACCAGGTTTAATAATAATTTGTTAATGTGACTTTGAGAGTATATTTTAACTTGAATTACCAGCAGTCACACAACTCTTAAGCACTTTCAGGGGTGGGAGAGAATCTCCCTTATAAATAAAAGCTGAATGGTGGTGGCACTTCTCTAGAACATTCCACACGCTCCAAAATCAGTTCACTCTCTGATCTGTCTATCAGAGGGTCTCCCTATCCACTGGCTGCTTTGCCTAAGTCCTGCCTCGAACATTCTAAACATTTTGCTGTTTCTCTCCCCCTTCATAGCCAGTCAGAACACAGAGGTTATTTGCATATGCAGCCTCATTGGCCTTTGCCTCGGAACACAGAGGTCGTTTGCATCTGCAGCTTGATTGGCTTTTGCCTCTAACATTCTAAACAGTTTGCTGTTCTGAGGTAAAATGTGTCCAATCTCCAGGTGAGAGCTGGAGATCACTCAAAATTACAACTGTTCTTTAGGTAGCAGAGATCAGTTCCTCTGGAGAAAATGGTGGACTCAGTGTCATTATACCCTGTTGAGGTCACCACAGCAAATTGACACTGAGTGTCCAAGGCTGGGGCACCCACCCAGAGCCTCTTTCTAGAGGCCATTGTATTCATTTCCACAATGGGCTTTTTTCCTAGTTTATACATAATGTGGAAGAGGTGACCACAGGTCTGTCCCTCATCTGTAAACCCAGATTTACTGTTAAATTCACTTTAACCTGGTGCAGTGGTGTTGCTTTAACAATTTAGAGGAGGGTTATACATTTCTAGTCTCTCTGAGAGCCGTTTTTGCATAATCAACTGAAGAAAAGTCCAGTAATACTTAACGATGGAAAAACCATTTTTTGCTGCCATTCTCACTCTGTTTTCTTTTCACTGGATTTATAAATACATTGAGTAGGATCTGCTGTTTTTGTTTTAAGCATGCTTTCTATTGAGTTTGGTGTAGGGCTTTTAAATGATTTTCAAATAATATTGCTCAATATATGACCTATATTGATGCCCATAACAAAATTGTTGTTGTGTGTGTGTTTTCCCATTATGGACTTTTGAATGTCAAAATTAGACAATATTCATAAGTAATGCTTCTACTTTTCCTGTCTCTAGGATGCAGAGAAAGCAAGTGATGTACCAGTTCCAAAAGTTGCTAGAAGGGGGAGAAAAAGAAAGGTAATACTTTCACTGTGATATAGCTTTTTAAATATAAATTGCATTATTAGTTGTTCAAAAATACAGCTTGCCTTTATGTATTTCACTGAACAATTTATTATGAAAGCTACATTACATTAAATTAGGTTGCTACTGTCCAGTATGCCCATATTTAAGATAGTTAGGGTCTCTTTTCTGCAATACTATTCTTGGTATCTTGCCCTTGAAGCGCAGAAGGTTTTTTTTATCCTCTTAACAGCTTAGAGAGGCAGAGAGATAGTGACTGATGGGGCATCCTGACCAGGGGGAATGGGCAACCCTGTCTTATCAGTCTAACTGAACACTGTATCTGAGGAGTGTGCTTGCTTATACCATGAATAAAACTTTGTTGGTCTTAAAGGTTCAAGCTTTGTTCTGAACACTTGTGGCTTCATGAAAATGTATTTTATGTATGTTTCTGTGAACAGTGAGACCTCTGAGTTTCACTGATACTTATCTTGAGAAGAAAGTTCAACTAAAATGGATTATGCCACGCCACCCTTACATTGAGTACATGCTGTTAAGTTTACTGTGACTCCAAGATATAAATATATATCTTCTTTATAAAATATAGGCTCTTAGTAGCAATTGGAACAGTAGTATTTATATAAAGGCATTTATTTCGCTCAGATTGAAAAACAAGCAGAAGCTGAAGAGGAGGTGGCAGCAGTGGTGGCGGCGGCAGGAGCAGTAGCAACAGCAGTAGCTGCAGCTCCAAAAGCAAGTCCTAAAAGAGGAAGGCCAGCTGGTAAGTTATAAAAATGACCATTGCTCGTTAATATATTCTTAATGTATACAGTCAGCTGAATCAGTTAATGAAGTTTTTTGCCACTGTTATGTCTGCGAGGATCATGTGGCTTGCACAGCATCCCCCATGTGCTCCTACCTCTCATACTCTGCAACAAACACCAACACCTGGAGTGCACACAGTGGATGAGCCTTATTGGTGGGGACCTGGGGCAGCAGAGTGGTAAGGCTGGGATCATGGCGTTGATGTGCGGAACCCCACATTGTACCTTCTCAGTGGGCATGGGTAGGGAAGAGCCAGGAGGCTGGATGTGTCTGCATGCTCCCAAGGGCCGTCTTCTGCTGCAGAGATGGCACATGGTGGGGTTTCAGCTCCACAGATGTGGTGATGGCTCTCCATTTTGGATCAGCACCTTCGTAGGGGAAAAACACACAGTGGAGCAGCTGCCAGCATTTCTTGCTGGCAGCTTGTAGGGCATTTTCCGGTCACAGATGCCCCATCTGGCACTCTGATGTTGCAAGGGGGACCCAATGAGTGGCTGAATCCAGACTATCCACATGTGATCCAGAGTCCTGTCAGAACTTCCATGTAGCTGGAGAAACAAAAGTTAGTAGTACAGTAGATGTTCTATTATCAGGGCCAGCCCGAGGTGTTTCTGCGCGCTCCAGGCAAGGCTAGCTTGTGGCACCCGTGCCCCCTCAGCACAGATACCAACCTCCCGGTGGGGCCTGGAGACCTCCCAGAAACACGGCCGGGAGGGGGGGTCAGCGCTTGCTGGACTCGGGGAGAAAGGCGGCGGTAGCGGCGGTCAGGGAGATGCAGGGCTTTTGGCGGGGGCTTGGGGGGCTTTGGTGGGGTGGCCAGGTCCAGTTTGGCACCCTAAGGTCCGGCCCGCGCTCTAGGCAAATGCCTAGTTCGCCTAGCGGGTGAGCCGGCCCTGTCTATAATGCATCATTTGTAGTGATAATTTCAAAATCCAGTGAAGTCAGATTTTATCAGGCTTGTCATAGAAATAATTCTGAATTTAAAAAATCTTTTACTTAGAATTGGGTTTAAGAATTGTACAATATTATTTATGCAGATTACATTGTTGATTGTATAATAGTTCAGCTTTAAACTTTAGGCAACTAAGTTTAAATTAAAGTAGATGTTTCTTTATGGAATTAGCTACTGAAGTAAAGGTTCCAAAACCTAGAGGGAGACCGAAATTGGTGAAGACACCTTGTCCACCTGAGAGTGACATGTAAGTTTGTTTCTAAGCATTGATATTTTTCTCGTTCTGACAAGGTTTCAGCATTTGTTTTCTTATAGCCCCCTAATACAGGAGGCTGATGAATTAGTTATTTATTTATTTAAACATCCTGTATTTACAAACATTAGAACTATCAGCAGCTTACTGAAGCATCTTTCAACCCATAGCTCAAAGACGTGGATTCAAAATATGAAATGCTTTGGAACACTGATCCTTGCTTACCACCTGGCTGATACGCTAGTGGTGGTGGGGCAATTGCTGCTGTAAGGGACTGAGGCAGGGAAGATGGCACCAGTGTAGGTGGAAACTAGGAAGATCCAGCCTGGCCGTCGTCCTAGCTTTGCTGCGATTTTTCCCATAACAGTGAAGCAATGTAGGCTTGGGAAAGATAGGGAGATTCTATGAGGTGCATGGATATACCTCTGTGAGGTGAACAGTGCTGTGAGGAAGCAAATGGAAAAAAAATACTTCCCAAAAGCATCCAAGCTGGGGTAAACAACCCATGTATAAGTGACGTCTCGTTTGTGGGGTTGAGCCCCTTTGGTTGCCAGGTGCCCATATGTCTATTCCCAAATCCTCATTCTTCAGTTTTCCCATAACCCACTTCATTGTGTCACCTCCATACCCCTGAGAAATGCAGGTGCAATTTTATTATCAGAGTTTATTTCAGCAGGGGAGGGGCTGTTTGAATGGAAGAATTAAAAGAGTTAGAAACAAACCTTGCTTTTAAAATGTGAAAGTTTCTTGATAAGGAATAATCTGAAATACTTTTTCCTTCTGTGAGACTCTTACAGTGCAATCCTAAACAGAGTTGCACTTGTGACTTGATGAGTTTTTGGTCTGATCCAACATGTTCTAAGCTGTGTTCTAAGCTGTGAACTCCAGTATGGGTAAAAGAGACAAGAGACCTCCCGTTGTTCATGTATATGTGTGTCTGTGTTTTAGACAAGGGATGTGGATGTTCTATTTTGAAACAGCATGGAGCAAAAGGATGAGGGGAGCTAAACCATGTCCTGTTCTGTGTCTTCTTTCAGACACTGATATATTTTTTCTCCCAGCTTAGTTATCTTCTGCTGTTGAAACTTAGCGGGGTGGGGGTGGATTTAAGTTCCAGAGCACAGTGAAGCAAGGAACAAGAGAAAGACATGGCTCCCCTCACTTGTGTGCTTTATTGTTGTTCATAAATAGACTACACCTAATCTCCTACCTAGGTATCCTTCCTGAGAAAGAGTAACAACTCAAACCATATCTCAAATATGGTTCTCACTGAACCCAGTAGAGACAAAGAAAAAATAGGCAACTTTTGTCTGCCACTAGTTTCTTAACAGTTGCTACAGTGACTAGACAGTGGATTTAGGGGTTTTTCCCCCCATCCAGCTGGTTACCCAGTTGTAATCATCTGCATGAATGTGTGTATTTTCCACCCAGCAGGGTCTTCAGCTGAATAAACGTGTGCTTCCGTGTGTAGACTGTATGCAACTTGCCCAATTCCCAAGAGTCAGTTTGAGCATCAATAGTAACACACATCATGAGATCTGTTCATACAACTCTTACGTTGAGATTCCATTTCATACAACTGTGGTGCCTTCAGTCTTTGGTGGGCTTGCATGTTAACCAGCAACACAATGCTTTCCAGGCGATGGTATGCAAAGGGTGAGGGGAGGTGAGCTGCCAGCTATATGAACTGACTCTTAGATGTCTGGGTATCGACTTGCATTGCAAAAAAGGGATTTGGGTCCAGCTGCAGGGGAAAATAAATAATGTTCTGTTTGTTTTGGAATTATTTTAGTGTTAATGAGGAAGATAAGAATAAAAGAAAGGGAGCTGAAGAAAAACCACTCAAAAAACAGCAGAAAAGGGATGAGGAAAGTAACAGGGAAGAAGAAAAACTAAGGAAAGATGCAGACAAAAAAGAGGGCAAAAAGGAAGTTGAGACAAAAAGGAAAACTATCACAAAAGTGGGATCAGCATCAGCCTCTGATTCTGAAGATGATGGTGAAGAACAGGAAGGAAATAAAGTATGTATCTTTCTGTTAATGTTCCTTTTCAGTTAGTGAGGAAATGCTTTACAGTTGTAGGCATGTAAAGCTACATTAAATTAGTCCATATTGAACACAGGCTGCATTCAGACATCTCAGTAAACTCTAATAAGAAGTTTGTGAGTGTCTGGGCATGACCACAGTTTGGTTCCTGTGTTTGCAGATGTAATAGCAAGGTGGAGCTTAATCAAACTCTGTGCTTGAGGAGGTGAGGGGGGAGCACTTGAGCTCAGCAAACAAGTTATGATATTATCAGACACTGACAAATCTGTATTTAAATTAGTTTGTTGTGATACCTGAATGCAGCTGTAATAGCTGAATGCAGCCCAAGTTTCTTCTGCTGCTTAGGGTTCAAATCACACTTCATTTGAACCTATGTTCATGGGTGTCAGCAGTAAAGCTGCTGTCAACTTCAATTGTATACAGGATGAATATCATAAATACTTTTAGGGCCTTATGTCTGATGTTATTTCAGTAGAATGAGGTGACAGTGATCACAATTACATATTTTTGAATATACATGCTGAGATATTCCATGATGTTGAGCCTTTGGAATTTGATTTCAACATATCAAAGTAAAAGTTTGAAAACTGATGCAGTCATGGGACCAAAAATGTAAAATCTATAGTTCTTGAATTTGCGCTATAATTTTTCCTACTTTGATTCTGCAAGGTTTACATTGCTTTCAAAACATTTTCTTCTGTGAGATCAATACCATTGTTTGTTCAAAGCTACTAAAAGTTGTCTTGGCTGTTGATGTTTTCTAACATCTTCTAAACAAGAAACTTAGGTTTTGTGACATTTTAGCTTGCTGTTACTTTCTAACTGGTTTAAATTTTGTTTTCTTATATAAGTCTTGCACATTAATACTGAAATAATGAATAAATATTGAACAATGAAGGAACTTGTTCTCACAGACATTTGGCTTTAGTGTCTAAAAACTATTTTTTCCTTCCACTCAAAACTAAAATGAACTACTAGAAGAAAAAAGGAGGAAGAAATGTTCAGGGGGCTTACAGAAGGAATATTTTAAAAGCTCAACATGAGCGTGAAGTAGCAGAAAGAAAACGTAAGCAGGAAGAGCAAATGGAAACAGAGCTGTGAGTACAACTTAAGTGATTGTGCAGATATTTAGCAATTATGTGACTAAGGTGATATTAAATTAAAAGAAATGTCTTCATATTTTACCTGGTCATATCTTTGTGAGCAGCATTTAGTCTGTTGAGAAGTATTATATACACATATTTTCCTTACATTCCTTCTTTAATGAGAAGCAGAATAGAATCCAAATTCCCACTTTAGTCTTTGAACATAGAATCACAACAAAAGTAATAAAAATACAAGTAGCCAGTTCAGAATAAGAGATGAACTATATAAAAACTTGATGTGGTAGACACTCACTGGCCAACCCAGAATTAAATCGTGGCAATTTAAAACCAACATTTCAGAAGAATGAGAAATACAGCCAGTTATAAAGATATAACTAGTTACAGGACACATAGATACTTAAGCTGAAATAATTAAGATGACACTAGCTTCCTGTTTTATTTTGCTGCTATAGGTTAACCTTCTGGAATTATTCCCAAATAAGTGTGCACAAGACTGCAGCTTTGAACATCTGAAGCTGCTTTCTAGTGAGTCAGATCATTGGTCCAGCCAGCTCAGCATTGTCTACTCTGAAAGCTGAGGGTTTTGAGGTTTTTTGTGACAGATGCCCCTATGGGCCTACTCCCCACACTGGCACTAGGTGTCAGCATGGCCAGACTCAGAAAGCTGGGGAGGATGTGGCTATGCAGTCAACTTCCCAGTAATACTAGAGTCAATGAGATCTTCCAACAAACCCCTTTCACAGTGTTACTTGGTAATCCAGATTGTGCTGCAAGACTGAGTGTCATGCACCACAGGCAGGCAATTAAATATGATATAAACAAGATCTTCCAAAGGACTTTTGAAAGGTTACTGTCACACACTTTGCCCTCATTACTGGGAAATCTATTCAGGAATAATTCCTGTATTTGCTATTTGAATCACCTTTTGGCTTTGTCCAGATGGAAGATTTTATAGCAGGTGTGTGGCACACTGAAGCTTGTTACCGTTTCTGACAACAGCATTACTGAATATTTGTAATTACTGAGTATTTGTAATAACAGCCATAGTTAGATTTGAGTAGATAAATTATTTAAGAAGCAGTAATGCCCCTGATCCAGGCATCTGGAGTAGTTTTGCTGGCCCCAGACCAGCAACACTGTGGAATGGCTAATTCTGAGACAGCAAACGATATGTAAAATGGACACTGCTGCAGCAGGTCACCTCTGAAGGAGTGATACAAGAGGAATCATCATTGGGGGGGGGGGCACAAGGGTGATTGCCAGTTACTGTTTCAATTGATTATAATTGAGGGGCTGTTTGTTGTTCAACTTGCCAGGGTAGTGAGAGAGTGCAGCCTTTCTTCCATTTTAGACAGGATGACAAATGATGGTGGGCCAGGAAATTTGGAAGGGCACTGAGGCAAGCGGTGCTTTCCCCCTTTTCTGGTCTCCATGTACTTGCTTGGTTGAAGTTTCGATTTTGAATGTATGTTCCAAGGATTGAGACAGATTCGGAGCTTTGCACTGCCTGTCTTGCTGCCTAACCATCTCCCTGTCTGAACTGCTGGAGATGGTCTCACACTTAGCATTGAGGACTTCAAGATTTTTAGTCCCAAAACATCTTAGTGCCCACACACGTGACAGTCACACATCCTATCTGTTCCCCTTTCCAATAAAATGCTATATGCTCTGGTAATGGAAACTCATTTCTCTTATCATTGTCAGTCCACTATTTTATCAAGCCCTAGACTAGAAGCAAAACTGCTGCAAAATTTCAGAAAAGTTAGAATGGTCTGCCCCTGAAGTGATCTATGTGATGTTCCTGATAGCTCCAGTGCTGTTGTCAGAGCCTGATTAATCTGTGGAATATGGAAGTGACCCTAGCAGTTGACAAAGTGACTCCTAAGTGCCCTCTTCCATCCTGCAGAGCCCTTTCTGTACCTTTGCTTCATTTACTCAAGCTCCTCTGTAGTAGGCAAACAGCAGGAACATAAGTGGAGAAAATTTTGGAGAGAACTTGCCTGATTACAAGTTAGAGCATATAATCATGTCTATTTTGTGGTAGTGATGGCAGCAAAGGCTGAAATGTGTGGAGGGTTCTTATTGTTTTACTAAACGGCCATGAGCCCATTCTAGGGGAAATGCAGTATATTTTAAGTAAATTTACCAAGTGACCCTTGTGGTACCAGGGTGTAGATTTTCCAAAGATATCACATAGCATCTGGAAAGATTTTTACTTGGGGTTATCCGTAATTGCTAAACACAGAATTTGTTTATAGACAAGCAGTGTCTTTATGATTTGGCCTGCAAGCTCTTAAGCAATACAGCCATCTCCCAGGGTGCAGGCTCCAAGACCCTAGGTAATTTAGACACATTAACTTGCTTTATCCCACACTGCAGACCAACACTGTAATCCAGATATTTACATCTTACAATGTAAGTTTGAGCTTAATCAGTTCAGATACACAGATCTTGTTACTTTATTGGCTGAAGCAAAAGTAAGAGAACTAGTCAAAATTACCCTTGCAATCTGATTGATCTGTTCTGTATTGTAATGCTTTCTGCCTATGGTATTCAGATTGTCATCATACAAGTCTGTTTTATTCCTGAGATGCTGTGTTAATTGTCATATATGGCATTTTACCCGTCTGTGCTTGTAAGTGTAAGCCATGGTCTCATTTAAACTGTGTGATTTTGATAGACAAAGCAAAGAAGAAGGCAAGAAACCGGAAGCTAAGAAGATGGAGAAAAAGCGAGGTCAATACTGCAAGCTTGCTCTTTATTTCACTTTAAAGTCTTAGATAGTGAATAAATTCTTACCAAGCTGCACCTGGGTACTGTCATACAGCAGATAATACTATCATTTCAAAACCTTAGATCAATATAGCTTTAGATAACCATTTCATATGTTAAAATGTTTCTGTGTTACGGGCATTTGCTGATAAAACTGAGTCTCTTCTTGATACGTGAGTGACCTATAGAGAAAACTTTGAAAATCTTAAGACATTCATTTCCTGTATGTGTATATCATCTAGTATAAATTATTATTATTATTATTATTCCAGCTGCTGGATGGTTTTGTTTTTCAAAGATTGTGTTCTAGCCATGTGCATAAAATCTGACTACCAGTCGTCTTTGGAGGACAGTTTATATTGTTAGGATTATTAGCTTTTCAATTCTGTTATATAGAACACCACTCTAGTGGCAATTCAAAATTTAACAAAATGTTTTCCAGCATAAGCTTCTGTACATCAGGTCTCACTTCATCAGATATATTGATATGTACATTCATTAGGCTAATGCTTTTACACTTGGAACAGAATAGGTAGGGGTGGGCAAGAGAGATTATACAAAGCAAGACCAGGTTAAAGCAAGAGTCAGTGGGTAAACAGTTCACTCAGAGTGTATATGGGCTACTGCCTTCTGTTGTTTTATAAGGCAAAATAGGATTAATGTAAAATCTAGTGCAAGATAAACTGATACATTGTGAAGTTAGTTATTGCTGAACTGACATTCTGTCTTTATAATATCTTTTCTTCTCTTCCCCTCGCTTTTCTGTTGTGAATATAAAAACAGCCTAACAGATATTACACTCCTGTGCATCTGATGAAGTGAGCTCTGACTCGAGATAGTTTATGCTGGAATAAATTCTAGTAATCTTTAAGGTGCCATTGGACTCCTATTTTATGTTGTTGCTACAGATGTATCTGGAATGATCAATTGTGCTATATTTTACTTTGTCACTCATTTACCCAGAGGTGCTTAAAATTCTGTTCTTCTAATGGATTTTGAATTCAGTGTCCTTAAATATATAATTTTGTTTTTTTAGAAACATCGATGGACTCTCGTCTTCAAAGGATACATGCAGAAATAAAAAATTCACTCAAAATTGACCATCTTGTGAGTATGTTAAATTACATCCATGAGTATATTGGAGTAGAGAGATTCTTAAATGTCTAATAAATGTTAATTTAAAAATTTGTTCTGCAAATGCAATTTTATCTGAAGGTGACCTTTTGTGATTTAATGGTGGATTATCATGTTTATAAAACTGTTGTGTCTTATGATATATGAACTAAAGCTAAAAAATTTTTTGTCTGAAATACACTTGGGAAATGGCAAGTCCTTTCCTGAAGAGGACTATTTGTCTGGTGGAGTTGCTAACTAGTAAATATGGCCTACGTTAGAGAGCCAATTTGGTGTAGTGGTTAAGTACGTGGGCTCTAATCTGGGAGAACCGGGTTTGATTCCCCACTCCTCCACTTGCAGCTGCTGGAAGACCTTGGCCAAGCCATAGTTCTGTCAGAGCTGTTCTCTCAAGGAAGTTCTCAGGAGAGCTCTCTCAGCCCCACCTACCTCACAGGGTGTCTGTTGCAGGGAAGGAAAGGAAAAGGAGTTTGTAAGCCGCTCAGATTCTGCGTGAAGGGCAGGGTATAAATTCCAACTCTTCTTCTTCTAGTTAATGGATAATTTTACATTTGCAAACTTTATTAAAATATCTCTTCTAGGGTTTTCAGGGCTTTCTTAGGCAAATCATTTACCACAATTCTTAGAATTAAAGGCTAAGTGTAGAGGAGAAGTTCCCCTGCTGAAAAGAATTTCTTTCCTGCCAGTTAGCTAACAAGTTATGGTGATGTGGAGAAAATCTCCCATTGAATTACTTTTAGCACCATCTTATTGGGGGGAAAAGATACGTTTGCCAAAGTTGAAGTATCATCCCATGCAGAGTTACTCCAGCCTAAATCCACTGATTTCAGTTGATTTAGACACTCTACAGATTGTCCTCTTGATTTGAATGATGCTGGATTCTGTTTTAAAAATAGCTTTGATTGGTTTTATCCTTTTAAAGGTTGGCTTTAATCTGAATATACAGAACATCAGAATAAGATAAAATTTATCATATACAAGAGGGGCTGCCTAAAAAAATCAAAGTAGCTTAGTATTTTAAGTAGTAGGGATATTTACGTAGTTTCTTATGTAAAATTGCATTGTACAAAAGAGATCAAGTTAATATCATGAAGGATAAATGAAATTAGTAAAAATATGTTTTCAAAATGCCACAATTCCATATTCTATGTATTCCTCAAGGTTAGAAATATAGAGCAGGAAGGTTCCTCAGTGATCATCTAGTCTAACGCCCTGCACAATGCAGGAAATTCACAAGCACCATCCCCATCCCCCAGTTACCCCTGCTCTATGCCCAGAAGAAGATGATAAAAAACCTCATGATCCCTGGCCAATCTGGTCTGGAGGTAAACTCCTTCCTCACCCCAAAGTGGCAATCGACTTTTCCCTGGGCATGTAAGAAAGGGCCACAAGAGGCAAGCATTGACTCATCCCTTCCTACCCCCTCCCTTTAATGATCTGCCTAAGTTCACAGAATCAGCATTGCTGTCTGATGGCCATCTAGCCTCTGCTTAAAAACCAGCCTCTCAAGATCATCCTGTATCTTGATTCTGTCTTCTACTGTATTTGATACCCCTCCCAATTTTGTATCTGCAGATTTCATGAGCATCTCCTATGCTCACAGCATTCACTAGATCTAACATGGTAGTAACTCTCAAAAAATGAGATAACAAGGTTAATGAGATCAGTGACCTTGTGACTGCCCCACTAGTAATTTTTGTAAATTGCAGTATTATATGCCCAACAAAAAGAGGCATTTCTGCCTGTTGCTTTGAAAGTTAAGTACCATCCAAGTGACACTCCTTACTAACTCCTTACTAAATACTGTTTAAACTCTTTTTTGTTTATATTTGTAAGTGCATAGACCAGACCCTATTATTTACACTTGTTTTGAGAGAGGGGCTTATAAAATGGTGTTTTCACATCAAAACTCTAGAACAAAGGTGTCAAACCTATGGCCCACATGCAGGCAGGAACAAGCCCGCCCAGGCTTTTAATCCAGCCCGGGAGTGGGGCTGTTCTCTCTTCCCCCTCCCCTGGCCATCCTTGCTGTTCTAAGCTAGAGCTGCCTGGGAGTATAAAGAGAACACGAAGCTGCCTCTGAGAACACAAAGCACAGGGCAGGGCTGCCAAACTTCCCAGCCACAACTCCCAGCCTCCATAGTCCTCATCACAGGTAGGAGCTGGGGGGGGGGGGTGTTCCTTCTGCTGTGAATTTGTGCTTCTTCTTCTTTTTAAACTTGCTTTGCAAAATCCCACTATTCCCCCACGTTTCTAGTTTAGACAGGCATGTATGGGGGGGGGGATGGGGGGGGGGGAGTTTGGGGACCAGCCAGGGAGTTCTGCAAACTCAAGGGACTCCAGTTTTGCAGAGAAATATTAGTTTTAACCAGGGGTCATTTAATAGAAAAAGAGATGCAGGAGCTCATTATTATTTGCATATACTACACCCCCTGACATCACCGGAAGCTACCCTACAACAAGCATGAAAATACAGATCAAGCTAGTATTGCTATTTATTTTTGTGATAGTTGCTATACAAAGCCTCCTGGGTTCAGCTTTTTAAAGTCCGGTTTTCTTAGTAGGGCAAATTAGCAGTGACCTTTGCTATATATGAGTGGGGTTGGTTTGTTTTGTAAAAGGAAGTTACATTCTTATCACACCAATGTACCTGTATAGTTACATGAAAAATAAAGTATTGCAAAAAAACTGTTCAAAAAAATGGTCTACTTGTATGAATGGTGTGATATTAGAGAATGGGACTTGTGCAAGATCACAGCTTTTTTTATATGCTCAGCAAAATCTTTTAATAATGGAAGAAAAGCCACAATCTCATGGCCTAACCTACCCGACAGTGTTGTTGTGAGAATAAAAGGGAGGAAAGGGGAATGTTGCAAGCTACTAGGTCACTACTGGTGGGGAGTCAAATTGTATGTACTTTTAATACAAAACACAAGAAAGGAAACTTGGCCGCAGCTTTCATACCCTGTGCATGATTTAGTAGTTTACATCTCAGAAGGAATCAAATGTTTCTGAACTTTGTTGGGAAGGGTGTTGTTTCTCAGGGGGAGATAATACAAGAGGAGGTGTTTCACAAGCCGTGTTTCTGCGTCCCAGGTCCCAGCTGTGCGTGAGATTGGCAAAAAAGATTTCCCTGAACATGCAGGCACAGGCTGCCATATTTGCAAGGCACAGGGGAAGCCTTTGGAAGGAATCAGCAGATCAAGTTGTTTGTAAAAGGTCGGGGGGGGGGATCTGTCAAGGTTCGCTGGGAAACTTGTTGGAATTCTGTCAAGTATCTTGCCAGGAGTACAAAGGGAAAGGTACCCTCCAGGGTCCAATCTGGCAGAGAGAGGCACACTTTTCCCTACTTGTACAGCAAGGTTAAGGGGAAATGGTGGAGACAGAGGGTCTAATGAAAAGCATTAACTCTTCAGCAGGCGGCGGGCGGGGGGGGGATCTCCTCTTGGCTGCAGTGTCCAGAGGGCAGGGCAGGCCAACACGTCCGGCCCAGCAGGGGGAGGGGCACAGGAGGAGGCCGAGGCGGAGCTCCTTACAGTAAATGAGGCCGGGTTTCAACACACACGGGTGCACACACACCCTCCTAATGTGGCTCTCCAATGGAATAATAGCAGAAAAAGTGCTGAAGAGAACACCCAAAATTATTATCTCAAACCACCCTGTAACCCCCCCCCCAGACCCTGGAGAGCCACTCCCTCTCTGAGTAGACTTGCGAGGGGGGGGGGGGGGAAGCTTGCAATGCTCAGCCATTACATGTTCTTCCCCTGGGTCCTTGGCTCAGACCATTTATATTTGTAGTTTATATATTTAAGGGGGGAAGAGTTGGGACTAACGGTTAAAATATTGTTGTTGTTCAGTCGCACAGTCGAGTCCGACTCTTCGTGACCCCATGGACCAGGTCACGCCAGGCCCTCCTGTCTTCTGCTGTCCTCTGAAGTTCACTCAATTTCATGTTCGTTGCATCCATGACACTGTCTAACCATCTCATCCTTTGCTGTCCCCGTCTTTGACCTTCAATCTTTCCCCTTAAAATATAGAGTTCAACAAACTCAAGGGACTCCAGTTTTGCAGAGAAATATTAGTTTTAACACACACGCACGCACACACCCTCCTAATGTGGCGCTCCAATGGAACAATAGCAGAAGAAGTGCTGAAGAGAACACCCAAAATTATTATCTCAAACCACCCTGTAACACACACACCCCAGACCCTGGAGAGCCACTCCCTCTCTGAATAGACTTTGCCCGGGGGGGGGGGGGGAGAAGCTTGCAATGCTCAGCCATTTCATGTTCTTCCCCTGGGTCCTAGGCTCAGACCAGTTATATTTGTAGCTTATATTTTTAACAGGGGGAGAGTTAACCACAGTTATAGAGTTCAACAAACTCAAGGAACTTCAGTTTTGCAGACAAATATTAGTTTTAACACACACACACCCTTTATAAAGTTTATATATATGCTACCTGGCTGTACATTTTATGACGCACATGGCCCGGCCCGACAAAATCCAATTTATGTCAAATCCAGCCCTTGTAACAAATGAGTTCGACACCTCTGCTCTAGAAGGTTTCTAAAGGACTTACTTAGTATAGTACCTCAGTGATCTCTGTCTGATTCTCTCACAGCTAATGTTGCCACCCTTTGAACCACTAGTTTTATGTAGTCTGAATCGTCTATTACGGTAGTGTTTTTGATAGTGATAATGTCTACTAGACGAGTGGGAGAGCTGGCGGCTGTACAAGCCAACCCTCCTTTTATTAAGTTCCTTTTTCGGTTCGGGATCCCGAAATGCACATTCCTACACCCTACTGTACAGTTTCTCCCAAAGGTGGTGTCCCTTCTCCATTCAGCACAAGACATGGTCTTGCCTGTCTGTTTTCCATCACCCACTTGGGAGTTAGAAAGGACCCTCCATTTGTTAGATGTCAGAAGAGCTTTATTTATTACCTTAAACAGACACAGGCATTCCGTAAGACTTAACAGTTGTTTGTTGGCCATTCTGGCCCCTCTAAGGGGAAGGCAGCCACACCTAGGTTGGTCATCTCTGCAACAAGCCAAGTGCAAGTGCACTCCACACTCTCAGGTGACTTCAGCAGTTTTTTGTCAAGGTACTCCATTGATGGACATTTGCTAGTCAGCCACGTGGTCGTGTTCTGACATGCTTGTTAAGCATTACTCTGTAGACATAAGTGCAAGAAGGGAGAAAGCGGTTGGCCAGGCAGTTCCAGTGAGAGCCTTGCTCCTGCCTCCACAGGGAGTAGCTTGTTAGTCTCACAATGTGAGACTGCACACAAGACCAAAGATTAAAACAGTGTCACACTTACCCGTAACTTGTTCATCGGGTTGTTTTCTATGCAGGCACACATTCCCTCCCTACTGCCCTGCTGTGAGCTCTCTCCTACTCTTCATGTATGCTGCTAACGAAGCTTAGGAGAACTGAGGGGAGGGGAGTACGGGACAGTTTGAGCAGGAAAATGGTCCCTGGCACCCTCTGAGGGGGAAGTGCTCCCACAAAGTACTTAACTAGAAAATGCTGGAAGTGTCCTCCAGTGGCCAGCCTGTGCAAGTGCAGTCCCAGTGTGTGCCTGCACAAAAAATAACTTGATGAACAACAGTTACAGGTAGGTGCAACCCTGTTTTTATACCCATGCCTAGGCAGATCAGTGGCCTGCAGCACTCTCAAGCCATTAACAGACATTTGAAGTCAGCATAGACAGGAAGAGAAGGGGAATGTCTAATTTTTTCTTATTTATTAGATCTGGAAGGGGGGTAACTAAGAACATAAGAGAAACCATGTTGGATCAGGCCAGTGGCTCTTCCAGTCCAACACCCTTGTGTCATACAGTGGCCAGAACCCAAGTGCCATCAGGAGGTCCACCAGCGGGGCCAGAACTCCAGAAACCCTCCACTAAAAGTTGGTGTTTGTCAAATACTATCATGGGCTGTGCATTAAACTTTTATTCTGTTTGCAAGTTCTGTTACATGTATTCACAGTTCATATCACTAGCAGCAGCTGAGTTCCTTGCTTGAGATTACTTGACCAGGGTGTGACTAAAGGGTGAAATGAAGGGAAGAGCCCATGAGCCAGATGGCAGCCAGATGGATCAGGACCAGCCCAGGATGTTTATTTTCTTTTTAAAAAACAAGTTGTTATTATTTTGGCATTTTTTGTAAGCCATTCCTTTTGGGAAGAAGAAGAGGAGGAGATTGGATTTATACCCCGCCCGTCACTACCGAAAGGTGTCTCAGCGGCTTACAAACTCCTTTCCCTTCCCCTCCCCACAACAGACACCCTGTGAGGTGGGTGGGGCTGAGAGAGCTCTTGACAGAAACTGTTCTTTTTCAAGAACAGCTCCTTATCAGAGCTACGGCTTGCCCAAGGCCTTCCAGCCAGGTGCAAGTGGAGGAGTGGGGAATCAAACCCGGTTCTCCCAGATTAGAGTCCGCGCACTTAACCACTACACCAAACTGGCTCTCAGTTTGGGAAGAGGCATAAAAATGCCCAAATAAATAATAAATACATATTTCTATCAGTTTTACGGTGTTTTATATTTTAAAATGATGGGTTCAGTTCAGTCCTAATATTGTATCTTTACTGGGGCATAATGAAATCAGTTTCTTATCTGATTTTTTAAATTCCTGTATGCCGAATGGAAATAAATGATAGGGTTTTTATCTTTGCAGCTGGAGTCCTGCCCAGTGCAACTTGTAACATTTTAAATTTCTGTGACTGACTTGGGGGTTATATAGTTTTTTTAAAAAATACTTGTAAACACACTTCTATAAGTTCAGCTTTTGTTCTGTCAAGAGTTTTTTTGTGCAAGATTAAATTTTTGCGTTTTGTTGCATTCAGGATGTAAACAGATGCATTGAGGCTTTGGATGAACTTGCTTCACTTCAAGTAACAATGCCGCAAGCTCAGAAGCACACAGAGATGATTTTGACCCTCAAGAAAGTAAGATCAGTAGTTCTACTCATAAAGAAATGTAGAAGTTTAATTTGTATTTTACTTTTCATTATTCTTGACTTATAAAACTTTCTCTTTGCAAAACTGAAATTCAGTGCTCTGAATGGGACACTGTTACTTCTAATGCAATGGATTATTTCAGTAACCATTGACTGGCTTTGAGCATCTCACATGCTGTAGCTGATATAGATCTATCTCTTTTTTAAAAAAAACATTTATTCAGATACGAAAGTTCAAGGTCAGCCAAGTTATCATGGAGAAGTCCACTATGCTCTACAATAAATTCAAGACCATGTTTCTTGTTGGAGAAGGAGACTCTGTGCTTTCACAAGTGCTGAATAAGTCACTTGCAGAGCAGAAGCAGCATGAGGAAGCAAACAAAACCAAAGAACAATGGAAGAAAGGACCAAACAAGAAATCAGAAAAAGAGAGAGAGCAAACAGGTATGTGAAGCTTCATTGGGATTATTTAAATTCTAATTCCAAACAACAGTGTCAGGCCCCCAATGTCTATATCTTTGACCATCTACACATTGTCGGTGTCTAAAAGTTCTATCCCATTCTACCTCAAAGCATTAGACACATGTTTTGAAACACCAGGTTCATGTGAACATTAATTGGCTTTTATAGTTCATTTCCTTTTATTAAACAAGCTTAATTTTGAAACTTGGTTGAACTGTTTTCTATTGGAATACAGGATGCAGAAATTGAACCCTGAGTGTAAACTGTGTTAACATAAGGAGACATAATCATGCCACCAGATCAGATGCTACTTTCTACGGGGGGTGGGGGGGATTCGGGGGAAGGACATGCATATTCTAAAGCCCATTCTGTGTTCTGTTACTGGGTATGAACCTACTGTGTGAGAGAGTTGTATAGGGAGTTTCTTGCAGGGTTGTTTTTGTTTTGTTTTGCAATTCATCTTTAAAAAGAGAAAATGTTTTCAGAGCCGCCAGTCTGCTGTAGCAAAAGGAGTTTATCTAATAGAGACATGGTTATTTTCTGCATGTGGTCATGGTTTCCTTAGATCATGTCTATTGTTTTCACATTTCTGTGGCTTTGAAAGTACAATGAAATTCTTCCTTTCCTTTTTTACTGCAAAAAATACTTTTCCTCTTCTGTACTAGACATTGGTACATAGTTTCCTGAAGCAGCAAAAGATTCAGCCTAAAAATAGCCAGAGCTGTTCCTCTTTTGATGCTGCTCCAACTGGGTCTTTTGTATTTGGCTGTTGCCCAGAGTGGTTTCTGTAACACTCAGAAGCTGCTGTCAGGAAAAGTGAGCACAAATGACCAGAAGAAAAACTTGCTGACCCATGCTATTGAGCTGAGATACATTTTGAGAAATGTTGGGGATGTTTATGCATTTGCTATAGAAATATTAAATGTAGCGTTAATTCAAAACCAGCTATTAGAATAATATACCAAACAGTCAGCAGTTGAGCCAGATCTGCACTGTGGCCTGGGCAGATACAGTTTGTTTTTAAAATATTTCAAGTAAATACATCATTCAGAGCGCAGAGAGAATTCAGTAATAATGATCACACATTTAGTAGAAAAACACTTTTCTATGTTTTGATATTTTCAAGCTGCCTAAACTTTCATGGATTTTTAGCTTTTTTAACCAATTTTTGTCTGATTGTATTTATATGCTGCATCTGTTCAAAAAGAATATAGCAGCAAGTTCCTGGTTATAATGACTGCTTTACATTTTATATGAGAATTATCAGAAATTTAGTGAAATAAACCTGTTCAAATCACACTTTTATTAGTTATTTTACTTAATGTTTTATAGACTCTGTAAAGAAAGACATTATTTGCATTAGTTGCTAGACCCAGGCTCTAGGTCAGTGATGGGAGAACCTTTTAGAGACCGAGTGCCCAAACTGTGACCCACAACCCACTTATTTATCGCAAAGTGCCAACACGGCAATTCAACCTGAATACTGTGGTTTTACTTTAGAAAAAACAACTCATACATTAACTTAAGATGATCCAAACAAAGTAAGGAAAGCAATCCCAAATGCTTTCATTTACTTAAAATTATTTGGCAGAGAATTCAACACTTTAATGATGGTCTGGGCCTGGCTGGGACGATGGCACGTGTGCCCACAGAGAGGGCTCTGAGTGCCACCTCTGGAATCTCCTTTCAGTGCAAGCAATCTTCCTCTAGCCTAAGAGGTGCATTGCACTACGAGAAGATTCATTGCCCCAGAGCAGGGCTCCACAAACAGATAAGTGGACCTTTAAAGCCAATCCGTGCTTCATTGTGTGGATGTATAACTTGGAAACAGGGCAAAAGATAGCTAAAGGGAACCAAAATATTTCTCATTGTGATCTTTAATCACTTTTATAAGTTAAAGCAACTGCTTTAAAAAGTAGAGTGTGTAACTAGGAGTGTATTCCTACACATAGTTTTTTCCACCTCTTTCTTGTTGGAGACAGATCACTTGGGCAGCCTATGAGCATAGCTTGTACATGTGAGTGCACTCCTAATATGTATTGGGCCGCTCAAGTCAGATATTCGATTGTACTTCACCATGTATGCAGTTTTCATAGTACTATGTTTACCCAAAAGGAAGAGGGCATTGTTTACCTTTTTGGCTTTCTAAAATCTTCCACTTGGGTATACAGATCCGCTGAGTGTGAGAAGTGATTCACTGCACATGCAGGGAGAGCAGGGGAAACTGCAGCAACTCATTCACCATCAAAAAGGAGTGGCAATGGAACCAACACTGTGTCTGGCAAATACTGCCTTTCAAGCTACTTGTCATTACAAGAGAATCAACAACTTGTTGGCTAGTTTAGAAGCTGCAGCTCCTTGCCTGACAAATAGTAAGAGGCGGGAAGAGATGCATGTGCTCGTTTACTGACCCTTATTCCTAGCTCAGAATAGTACTCCATACCACTTCAGGTTATTCCCCTGTGCTTCAGGCCTGAGTAGTGTATTAGTTCCCCCTGTGAGGAGAGAGAAACTCAAAACCTGTGGTGTTCTCGTCAGTTCAGCACAACATTAGCTATGAGCTTGTGGACATTTTAGATAGGGAAGGAAAAATTCATTAATTTTAAATGTCTTACTGAACTAAAGATATAACACCTTCTGTTGGAAAAGTGTGACTTCCTAGCCTACAAAAGCATTGTGGGGAGGGGCAGTTTAAAGTGCATTTCTAAGGAGAGTTATAACCTTCCAAGCCCATTTATTTCAATGGATTTAGAAGGGTGTGATTCTGTTTAGGATTGCCATGCCACTTGGGAAATTCATGAGTTTTAACCTAGTGATTGGCTCCCCCCCCCCAAATCCAGTCTCTTGTCTTTTTAATTTGAAACAGTGTGATCCAATACTACTTGTGAACAGCCACAGTTATAAAAAGTGAAAGAAATGTATTCTGTAGTTGATAGTTTTTGTATATTTACAGTTTTTATATTTATAGTTTATTGTATATTTTTAGGAGGGGTCATCCTAAATTCAGGATCATCTACTTTTATATTTAACCTTTGGGGGGGGGGGTTGCCTTACTTTCAGGGTAGTCTTCCTTTTAAGAAAATATGGTACATTACTTTGTTAACTGGCACTAAGGAAGGTTTTAAGTTCCTTTGATGTTAAAGTGCATAATTTAAAGTGTTTCTAAAAGCTCATAGATCAATCTAATTTTGAATTGTACTTCTCAGTAGACTGAGTAGCTATAAAATGCTGATACAATTAATAACATTTTTCTTTTATTTCAAGTGTTTTATATTATCTTTTGAAGAGGTTACTTGTCTGCTGAGAATGATCTAATTTACTGTGGCACTTCAGGAATATATGGCACTTTGTCTTCTGAACCTGGCCTAGAATGCAGAACAAAAATTCTGCTCAGTGTGGCAAGGTACAGAAGAAGATGTTTCTACAAGTTGGGGTGTGGGTGTCCAAGTTTGCAACAACAACAAAAAATTAAATTTAAAAACTAAAAACTTTTATTCCCTTCCTGTATTTTGTAAATGTCAGGATCTCACAAGATTACCTTGAGAGATCTCAACAGCCATTTTGAATTGCCTGCTGTTGCCTAGGTAATTCAGAATGGCTGGTGCAGAAGGCATGGGCAAGGCAGGAAAGAACGGGGAGGAAGCAAAGCCAGAGTTCAGTGAGGGAGAAAAGAAAAATGAAGCAAAGAGAGGAAAGGAAGGAAGGAAGAAGTGGAAAGAAGCTGCAGGGTGGCTACAGCGGAGTCTGAGATAGTGTGGGTAGGAGGAGCAGCCAGAGAGATGAGTTCTTGAGGGGTGCTCCTCTTGTTTTATCTAGATAGGACCTTTGGATAAAATGGGAGTATGCTGTCTCTTTCCTCACCAGAACTAAGAAAAAATAGCGAACTGTTTGACCTGCTTCTTTTAAATTCCTGTTGGTCATTATAACTAAATTCCATGGAAACTACTGGAATAAATTAGTTGCCAGTAAACTCAAGTGTCTTTGTTTTCAACAGGAATTAGTGTCAACTAACTTTAGTTGAGTTGGGACCATTGGCTTGGACCCTAATTTTTCCGTTTGCAGAAGGAGGGCAGTTTTTGCCAGTTCCCTCCTCTTGCTGCAGATTGCCATGCCCCCTGAACTCCTTATCCTGGGGGTGAATGGACCTCAGCAACTACTTGAGGAAAGTGGGGGTCTGCAATGAAAAGGGGGATATCAGTGAAAATTCTCCTTCCAGTGGCAGAAGTGCCTTCTGCAAATGGAAAGTGCAGGTAAGATCTAAACCAGTGTCTTTAAATTAGAGGAGACATGAAACTTTTGTGTTTGTTGCTGTGTTCCAAAATCCAAAGTTTAGGAAGCTGTAGCTCTTAACTGTATTGCCACACTGCATGCATGCTTTTAAGCAAATATGAAGTTACCAAAATTGCTTCTGATCTCGTTTCAAGTTTTAGGCACACAATACTAATGCATTAGTTAATAGTGCAGTCTCCTGAGTTATATTACTTGAGAATTAGTACACCTGTTGCAGAACTGATGTTTCTTACTATTCTGTCTTTTATAAATGAGAATTTGTTGTTCTTTTCCATTTCAAAGGAACAAAAATAGTCAATGGCGGTTCTGATGCTCAGGATGCAAACCAGTCACAACAGAATGGAGGTAGCACAGCGGAAAAAAGAGAGAAGCTTGATGCAGGCAGTAAGAAAAAGTAAGGAGTGCTTTCCAGTCTTAAGAGAAACAAGAAGCAGTAAGAAGTTAAAGAAGTTTCAAAAGTGGTTGTTTTCATGTTATCTTAGGGAGAACAAAAATACCCAGTTATGCTCAGAGTTGAAGTGAAAGACATTTCAGTATTGTATGTTCTTGGATAACGAAAGTTAATATTTTAATGTTAAATCCATTCAGCTGAACTGGCACACGGTCCTTTTTCTTGTATTTCACTGCTTTCTCTTACTCTTGCTCAGTGAATGTAAATACTGTTTACAAGGTGTGCCCCCTATTTATAGATAGCTCATCAGTAACTCTAAACAGATTTTTCTACAAACTTGGGGGACCACTAGGTTTGCAGAAAAATCTGAAATCTGTAAAAAAATTACATTTGGTGTGTGTGAATCCCCCCCCCCCAAAAAAACCCCACTGTTGTCTGCAATATAGAAACGTACCTCCTGTTCAGTAGCAGCAGTATGTGGGGGGGAGGGACTGCAGCAGGACTGGCTGCAAAGGGCAGCAGCATCAATGCAGAGGAGGGGAAAAGCCCTGGCCATGGTCAGAGCAACAGAGGCCGGGAGCCTCACTGGGCCCAGGGGCAGCAACAGTGTTGATGGAAGAGGAGAGAAAGCTGTGTCAGGTGTGGGGCAGCTGCGGCAGCAGCAATGGGTGGGGGGGAGAAAGCCATAGTAGGCCCAGTCGCAGAGACAGGGAACCTCACTGGGCCTAAGGTTGCCCAGATACCTTTTAAAAAATTACCGGACATGTCAAGCTCAACTTTAAATTTTTGTTGCTTTGAGGCATGGGGTCTAGCATCTGATAAGGAGCTAACAGGACCACTCCTTATCATATTTACTGGGATTTATTTCTGTACTGTATTAGGGCTATGTATATATACAGTATCTATACTGTATTAGGGCTATGTTTAGGTCAACTTGACAGCACCATGGATACTTCCCTAAGACAGCAATTCTCAAACTGTGTGCCATGAGAGCGAAAGAACTGCAAAAAATAAATTAACTGATACAGTTTACTATGTGCCCAAAAAATATTTTGCAAGCTGCAGTTTTCAGTGCTTGGGCCTTGCCAGCTTGTCAGACATCCTCCACAGGGAGTGGGCATTTCTGCCACATCTGCAGTCACACCTGTAGCCAGTAGCATTATTTGTCCTGGGGAACAAAACCAGGCCAAGATAGTGATGTGCAGAAACCATTAGCCAGGTGGTAGACTATAGGGTACAATATTTTCTGCTTCTGTCATTTGTACTATCAGGAAGTATGGTGGGGAGATTGCTATTTGGCTTTTCTGACTCAAAAGCATTTTATTATCTTAGGTTGTTTCTGATTTTACCCACCTGCCCAGGCACCAAAAAGAACCTTTTCTGTAATTAGTCATGTATAGTGTTATTTGTTTGTCCAATACCTACAGATGCATATTGGGCTATAAAAAACATAACAGGCAAATACACTTAAAATAAATCCACCTTTTTCCCCCCTCTAGAATGCCTGGTGATGGAAGAGAACAAGAGAAGACAAAGGTTCCCACCTCTGAAAATGAATGAATGCAGCCTAATTTTTGTAAATCACATATTAAAGAGGACTATAAGGGTTTGCATCTGAGAATTAGATTGCTGAAAGTTTTAAATTTTATAAACATAGTATTTTAATGTGTACAATTTTGTGGGGATTGTGAAAAATCCCCCTTTTAACTTTTATTTTAAAAAATATTTAAACACCATAATAGCATTTGCCCAGTATTTACAGGCAATACGCAGTTCAGGTGTAAAGACCAAGTCAATTTAGAGACTGAAAAGTGTTTGTATGTTTAATTACTAGCACTCTAGTATATGTTTCCCTGAGTACTCTCTGTTCATTTTTTGGTCAATGACAAGAAAAAGTTACTTTTCTTTTAAAGTTGCCAAACTGTTCCACTTGTATAAATCTATTTTCTTCCTGTTGTCTGTGCATAGTTTTTGGAACTGTTGTTTGCCAAAGTGTTTGTTTGCTGTGTTTTGTAAGAAGCTGGAAGCATTTTGTAGTAGCAGTACACGTATATTCAGTGAGTTCTTTATAAAGAAGTTAGTTTTGTTCCTGAAAGCTAATTGTGCCAATTTAATATGCTCTGACTTTCTGTGGTATGCTTTGGATATTCTAGATATCATACTAAGGAAACTGGCGTTTCCATTGAAATTAATGATGCACATTAGTCAAAAAACACTGTCTTGAAACAATTTGTTTAAAAAAATTAAAGATATGCAGAAAAAAAATCTGTACATGTTCATTGAAAATGTCCCAATTAATACTGCGTGTGAGGGATCACTTCAGCTGCACAAACTAGGAGACCCATTTAACTGATCCTCATACTTCATTCAGTTCCTGTGTCCTGGTTTTTGTCTGAAATGTCTCTAAGTACTGGAGTTGCCAGTAGAGTTCCTTAGGCTGAACAGAAATGTATATGTGAAAGTAACAAGCAGGGAGATTCTTTAGGATGTTTTTACCAATGAACTTGAAACCTGCAAACCCAGGAATTGTCTTATTCATTCTGATCAATACATGATATTCAAGCCTCAATGCTCACTGTGTTTGGGCTCCTGCTGTCCCATTAGAATTGCAAGGTTACAATACTGCAGTACTAGCAGAAAGCATAACTGGTAGCATACTTACTTTCTAAAGTGAACTTTCCCTGTCTTCTTCCAGTCTGTCAAAAGTGAGCGGAGATTTCCTTTTCTAGGTGTTTCAAGAGGTCTTGGCCTGTTGTTATTTTGCCCTCTTTTTGAATGTTGTGCTTCCACTAAATCACCAATCACGACAAAGCTGACAGCTTTTAGTCTCTTTTCTCATACAAGCTAAACCATAGATATTCTTACAACTTTGTTCCTTGAGCAGCTGGAACATGTATGACTATTTCCCACTAGCCCTAGCAATCAGTGCTGGAGTCTTATGCAGTGAAAATATAAAGCTCCGGGGGGGGGGGGGGGGGGGGGGGCTCTGACTGTCTCCTAGCTGGAGTGGCTCTTTGACAACAAAATAGCCCAAGCCTCTGCTGTGAACAGAAGGCATGCATGCAAAGCACTTTAAGATAAAGCTCAAGAACAAAGTGAATGGGCTGTGTTCTCTGAGGGGGGGAAAGTAGTATGTAAACCATAAGTGTCAAGCGGTCAGCACTACTAAGGAGCTGGCTTTAGGTGGGCAGTGCCTATTACAGAGGTCTATGGAGTTGGCCCACTATTGAGGTCTCTCTGCTTTTGTAATGGAATCCTTGGGGGCAAAATGCTGTTTACCTCTAGCCAATCAGAAACGAATTATCAGTGGTAGTTATGAAATTATTAGTTACAACGAAAAGGAGGGTTAATTGTGAAGTGATTATTTAAGTACAATTAAAAAGGACCTTTTGTGCATAGGAGTGTGTTATTTAAGCTCAACAATGAGCAGTTAAGTCCAGTGCTCCCTCTAAGCTGTGGAGTCTTGTGAGCTACTGGCATTAAAGTTGTGAACGAGTGATTTGGCTACTACAGAAATTAGTTAGCTCTGGAGCCATCCTTCCTGAGCGAAGACAAAAATATGTGAGCTGGATGCTAAAAAGCTGAGCTAGCTCACACTGACTCAGCTTAGAGGGAATGCTGGTTAAGCTATAAAGCTGGCTAGTATGAGTAACTAGACAGTCTCTGGAACCTATGCTCAAAAGGGAATAGGTAGCATAACATGTCTCTGAAGCTTCTCCCTTTTTTAAAAATTTTGCCATCAAGTTACAACCGGCTATGGCAACCCTGTAGGGTTTTAAAGGCAAGAGGCATTCAGAGATGGTTTGCTATTGCCTACTTCTGCATTGGTATTCCTTGGTGGTTTCCCATCCAAATACTGAATGGGGCCAATCCTGCTTAGCTTCCAGTATTTGTCTATCCTGGACTATCCAGGGTTTGGGCAGCAGCCTCATAGCCTCTGAAATGATCAGGTTTAGCGACACATTGCTCTTCCATGCCTGTAGAGAAGACACTGCCTACAGTGACAACCTTCCCTGATAATAGAATTTAGAATTAAAAGGCAGAACTGTGCATATGCATCACAATTTCAGGAAAAGGAATCTGAGAGGGTTCTGTGGGTAAACAAACATTTGATACTACAAATGAATCAAAAACCTTGATGTACACAATCTTTAATTAAGTTTCAACTTGGGGTATAATACAGTAAACCTGCTAAAGCCAAGTGGGAATGGTTGAAGTTTGTGCCTTAATGGGGATGATCACTGCGTATGGTATCTAGAGCTTTATGAATGAAAGGCAGCATATAAATGGCTGTACTGTGCTCCATTCCTTTGCCATGGATTGGTGTTGCTGCTGAGACAGCAGGTGGCACCATTGCATTGTAAGACAATTGTATTCCTCTCAAGAAGCTGCCAGCATCTAGCAGAGCATTTATGATCCTGCCATCCAAAATGCTTTTATGTCTTGACAACAGGAGTAAGGACAAAGGGCTTGTATACAGGGGTGGACTGTATCTGTGTGTGCCCTGTACACACATGCACACGTTCCAAGGTTCCTACTAGTGACCAGGTTTGGAGGTGAATGGATCTTGTTTTCACTGCAGCTTTGTCCTCAAGTGCGGTGTGTTAGAGAGAGCTCTTTCAGCCTTACCAGATTAATTGGGCTGGATTCAAGTCCAGTAGCAGTTTAGGGACAAACAAGAATTTCATAGTATACGTTTTTGTGAGTCAAAGCTTCCTTTGTCATATCTGACAGAGAACTTTGATGTTCAAGAGCTTAATATGAAAATCTTGTTGGTCTCCGAGGTGTACCAGACTCAAATCTAGTTTGTCTGCTGCAGACTACCGTGGCTACTCTGTGAAATGATCTTTAGGTTAATGGGTGCTGTGGATGCCTCATTTGAAATCTGAACTGCTTAAGCAAATTTAAAGATGTACAAAACAATAAAATATAGAGCAGTCCTAAAGCCAGCATGAAGGGAGAAGTCTCTGGGCTCTAATTTATGAACTTCAGGAAAATCTGGAAGCCCAGTAAGGTCTCTGAGAAGCAACTTTTCTTCATAGCAGCAGAAGTTGCATAAACACTGCAGAGTAGAAGACCCAGGCCAGAAGATGGTTGCTCTTCTGCCTGCTGCCCTTCTCACCATTCTACAGGCACTCCCTCCAGTGAAAAATCCTTGATCGAGAAAAACACCTCTGCACTCACTTGGAAGTTACCCCTCTTCTGTCTTCAGGCCAATGTAAAAATCGCTTCCCTAGAGAGCAATGTTACCAGGCCAGGGACCCACTTTATGGGAGCTTCCCTTCCCCCATGTTTTACACTTAACTTCCCTCCGCCAGCGTAAACTCACAAACACCTTGTTTCACTCCTACATGTATAGAACAGCAAAGATGAGGGCAGTGCCTAACAGGCCCCCAGCTTACTCTAGACCCTGAGCAATTACAGGACGAGAGTCTGTAGGAGGAGGCTCTTAAGGTCACAGCAATACACATTGAAGCTTGGAGGTTTAGGGGTGACTAAATAAAGCTTCAACTGGAAAAGATTCTGACTCATTGATCTTTGCTTCTTTCTTTGATTAGCAGAAGAAATAGCAATCAAGGGAATCTCTGGTGACTAAAGAAATTTCTCTCAATGGAGTTGGATTTCTTCACTTCCTCTGCAGTCCAAAACGGACCCTTGAAAGACTGCTCCAGGCTGACAGGGAACCGCCCACCCAGACAGCATGAGCGGGAAAACTGAAAAATAAAATTGTCCCCATAAGCTCCCCGCTAGCTCTAATGTATGCACATTTTCATGTTTTATTCCTCTAACATTTTGTAATAATTTGGTGCATATCAAGCCTGTGCATGCACTGAGAGAGGGCACAGCCAGGTATTTTAGCAAGGAAGGCACTGAGCTGGCTACAAGCCCAGCACCATGGTCTGATCTGTTCATATCCATTCCACAGTTAGCACTGGGTGCAGAATCAGAATTCTTTTTTTTTTACTGACAGCATGTATCCATAGCCTTGTGAACAGCCACAGGGCAGTAGAAGCATAGATGAAACTAAATCTAGTGACCCTGCCATTTTAATTAATTTGGCCTGAAAAGTAAAACACGTCCTTGCTTATTTATTCTCATAGGATAGTGTACAGGCTTTGATGCTGTGGCCACTTAAATGCTGACAGCGTTAAACAGGTAGCCAAAACACAAATATCCAGCTGGTGTGAGGAATTTAATTAGAAACTGACAGCTGGGTCCAATACTAGGTTTGACTCAGAGGACTCATTCAAAAGAGAATTCTGAACTAAAAACATACCCAGCTGTCCTGCTGCAGCTCCTGGGACTCGTGGAATTAAGGATGTAATGTTTCCCCCCCCTATAATTTATTGTTCATTGTGTAAAAATATAGAACTGAAGGTCACAGTCTTCAGGATGCAACAGGACTAGCACAGAATAGCAACACAATCAACTCTCCTTTAGGAAATGGATGGATTTGATACAACGACGAATGCCGTGTTTTCCGAGTCCTCCCCGATCTGGTTTTTGTACAATGCTTTGACTAAATGGCACTGGCACAGTAAGTTGTCTGCACAGCAGTTCCCTGGGCAACTGAAGCCACCTTCTTTCAAAGGCTCTCTCCTTACGTCCCCATCCTTCATAGACTGCTGCAAACCCCAAAAGCACAGTTCAGGCCCCATCATTCCCATCTGCCAGCCCCTATATATGAGGTGAGAATACCCAACTGCTTAGCTTCCTTCATTAACCATGAAAGTGATTTAGACAGAATTTTTCTTATCATACGATCACTTTCTGTATTTATACGGTCTTAACACACTGTGGTGGTTGTACTGAAGAACTGTGACTTGTTTGTACAAAATGATACATATGGTTGATGGAGAAGAGGACAATTGCACTTGGGCTCTAGGGAATCCAAAGTGGAGGGTGTAATCACCCATTCCCCTTCCTCCCCTGGCAGAGAAATGTTACCATGGTTCCATGTACCAACTTAAATTTACCTGACAGCTAAAAAGAAAGAGGCTTTGACAGGGTCTTTGAAACACAACTGTAAACGTTTTTATTCACCACTGTATTGGAAAGGGCTTATTAAACCTGCAAAGAATTGCAGCTGTGAAGTTCAGACCAGTGAGCTAACATAACATCCCGGGCACAATCAGTTCCAGAGCCGGTTGGCATAATATGAGCACTATGTGAAAGCCACTTCAAATTGATCCAGTTGATCGTAACTTCCACACAAGGTAATTCATGTTGGTCTTCTTATGCTTGTGATTCTGTAATAATGCAGTTACTGGGAGAAACAGGAATTTTTCAGGATCAGTCCACTTCCTTTTATGAAGGGATACGAGTAGTTTCAACCAGGCTCAGAGCTTGATACTTCATCAGAGTAAATTGTTTGTTGTTTAACTACACTGGTTGCTGACCAAAACAATAAATAAATATCTATCTACTCCGTCAGACAGTTCAACCACAATGCATTCTGGAGATGCTCATTTCTATTTTAAGTATTATTATAGGGTAAGCAAAACAATTATGCCCCTCACCTGACAGCTATTAGCTCAGCTGCTATGATGGCACAGAACATTTACCAATATCTTATTTGGATAACTTATCCTGCCTTGCTCTCAGGGGGGAAAATCCATCTGTAGAATGATGACAAATACCACAATTTCAATTTTCTGAAAGCAATGGCTGGAGAAAACCTTATACAGAATCTAAGGCCAGGAAAGCCATTTGCTGATAGCCAAATCTTTGACTACAGCTCTCTACTGTAGAATAATTCTGTTGAGTCAAGACACTGAATACATAAATACATACATACATATATCCAAAGTATTAAGTATAAAAAGGGACCATTTAAATAAAGCGAACCCCCTCAGTACAATAAAAACAACTAAGTAACAATGAAATGCCTAACATGTAATTTGTTATTAATTCAATTACAAAGGATGTAGACACACATGCAGAAAAAATGTGAGAACTGGCAAAATTAAATGTGGCATACCAACTGCATTCTGTTTTACTTGCAGATGCCTAGTCTCTCACACACAGAGAAAACCTACCAGTAGTTACTGAACCCAGAGACTTGGCCCCCCTCCGGAAAGTCTTATAACATTCAAGTCAGTTTTGCAGCACCACCTTAAAACATGAAGGATTACAGAAGTGCCCGTTTCTAGCCAGTGCATCTGGAATGTAGACTTCACAAGAGCCTGATGCTGTCCTTATTCGTCTTCTCTAAGGAGGAAACACACCCAGCAGTACAATGATACTCAACACTTGGGGTGTGGGCAAAGAGGAGAAGATCATCTTGTTAGACGAGGACTTTCGACCACTGCTTCCTCCTCCTCTTTGTAATTCTGGAAGAGCTAGAAAAGAGCCCTGCATTTATCATCTGGTAACTGGGGGGTGGGGAGAATGGCCTCAGATCCTATGCAAGTAGTACACAAAAAGGAGTTAATAATGCAAAAAAGGGGGACTATATTAAAGGCAGGCTAGCTATGACACCCACTCACCATGTAAGGGAATTTTTAAGCACACACATGCCTTAGATGTGAATGAGCAAACACACAGATCAGTCATTAGATTTACTTCCTCATTTAAATCCAACTGAGAATTACAAGAAAAATTAAGCACACATGCTTTGGTCATGATCACACTAAAGAACACACACGAGCACACAACTACATGAGCTTTTTGTAGTTAATGTGGTCTGGATTTTGGGGGCCATCACCCTTTGAATGGCTTGCCAAATTAAAAATATCAAATATACAGAGGAAACTATGTTCTGAAAAAGGCTGTTGCTTGAATTTCACATTCCAGCAGCTACTGAAGCAGATTATAAAACAGTTTTGTTGTCTTGCTCTTTGACAAAGTCTCAGTTGAAAATCCCTGGATCAACATAAGGGTAAGCAAGAAACTCTCCTAACTTGTTGCCGTCTGCATCATAGTGGAGCATCTGGAAACAAACATCACAGAAGAAAGAAGGGTCTTGAGGAGCAAGACTGTCATCATTGGTCACCCATCTGTAAATTAGAAAGCAGGAGCGCTTCGTGTTAGAATGACATTTGCCGACCTTGTGCTCATTTCTTCTAGTTTCTGGACAGACTGAAAACCATCTGTTGAGCTTTGCTCAGTACCATTCCCCAGTAATTAACTACACTCTCAACGTTTCTATCAGGTTTAGAATCTCGCTTTTTCAACAAGGAGACTAAAAGGTAAATTGTGGTCTTTATGTGTGTGACATTTAACACATGAGATTAACCACCTACTTAACAGCAAAACCAAAAACATTAGGAGGTCAAGCAAGAGAAAAGGGGAAAACACCTTAAAAAACAGCAGACCACCAAAATGTTATAGCCAAGCCACAGACCAGAACTTGCAAGGACACATTCTGACCACAGGAGATAAGATTACAATTTATTTAAAACAAGGAAATGTCAGAAGTATCTTGAACTCAAAACTCATGCTAATATTTTTAAGCATTGTTTGAAAATTAAGCTTTAGCCAATACAACTTAGCATTTATTTAGCATGTTACAGTATTATGGTAATGTTGATTTTAGGAAGTCCAGCATTATTATCCCAGTATCACAAATGGAGGACTGAGGTGGGGAGAGAGACCAGACTGTTTACACTGGCAACCTCCCAAATCACAGCTCATTAGAGATGTAAAATGTTTGTAACTGTTGAGGCCAGGGAGGAAAAGTTTTTCTTGGAATAAATGGGGGGGGCGGGGCGGACTGAAATATATGTAACATTTTTCTATCAAACCTAACCTTCTTTTACTGATTGAACAGCATTTAACATTGTACTGTTTGGGATATTTATTTAATATTTATGGAATTAAAAAGTATAAATATCTTCATTTTCTATATGAAAAATGGCAAGTATAACCAATAAGGAGTTGTGAATTGCTTCATTCTATACTACCACAGCACATATGTCTTTAATTTTTGCCTTCCAAGAGTTAAGAAAATATGCATGCTGCAAGTAGAAAACAATTTTGAAGTGAAAAAAAAATCTATTTTGGACAGGAAATATACTATCACAATAGGTAGGACTGCCAGCATGTTTTGCTATTACCTTTACGAAACACTGAACCCTTTAATAATATGTTTGTTCATTAAATATACTATAGATTATTAACTGTTGCTACAATTGTAACACTTAAACAAAAAATCTTGAAAATCTTGTATATGTGTACAATATAAGCAGGCTTTTTTTCCCAATGGTCCCCAAATTCCCCAACTTTTTCTTGTTGCACATTTGGAATGAGTGAACTGATTTGTGAGACAAGGTTTTTCTCACTTGAAAAGGGTGTGTTTTTCAGCACTCATCAAAATCTCCGAAGTTTCCCACTGGAAAGATCAAAAAAGTCCTCAGACTTGTTCGTGTTATACATTTTGAGTATGAGAAACCTTGTCTTAAAGAAGCACTTTACTCATTCTAAGACAGAAAATATCTCATAGAAGTCTCTTTTCTGTGCTCTCCCAAGTGTTCCTATCAGAAATATTTAAATATAGGCCGAGGGCGGGGGGGGGGGAGTTTTTTTCCTGAATTTCTCCAAGTGTTTTTTCCCATGGATCCTGATATCTCTACAAGCTCATTTTTGTAGCCACTGTACTAACCAAGCAAGACTTTTCCTGCTTGCTCAAGAAAGCTACTGATGTTAATTATTACTGCAAGTTTTAAAATCAGTAGGTCAACCAAATCCAGTTTGAGCTCCCTCCTCAGCCACTGATGGGTGTTTTAAAACACAGAACAAAACAGGGACTACATTTGGAAGGCAAAAGAGCTAGCAACAAGGATTCTGCATATACCTCAGCCCACACCAGCTAACAGCCAAGCAAAATGGCATCCATCTCCTTTCCAGCACAAGCTACACCAGAGATTCTGAGAGAGTTCTTCCTTTACCAGCCCACTCAAAGTTTATAGCTGAAGTGCGTATGGCAAGACCATCTCTGTTACTATTCACACAAATTGGGCCAGGGCAGGGGATAAGACTCTGGCTTGACATATCCTTGGGACCAGGATTATGCTAGAGTATAGATGAGAGAGGAGAAAGACAGATTTGGGTCTTTAGTCCACTACTTGCTTCTCCCTGCTTTAGGAAATTCTTCCAAGTAGGAGAGAGGGAAATGTAAATCTGAATTTTAATTGCCCAGGCTGCAGAATAAAAGCATGCTTGCTTATCTTTTTGAGGTACTACTAAAGTACTAAAGATGGCTGTTCTAACAACCTAAAGCTGCTATTCCACTATGACTTTTATCCAGTTAAATGGGAGAGGAAAGACTCCTGAATCGGCCAACAATCCTATTTATAAATAAAATCATACAGCACACGAGGCTGCCAGATTGTTCTGCAATCAAATCCAACTCCCAGTGACAGCCATCAAACTACAGATTCTCAGATCCATCCCCCCATCTACCATCAACACTGGACAAATGGTTCCACTGGACATTACTTCTTGCTCCTTTCCAGAGCATCTACGTTTTGCATTTACTCAGGGGTATGCAGACACTGGTTATGAGATACATGTATCAGTGCAATAATCTCCCTGATAGGAAAGATGATGATGATGATAATGATAATTCTTCAATTTATGAATCACCCCATCCCTGTAAAAACAGGGGTCTGGGAGATATACATCAATGATAAAGCAATAGATAAAATCATATGACCACCCAAATATACAGTTACATATGTAATTAAAAAAAACTAAAATCCAAGATGGTGCCCTAATAAATCTTATTCCCAATACTGGACTGCGCCACTGCCCCATGAGCAGGGCAGGAGGAGGGAAACAGATGAAACGGGGGAGGGTGTCAGAGATGATCACACCGTCGCTGCCCTCAACCAAAAGCCTGGTGGGAACATCTCTGCCTTAAAGGCCCTGTGGAATCGCATTAAATCTCGCAGGGCCCTGATGGTGGTCAGTAGTCAGAAACAAGAAACCAGAAGGCACTGCATAGGTCAGATTAGAGAAGCAAAGTATCCCATTCAAAGGTGCTATGGTCAGCCAAGGCTTGGCATCTCTTCTTTTAATCCTAGCTCCTAATCCAGCTCAGTTTAATACAGTTAAACAACATCTCTTCAGTAATCACCTCTCAATTTTGGACAGCAGCCTAATGCAGAGTACAGCCGCCATGGATGACACCAATGAATTACCATAAGGACCCAATGCATCAAACAGAGTAACTCACTGATAAAAAAGGTCCATGTTTTATTTAGAAGACACCTGGATCATGAAAGCTATAAATCCTGGAGAAGCTAATCATACCCTTTGAGACAGTTTATTTTCTTGTTGCAAACTATTTGCACTTATTGGCAAAAAGCAGTATTCCAAACCCAGATGAGGAGAAAAACAGTTATTAGAGAGGACAGTTAATGTGCTTCCCACTCCCTGCAGCACAAGTGTGAGTGACTGGAATCAGCACTTAGGAGACAAGTTTGCTGTATGCCAACAGCGGTGGTCTACGCATAGAGGAACAGGAAGATGCATCTTTCCAGTTCACAGTGTCCATTTTGCCGTACCTTAAAGACTAATCATTGTGCATGTTCAATTATTGCTCACTCACTTTTCTGCTTATTTGGTTTATTCTTCCCATTTGGAACCCCATGGCAAATCTTTTTTAAAAATTGCAGATCTTAACTAATTCTAATCCAGTAATTTGCGGATAATGGAACAACCAAAGCAGCCTTGCAGATACACCTACAGGAATTATGAACCCACACGTTTTCTTCCCACTAGCCCCCAATTATGTCACCCAGGAATTCCATGAGATTCTAGCTGCTTTCTCAGAATTCCCCTTCTCCACTTCCACTAGAATTCAACCCTGCTGTCTTCCTGATGGGGGTGGGGGGGAATTCTTGCTGCATCCCTCTGATAATGGTCTGTCCACCTTTTTTCCTCCTTGCCCTCCCCCCCATCCCACAGTGGCTGAGCTGGAGAGTAACATTAGTACCTAGGTACATTATGGGAATTTAGTGCCCAGAACAACTGATATTCCCCACCCCCGACAGCAGTCCTTATCACGAGGGCAGATGTTGGGGTGGGACAGAGGGGGGGAAAGGTGAGGGAGGGAGAGAATTATTATCTGGCTTGCATTTACCATCCAAGCCAAAAAGTAATACAGCAGCTGGGAAGCTTGTCTTGCCATTCTGAACTGCTGAAAAGTGTATTCTGAGCTACAGTGCTACACATTTTGTACTTTGTCAGCATCTGAAGGGAAAATAATCCCCTTCCTACTTAAGAACATTGGAGGGAGTAATATTTTAAATACAACTCTGTGTGTCTTTTGTGGTAATATGTCACTTTAGAAACTTCAAAATGAGGAGGGAAAAAAAGATTAAAAGTGTAACTTGCCCTAGGCAACTGAATAAAACTCGCAAGCCTGATTTGTGTACATATTTATCAGAGCTTTAAAACTACAAAGCTCAGCACTGTTTAACCTTCGTTTGGCAGTCCTTTAAGCCAACGACTCCCAAATGGTACCTACCAAACGATCGCAAAATCCTCACAAGTAGCTTCTCTACCTATTGACCTCACCCCACACCAAAATAAGGCCTGTTTCCATTCCAAAAGACTTGTTCTTCCCAAAGAGCAAGGAATTAAAAAAAACCTTGTAGTTACTTGATACTGACATTTCACTCATAACTCAGTTGTCTGCAGCCTAGTTCTCAATGAGGTGCCAGACCTGTGCCTGAGTTTACTGCAGGTGAGGAGTCACATGACTGAACACTCCTCCACACAGACAAAAACCCCTACAGACCTAGAAAATCAGTATATCAGGGATAAAATTAAGCAAGGATCCATATTCCTGATGTGATAGTTTTCTGTATGAGGATTTTTTTAAAAACCCAGAAAAGCAGCCAATTGCCATGTGAGCTCCCATGCGCAGTGAAAACTAAGCCTATGAAACTTACTAGTAATAGGGAGTAGCAGAGAACACACAGATCTTGCTCTTTTATCGAAGGAAAGCATTTCCTATAAACAAGGCATCATGGGAGGAAAGCGCCTTCACAGTCAGCCTTAGCCCACTGAGCTGATGTGGGAGAGGAGCATCACTTCTTGCCACCTATAAAAAGATCAGCACTACCACTCGTAGTAACCAACCCAAACAATTAAGATACAGTTGCGCATTTTTCTTATACTGGAGGCAATGGTTTAACCCACAGCCATAATCTGCCACAGAGCGGCTCTATTATTTGGTTGTTTAGCTACAGAGAGATCAAAACCAGCACATCAAGATCACTCACCTGGCTGTGTACGTTTTACATACAAAGCACTTCTTGGTCCACAGCCAATGTTTCTTAATTAACAAGGGATAAAGGCTCCTATCTAGACAGTCATCCCGGTGAATCAGCCTTGCACAGAGACAGAAGAAACAACAAATTGGAATACATTGATTTCTGTGCATTATTGTGACGATATCTCTCCTTATATATAAAAGAGTTTTTGTGTCCCACTTTCCTCAACGTTCCACACGCTCCCACAGCCTTT
>NW_015175362.1:1208067-1224658 GCF_001447785.1 Gekko japonicus | reverse complement strand
CCTCCCTCCCTCTATGCTCTCCCCGTCTTTCTTTCTTTCTTTCTTTCTTTCTTTCTTTCTTTCTTTCTTTCTTTCTTTCTTTCTTTCTTTCTTTCTTTCTTATCTAAAGTTGTGGGCAACCTATTTAAAAAAAAAAGGGGGGGGGAAGTTTCCCTCACAATCCTAACATGGGAATCGGAAGAATTTCTAAAGTATGTCAGTGGGAAGAAGTGTGATGTTTAATTCTTGTTCTACAAGCGTCCATTGAATCATTTTTTCCCCTTTAATTTTCCTTCCTCCCAGGTGAGCAACATAACCAGAAGGAGCCCAGCTGAGGGGAGAAATCAGCCTCAGGAGGAGGGTGGCGTCGTTTCCTGTTAAGGCTCTTTTCAGTGCATTTTTGTTACCTCATTTTCTGAAGTTACATCCAATTCAATCCACACAAAGAAAAAAAAATCCAATTCATGGAATATTTGCAGGTCAGCAAGCAATCATGCCAGTTACTGCTGTAACTTGCTCAAGATTGGGATCTACGTATACAAATGTGAATTCTTTTTTACCTGCTCAGGTTTCTGCACTCTGGGTACCTCATGTCGTTGTAAAAAATGCCCTCAAAATAGAAAAAGGCAGACTTGTAAAGATCCTAAGGGAATGACATAAAACAGAAAGAAGAAAGTTATTAGTGTGTCTTCCCCTCTGACCCACGAATATGCTAACAAAACCCTCAACCAACAGACCTTAGTCACATCTTCCAAGTGTGAAGTTAGAACACACTGCATTTACATTTTCATTATCTAATTATCCATGAAGATTCTGTTAGTATTGTTACTTACTGTCCCACACTAACGGACATTTTCTTCATAGTTTCAGACACTAAGGAGAATTCTTTTTAGATTTAGCTCAGAGGCACTTGTTTTTTAGATCAGGGTACCTAGTGTAGTACCCACGGTGCCAAGGCAGCAAACAACACCTTTCCTGATGCCCACCAAGTGTTTGTAGAAAGTGGGTACGGCCAAGAGGGGCTCTTGCCCAGTAGGGTTTCTGATTGGCCACTGGAGATTTGATTGACTGTGCAGATTAAAATAACATTGTTACACCAGCAGTGGTCACCACAGTGTTGGCTTTATTATCTCTATCTCTATCTCCTCTTTTCCATTGTATTTTTGTAATTACCCCTCTTCGCCCTGCACTTAGGCTTCCTGCATATGGTTGGCTCTGCTTCCTGCAGCAGCCATTTTGTGGTTGCGCTCACCACCCTGTGTTAAAATTCCAAAGGTGTCCACCTGGTTAAAAAAAGTTGGGGATCCTACTTTAGATCATGCTATAGCCACAAAAGCACATGATCCAATAGATGCTCCCAAGTAGTCTTTGTACAGGAACTGGAGGCCTCTTTCCTGTTGGGAATCAAGTAGACTAACTCTCAGGTTGGCCTAGTCTTCAAATGCAGAAGAATCAGGTGGTTGAATCCTGAGATGGTAGAGTGAACTTCTGCACTTCAGGTTACAGGAAGTGAATGGTATTCTAAGTGTTCCTATATCTTAAAAAAATGCATTAATGCACCACTTCCATGCTGTTTTCCCCCAACTGATAATTGCATAGAGATAAATTTATAAAATGTGAAAATGTTTGCCTAGACCAAGCTTTAGCTTAAGTAAATGTTCCATATCGCTGATGCCATTCTGGAAGCACAAGTCAAAGCATATCATAGCATGGGATGCCAACCTTCAAGCAAATCCTGGAGCTCTCCCAGAGTTACAACTGAATCTCCAGACTGCAGAGATCAGTTCACCTAGAGAAAATAGCAACTTCTAGGAATGGCTTTATGGCATTATGTCCCTGCTGAGATCTCTCTCTTCCCCAAACTCTACCACCCCAGGCACTATCCCCAAATCGCCAAGAATTACCAGTTTGGAGGTGGCGACCCTAGATACTGATAAAATAGAATTTTCCCTCTGAGGCTCATGGAACCTCAAGAATTTTGTGACTAGACCCTGCCTCCATCCAGCAGTTTTCAAAATTCCATAAGTACTCAGAGATTCAACAGGATGGGGAACCCTATGGCAGCACTGCCTCCCCCACCCCCCCTTTGAGGAGCTCACGTATCCTACAATGCAGTCCTCTAAATTATGAGGTAGGCACTGGCCTTTTGCAGAAAACAAGACTGCCTGCCAAAGGACAATGCACATATTATGCTATTTAGGTCAGCATTATCAAAGCTCACATGAATTCTGCAGCAACTCAACAAAATGAAACTAACCACCGAACACCAACCAGCCAAAGTTTCAGCAAGCCTGTTCCAACTTTCCTCCTTAATAGACAAGACAGCTCTCTTGAAAGCCAGGGGATAAATTAATTTATTGAGACAAAGCCACAAGTGATTGAAAGCCTTGCGCTGTTTGACAGCTCAGCCTCTACAATGACACCATTGTCTCCTCTAGCAAGTAACACCCAAGGGAAAAGCTTCATTTAAGCAACAGTGATGCTTGATTGTCATCCACAGAACATCTTCATAGAACATCTTCACATTAGTCATCTAAGGACCCTTTCAGGTGTTATAGTTTGTAGGCATACTTACTAGGTACACAGTAAAAAATATCTGAAAATACAACAAATGTGTTTGGAATCAGACAGACACTTCGGGGCAGACTATTTTTATACCACCTTTTGTTCAAGGAGCTCAGAAATACGATCCACATTGTAAAAGATAATATCAAAGTTCACCACCTAACAATGAACAACAAATTTTGATTTTTTTACAAAATAGGTTTTGGTTTTTTGTTGATGTTCACTTGTTGACTGTAATGTTATATTATTAATGAAAATAATATATATGTTTATTTCTATTGTATTTTTGAAAATTAATAAAAATATTTTTACCAGAAATATGGTTTAAGACTGTACTCCTTTATTTCTCAAAAAAGGCACTTCTAATTAGGTTTCACAGTTCTTAATACAACTGGTTAAAAGACAAGAGGGTCAAGAGTTAGTGACTCCACCAGTTAATGGGGGATGTTCGAAGCCTACATCCCAGCCTGAAAAAAAACTGAATAAAATAACAGCAAATTACTACAGCAGAAAACAAAAATGGACAGACAGGCTATCCTGGAAAGGCTGAAGAGCCCCCAACTCTGGCCACAGATAGTCAAATTGTATCTTTTTGAAAGGCAGAAATGCAGCACTGGAGGACCTAGAAGACAGGCAAAAATGTCAGATTTTGTTTTCTAGGGCTTTTAGTGTAAGCCACAGACATGGATGCTACTGGGAATTTTATTTTAATTTGTATGTTCTCAAACTGAACTTGTAAGACACTTTGAATTAAAAAGGAAAGGCAGAATCCATAAAGAAATACTAGAGTTCCATTTTAGGCAAGAACAGCTAGTTGCATTATTAAATGCACCAAGGGTACTGGTATACAATCTGACCCTTTATTAGGTCAACTATCTGCAAGTCTGTGTCTTATGTAAAATTCTGTAATATAAGAGTTCTTAAGAAATCGAGCATTTGAATTCATAAATACAGATGAATTAAAATATAAAATATTGGTCCACTGGTATTTTGCCACCTGAGAATGCAGAGCGCATCCTCCAGAAAACTGAAACTGACAGTGGAAAAGCTGCCGCAGAACAGGTTCTTATCTATATCTACATGACGCAGCTTCCCAAAGTTCAAATATTTTGGGTAGATTCCGGACAGTGTAAAGATCACAGCATGAGATATTATTTCCTTTCTTCCAGAAATAGCTATATCTAGACATTAAGCAATTCATAGCCAAAGTATGACACCTTCTGGAACGCTGCAGTATTTTTGACTCAGAATAAGAAAGCAATGAAACAAATCCTTTCCCATGGCTTCAATAAGACCAACTACTGCAGACATTTCTGTTGTTTAAGTGAAAAGGAGCAGTTGATCTTCTCCGGTTCCCCCCCAGAACTTAGCCATCCCAAGCAATACATTCCAGTTCAGCCAGCCCTAAGCATATTTAAAATTAACATTACAGCCCTGACCTGGACAGCTCAGGCAAGCCCGATCTCGTCAGATCTCAGAAGCTAAACAAGGCTGACCCTGGCAAGTGCTTGGAAGGGTAACCTCCAAGGAATACCAGGGCTGGGACAAAGAGGCATGTTATCAAGCCTCTGAAAAACGTCCAGACCCCCAATAGACCCCCAATAGAGGCCTCCAGAAGTCACCATGTCGCCCAGGCATGCAAGCATACACACCCACACACAAATACAAATTCAAAAAAATTAACGTTACGGTACCTTACTGATATATTCCGGTGCTTGGTCAGGATGACTGCTAAACTCCCCACCAATCTGGAGGTCACTGACACAGGAAATTGAATCTCTGACCTCGGTAAGGTATTGGCTGCCTAGAACCAGCATTGTCTGATATGGCTTGTGGGTCTTATGCTGCAGAGGACACCAAGAGCTTGAATTAACCATAACCCAATTCAAAGCACTACAGACTCCGCCACTGAATGCCTGCATGTGCTGAAGGCAGGAAGCCACTGTATCTGACACTTTTGAGCCTTTGCGAGACAGAAACAGCAAGCTTCTCCTTCGTTTCTGGAACAGTACATACGAGATATAGAACATGCGGCTTTATCTTCCTAGAGTGTAGTGAGGGAACTACAACTGGCCCAAAACAATACAATCCGGGTGCCCACTGTTTGGATAGCAAGGGGACACGGGTGGCAATGGCTCACATGGTGGGACACAGGAAGGGTTTTTTGGGGGGAGGGGAGAGACGTAGTGCCTTTACCAGAGGAATTCATGAAGCAGTGACAGATATGCCAAGGCCACAGTGCCAGCACCATGCAGGCACACAGCTACTGAACAGTTAGCAGGGTCCAGTGCCAGCAAATGCAGTCACCAGACAGCATCCTAGCCGCACTATGTTATCCACATGGCTAGTGCATGCCTGTACGGTGCTGCAGCACAGGTGCAGGTGGCTCACCAAGCAAAGGAAGGCCGATGCCCCATAATGAAGTCTCACCTCCATCAACCATGCCTGCTCCATCTAGGTCTAGCTCTTCTTCCCAACCCACCCTCTAGAAATTGTACTGGTGATCAGTGGTCCTCTAGCAGTGATTCTACCGAACCCTCTTCCGGGGCAGCTGGCCTTAGAGGGAAAAGAACCAGGCTTCTCTTAGTTCAGAATCACATCTCTATATACCTAGATGTTGTTCTGACCTTTTGGCTTTTTTTCTCCAGTAGAGGTTCAAGAGCTTTATCCGGTACTTAGGCACTTTTCATAAAGACCATTTCAGAATCACAGTGCTTCTCTATATACCTAGATGTTGTTTTGACCTTTTGGCTTTTTTACTCCAGTAGAGAGTCAAGAGCTACGGCCGGTACTTAGGCACTTTTCATAAAGACCTAAGAAGGGCCGTACTGGAGCAGGGGAGTGGTCTATCTCGCTCAGCATCCTGCTTCACACAGCAGCCAACCCATTGCCCTGGAAGGCCAATGAACAGGGCAGAAAAGCCAAGACCATCTCCTGATGCTGCCTCCTAGCATTGGTATTCAGAGGTCTGCGGCCTCTTCAGTCCAGAGGTTCCCTTTAATCAGCATGGGCAGAAGCCATTGATGGACCTATCCTCCATGAATCTGCCTTATCTTTTCAGAGTGCTTACAAGCATTATTTCATTTTAGGTAGTATTACTTTCTTATTTTACTCTTTCCTCCCTCCTCCAGCCAACCTCAGTGTCATTGCTTTACTATGAGTCCTACTTGAATAGCTTAACATGCTTTATATAAAACTGCACATTTAAAATAGTGGAGTCTGTGCCAGAATTAAAACTGCCTTCCACTGGAGACTAACCAAGCCTAAGTTGTCATGGAAGCACTGCAAGATTTTATTTAGACTGGGCTTTTGGCAGTTAAACAGGCTGGGTGCGACTGATCTGTTTTTAACTGACTTATTCACACATGTAACTTTAAAGTCCTTTGGACTCAAAGCTACCCAGCCATCAGACATCTTGGAGCACAGCAGGACACTGCTCCCCTGTTTGGTGTAGTGGTTTTCTTCTTCTTCCTCCTCCTCCTCAACTAGAATTGCCCCAAAGGATCAGGACTATTTGTGAACAATAAGAGATGTCCACTGTAAGAGATGCCAATAAAAAATATATAAAAGCATCACTAACCTTCTGAAATATAACTGGATAGAAAATATTGAGGGTCAAAACAAGCTCTCCTTCCTTGACTAAGTTTACGGGATCATTAGGTCTCTTTCCAATTGCGTGAGATTCCTAAAAAGAAAAGAAAGAACATTATTTGAATGCTTGCTGAACAACAATCCATCAGAATTGACAGAGAAGATTAACAACCACAAACTATACCAGAACAAATTGAGATCCGCAAGTCTCACGGGAGGGATTCCTCCCCCCATCTCTGATGATTCTCCTTAAGGCTGGGGGGCAGGAGACTCATAGGGGAAATCCCATCTCCCCTCTATAGAGGTTCCTGGCCCCACCACCCACCTTTAGCTGGCGGCAGCTGTGCCTCTTCTTCTCTATACATCACGTGGTTAGCAACACAGAGAGAGTTACATCACCTCTCAAGTTTCTGATTGGCTTAGCAGGCCTAAGGTCAATCCGAGACCCTCTCCATAAAGTTAGTTAGCACTTGCCATTCGGGGGCTCAGTAACTACTTGGCACAAAGGATGTCAATGGTTACACAGCTCAGCTTGTGCTCAGAGCATCCATACTGAACTGCCTGCTCATCTGGGCTATGGCCCCGGGTATCTCTGCAAGAGAGAGCCGCTTTGGATTGCTGAAACTACATGCCTGAGATGAACCAACGTTGGGTAACTTGGAACCTTGCTCTGATGTATTAGCTAAACTGGATATGCCTAAAATTATTTGTTTTATGTCCTTCACAGTCTTGTCTTTTATCTATTTTTTGCACCACAAATAAAATAATTATATTTTTACCTTGTTGTGGATTTTTGCCTTTACTGACCTCAAAGCATTCTTCCAGAAGCTGTGGCCTTTGACCACCTAACCTGGTAATTGATTTTGTTTGGAAACTCCGACTGCACTCCTACCCTGCAGGGCTGAATTTTCTTGTTAATTCCCTGAAAGGCCGGCAGACTGGTCCTTTCACTCCTGAACTGTTGGAACAGACTGAAAGGACTGGTGGCACTTACCAAGACTATTTGCAGCAACCCTCTTTAACAAAAGTTCTTAGCCTGGGTTGGGATAAGGATTTTTGATGGGGGGGGGGATAGTCTGTTGTGGGAGGGGAAACTCAGCAAAAATCCCTCTCCTGGTATATGGGCAGAAGCTTTAGGCAGGATCCAACCCAAAATCTAGAGAGATTAAGCCCTAGAAATGCCTGCATGAACCAATTTATTGGCATGTAGTCTATTGCATTTCCTTGTATGCGCATGAAATTGAATACTCTCAGTAGTTTCTGTTGTCCATCGCTTAGTGATCTCTGGATCCCATCAAGAACAAATACCTTTGCAGTTAAGATACTTCTTTGGCCATTAACAACCAGAGCCATACTGTTATTGTTCCTGAGTTCAAAAAGCATTATACAGGATATTAGGACAGATTATGTCTAATCACAGAATCATGTACATTACTATCTTCCTAACCAAGTGGAATACCCTCCTCCTGTAGAGCATTAGGTTGGGACTCTCAAAGGCCTCCTCCTGTTGGGCTATTTTTTTACTGCCCTTTGGAAGGACCTGGTACAGAGAGACCAAGGATGCCATGCTTCCTGCCTTGCTTTGCATGCATACTAAGAAGAGCAGCAGGCCAGAGAGGTGAGGTCATTCAGTGGCAGAACAGATTCCTCTATGGCTCTGACCCACGGCTTGCTCCTCACTAGAATACACCACCAGGTGCTTGGCTTGCATTCCCTGTTCCCAGCTCTTTAGGTCTGTTGTCCATCGCCCTGGCATTGGCACCAGTGAGTTCCATCCTCTTTCAGTGATTTGCTAACCCTGGAAAGGTGGAATGTCACTGCTGTACAGGATGAAGTCCATCACTCTCGACTGAAGGCCAAAAGAGATGCGACACAGAATATTGTGGCTGGATCCCCAATATTTGCTTTTAAGAAGCAGCTGCTGAGCTCTGCAAATTAAATTAGATCACTAACAATGGAGGAAGCTTTTAAAAACGCTTTTTAAACCCTCTTTGCTGCCATTTTTCCCAGCCTAAATCATCCCCAAAACCCATACCTTTACCAGGCAAAATGCAGATTAATAATCTTGACAATATATCTAAATTTGAATGACAACTATCCAGGATCATGGCTTTAATTTAAAAAACTTAGATACTTGGATTTGCTTTACTTGTCGCAATGAATACATGGAGAATACCGAAGTAGAAAGAAAGACACCTCACCATCTCATAAAGAAATGTTTCTTGTCTACATGCACGATCTACAATGACCGTTTCTTCTCTCCTCTCCAGGGCCTTCTTCCTAATTCTATAGAAGAAAGAAGGAAAAAGTGATGAATATTTTAGGGATAATGTGTAAAGGATTAAAAAAAGCAGGACTGTAAAACCACACAAAGACTCAGGCATTTTACATTACAAGACAATCTCATTTTCACAAATGCCACTATCCATGTGGCTGGGTTTACACACTACTCCAGCAAATACGGCATTAAAAAGTATCTCCCACATAGTTAGGGTAATACTGATAAAGGGGGTCAAACCAGCATTGTAGTTCTCAGGGGCTGGCTTGAGCCAGAAAATGGGAAGTAACACTTTTGGACACTTCCTAACCGATACTTCATACTGGCCTGTACCAACTTGCTTTCACTCTGTGTTCAAAAGAGCCCTGACTGATAACTTGACAGAGAGAAGCTTTAGCCATTGAAACTGTATTTTTACAAGTATGCAGCCTTTCAACAGCCAAACAATCATACCTCTTGCAGAGTTTCTACATCCACCACTCCCAGAAGCAACCTGCATAGCTTAAGGAAGGGCTTTGCAAATATTCTCTAAAGCAGTGCAAGGAATTGGTATGGGAGGGAGAAGTCCGCTGGGCACTGCAAGGAGGTGTGTGTCTCTCATCAGAGTGTTCAGATTCCTGTTCAGATGTGCCACTTTACACTCGATTACTCTTTCACAGAGTAAATGACAAGTAACTATTAAAAAGTGCCTTTTTGGTCTTTACTTTCATGCTCTTTAAAAAGACAGTCACTCAGAAATTATACAGAAAACTATTCCAGAATGGACTAGTTATATGTATCTCTAGTTAAATATTACAAGTTTTCCCTAACAGTGTGCACACTCAAAGTCTTCAGATACTCAAAATTTACACACACCCTACCAAAAAGATCAAAAAAGTATGGAGAGGTAACTTGATTTACAATTTGATTCTGAATTGACTGATCAATATGAAATATTAGACAGTGAAATATACATCATCCTCTTAACTGTGAAATACAGTTTATGTGATGTATCACACTGTTTCTATTTCATTGTGCTTTGTGTTATCCAGTTTTGCTGCATTGTTTTTATTGTATTCTTCTTTGCATTGCTTTTTATAATTCTGTAGTCCACCTTGAGTCTCTAAGAAAAAAGTGGACGAGAAATGAAGTAAATAAGATAAAATAATTCTCCTTCCATGTAAAATATATCTTGTTTACACAAGGTCAAGTCTACTACAGGATTCTCACTTCTGTACAGAAAGTGGCATGAATCCCATAGACCGTTTATCATGTGCAGCACATGTATGTTTCTATTTCACCGTGAAATTATCCACATGATAAAGAAGGAGGAAGAACTCCCACAAGTTTCTTTTCAGACAAAAGTAAAGCTGAAGACAGGATGCTCCGCAGAAGAGGTGCTATCATTTGTAGGCAGCCCAGTCTTAAACCTGAGGGCAGGGTTATTGCCTGCTCTAGCAACCAACAACTAAAAACGTCCTAGCAAAACACACTAGTAGGGAAGTGAAAGAACAAATTTGGATTTTAATTAGAATCAAGCACAGCATACGTGAGAGTTAACAAACTGGTGTCTTCAGGTATTTCTTCTGTATCTTCTTTCCCAGGGCTCTTTAATGCATCGATACTGAAACAAAACAAACACAGGTCCTGGGTAAGAAGACCGGAACAATAAGAATGCAAAGCAGGCTTCCTGTGTTTCTTATGTGTGTTGCATTCATACTTAATTGCAATAAGAACAGGCACCACATATATGTCATTATTTGGAATGGGAAGCATCAGAATAGAAGAGGTGCTATCATTTGTAGGCAGCCCAGTCTTAAACCTGAGGGCAGGGTTATTGCCTGCTCTAGCAACCAACAACTAAAAACGTCCTAGCAAAACACACTAGTAGGGAAGTGAAAGAACAAATTTGGATTTTAATTAGAATCAAGCACAGCATACGTGAGAGTTAACAAACTGGTGTCTTCAGGTATTTCTTCTGTATCTTCTTTCCCAGGGCTCTTTAATGCATCGATACTGAAACAAAACAAACACAGGTCCTGGGTAAGAAGAGCGGAACAATAAGAATGCAAAGCAGGCTTCTTCCTGTGTTTCTTATAACACACAGTACTGCTTCATACTTAACTGCAATAAGAACAGGCACCACATATATATCATTATTTGGAATGGGAAGCATCAGAATAGATTAAGTGGAAACCTGGCTGCGACCACATAGCAACATTCAATAGACCCTAGGTAGCTGCAGCTCCCTAACACATTTCCAAATCCACATTCCCATTTTGCTTCAATGCCTAAACAGTGGAAAGTATATGCAAACATTCTTGCTATTCATAGCATAATTCTATTTTAAAAGACCCTCTGCACACCCATAGGGTGTGAACCTGATGGGACTCAGAAGCTGGAACAAATCCAGGAAGAAGGACTTTCCATCAATAATACATCAACTGACACTTAGTAACACTTCTTAAAACATCTGTAGCAAGAGAGAATAGGCCTAGCAGGCTTCCTCTGTGGACAGCATGCTGCAAGGGTCCTTGAGAAAGCATCCCTGTGCTTTTCCGATAACTGTGCAGCACAATTGCCTTTCTACCTGATCATAAACTATCTACTGGTTCCAAACCATAAAAGACGTAGCTTCCTGATAAGTATGCAGTCTTACCTCTGAAGCTACCATTACGAGTTAAAACTATATTCCAGTAGCACTTCAGAGACCAACAAGGTTTTCCAGGTATAAGCTTTCAAGAGTCAAAGTTCCCTTTGTCACACACAAGCAGGGATGGAGATCTCCAAGTCTTTATATCCCAGTCAGAAGACAAGAAAGGTGTTGTAAAGAATACTTGTGAAGTCTGCAAAGGTACAATGCACCTAACAATTCCCATACACATTTTACCTTTGCATCCTTTACAACACTCTTTACAGTACTCCTCCCATCTTCTGACTCAGAGATCTGATAAATCTTTCGCCTTTTAAGAGTTAGTTTTGAAGAAACGTAGAAGATTAGGCTCCCCAGTACCCGTAGGACCAGGGCTTTACATCCTCTCCCTATGTGTGCTTATTCAGAAATAACTCCCACTAAAGGCAATGGAATTCACTCCCAGTGTGCACAGAACTGCCCTCATACAAATCCTACTACGGCGGGAGAGGTTTGCCTCTAAACAAAACCTGCACCTGAGTGCATGCATCTTAAACGACTTCGGAAGGATGCAACCAGATCCTAACCAAGCACGTTGAGAGGCAAGCCCCTGCAAGCACTACAGTAGCATGCGCGCGGGAGGGCGGGGGGTTTCGTTCACAGTTACCTGCACACAGCCTTCAACTCGGACACGAACTCCGGCGGGCAGCTAAACTCCTCGGCTACCGCGGCGTCCTGGTCTTCAGACGCCGCCTGATGCAGACTCAAGTCTTGCGGATGCAGCGCCCCCCTCCAAGCAGCCCCAAAAGAGGCCACGTGGAAGACCTGAGTGTTCCTCTCCGACGTCGCATCTTCGTACTGGGGAATGTTACTACGGCAACCACCGGCACCGTGATCCCGGCTGCTGCTTGCAGCCATCTTCGCAGTACCAGAGGTCGCGATGTACGCGCGTTGGATTGTGGGAACTGTAGTTTCCGCCCCTCTCTCTCCTTGGAAGGCGTTCGTAATGCGTCCTTCCTGTTTGTTTGGGCTTTTTGCACCGCCTCAGAAAACTAGACGGCAATTCGGCACGTCTTCCGTGCAACGACGTAACATTTCCGGGAATGAAGCCGGACGCACGCTGTATGAGATCTAAAACGGACCCTGCTTCCTTGGGGACATCATTTAATTGTTATTGAAAAGTAAGCTTCGTCTCTACTGATAGCAAGGTTTTAAAAATATAGATGTAACTTCATTTTAAGGCAGAAGGCCCAGATAGAAAAATAAAAAAACAAATTATTAAATAAAGGCTAGAACCCAAGAACGGATAAAAGGAAGTACTTCTTCACCCAAAGAGTGATTAACACTTGGAAGAACAAGACTTATGGGGTCAGTCAATGAGGGCCCTCTCGGATTCAAGTGCTGAGAACTGTAGCGATCCATTGTACCACAAAAGCATAAGTCCACCTTTTCATGACACCACCATGGCTCAGCAACATAGATGCTACCTGGGCTTACGGAAAACTCCTTAGGAAATCGCATACCATGTCCATGCCCACAGAATGAATCACAAAGAGCACAAATCCTAGTCTTTGTTACATTCCCATGGTGCAAACACTGCATTAAATACTTAAATCCATATGACTGTTAAAATGAACTACTCATTTCACACTGCATTTTGGAATATGCTACATAGAAATTGTGAGGACCAAGGAGTTTTTCTACAGCGTTTTGTGTCATGGTGATACCATATTGTTCTGGATTTATTTTTTTAAAATGGTAAAATCTGTGGAAATGAATCTGATCTGTGATTTTTCATGAACTTTATGCAAAACAGGTAGGCATCCATGTTTCACACCATGGGCTAGCACCATGATGGCACTTTTTAATTTTTTATGGTACACTTCATTAATGTTGATGTCATCTATGATTTCATGGTCTGTATTAGAATGTTCCATGAAGAAATCGAGAAAGTGCAAGAGGATTTGCATCTTAGATCCATGTTTTTGCATCATTGCTGTGCCACAAAACAATTCATCAGTCTGTGGTTCAGTCCATGAATATTGTCCTGACAACACATTTTCAAATGCAGTTTTTCCACCGTGGCAATCCGATAAAGGACCATATCCCCTTTTTTCCCCTAGTCCCTTCCATGGACATTAATGTAGTATATGACATCAGCATAAATTTTAATGGGACTCTGTAAAACTCAGGCCCCTCCACCTCCTATATTGCTTGAAGGGGAGGAACATTTTTAAATTGCTGATATCTTAGACTGTAAAGTTAAACGGGGAAAACGTTGGTATCTCATTGAGTGGGTGGATTTTAGTCCCCAGCACGAAAAATAGGGAGGGGGGTTCTTTCACCACCACTGGCGCATCAAGAACAAAGTCCTGTTGTTTTGCGCCGCTTACAACAGGACGTTCTCGTTTCCCGCCGCCTCTAGCTCTGACTCGGGCGATTCTTCGATGTTGTCGTCCGGCGCACCCTGCAAGGCTTTGGAAAAGCTGGGTCGTGCGACTCCCTTCTTTTGTGGAGTGGTCTGTTTCCCTTTGGTGGTTGGATGCTGTTCTTTCGCTGGAGCTGTTCCGCAATCCGCCGCGCTCCCCACATCTTAGGCAGAGCCCCGTCTTCATTCTGAACTCCCTAGCTGCCTCTGAGAGGCATGTAGGCTTCTGTTTGGGAGTTGAAGAGTGGCTCACCTTCCCACCGCTTGCAGCCGAGTCCAGTCTGATGGTCTGAAGGCAGCTCTCCGCTCCTTCGGCTTCCTGCGCCCACGCCATGAGGGAGACTGGCTCCACAGATCTCAAAACCAGAGGAAACAACAACAAGGACCCGGCAACTCAAGAGAATGAAATAAGACAAAAAAGTTGCCCAACAAGTTCAATATACTTATGCAAATATTGGTAATTTAATACATGTTCTTTTTTATTGCAATCACAGAAACGAAGGCCCAAACAACACAACTTACTTGCTCGAGAGTTTAGCCGTTCGTTTCGACCAGAGTCTTTGTCACATCTCAGTTTGTAGTCATTCTTTCTGTTCACAAAGTCAATTCACAAGTGGCTGAACACAGCTCCCAACTAATATTAGAATTTCCACAGATCTCAAGACAGTCTCTCGTATGTCTTGATTCAACCCGAGGCGGTACATTTCGGCTAACAAATGATCAGGGCAGTCCCTCAACTTAGCGGCTTGGTTCTGGAACTCGGCCGTATATTTTCGTACCGACTGCCTGCCTTGTTTAAAGGTGCGCAGAAAGCTTTGGAATAAATTTTGCTTTAACCTTTAAACGTAGATTTATTTTGGAGTCATTGGAAATTCAACACCTATAAAGGACCATATCCCTTTCCCCCCCCAGTCTCTTCCATGGACATTATTGTAGTATATGACATCAGCGTAAATTTTAATGGGACTCTGTAAAACTCATGAGGTTCCATGAGTTTTAATGGAATTTTCACACTATTGGGGAACCATGAAATGCTAGATCTGGGTCATTCCATGGACATTGATGAGATGTGTGATTTTAGAATGTATTTTGGGGGAGCCTTAACAATCATAAGGATTCATGAAGATCCAAAAATTTAATGCAGTGTTTGCTCCATGGCTGTGCCACAAAGACTAGGATCTGTGGGTTTTGTTCATTCTGCAGGCATGGATATGATGTGTGATTTCCTAATGAGTTCTGGGTGAGCCCGTATAGAATTTCTGGATCCATGAAGATCCAATGTGTTGGACTGTTGTTTTTGAATCATGGAGGTGCCACAAAGAAATGGACCCATGCTTTTTGTGGTGCAATCTGTCACCACGGGTATGATACGTGATTTGTTGGTGACCCCACACAAAAATCCTGAGGATCCTTGCTTTGGATCCATATTTTTGAACTGTGACGAATGTGTTCCCTCTAAGCTGAGTTAGTGTGAGCTAGTGATGAGTGATTTGGTGGTGAGTCTGCGGTAACCCCACATTAAAAATCATATGATTTCATGAGGATCCATGCTTTGAATCCATGCTTTGAATCCATGCTTTTCCACCATGATGGTGCCACAAAGTGTGAATTTTGTGCCACAAATCTGTGATTTTTGTGGTGCAATCTGTGGCCATAAATATGAGTGACTTGGTGGTCAGTTTGATGAGACATAATGTAAAAATCCTGAAGATCCATGAGAATCCATGCTTTGGGATTACAGTTTTGCACCATGGTACTGCCACAAAACAGAGGATGCATGATATTTTTGGTGCAAACTGACTCTATGGACATGATATGTGATTAGATGATAAATTTGGGGTGACCAAATGTAAAAAATGTGAAGATCAATGACAATCCATGCTTCAGAACCATGTTTTTACGTCATGGTGGTGCCACAAAGCGGTAGATATATCTTGTGTGTATAATCTGTGGCCAAGGAAATGATATGTGAATAGTAAATCTAAATCTGAAGTAAAAACTTAAGAAGAGCCATACTAGACTAGATCAACGGATGATCACGTCCAGCTTCTGCGAAGCACATGACTGTAAATAAAATAGGAGGACAGGTCTATCAATGGCTACTAGCCATGATGACTAAAGGGGCACCTCCATATTCAGAAGCAATCAGCCTATGAATCCCAGTGCCATAGGGTAGTATCAGTGGAAGGCCTTGGCATTTATGTCTTGTTGTTGGACCACTAGAGGAACTGGTTGGAAACTGTATGAGACAGGATGCTGGACTAGATGGGCCACTGGTCTGATCCAGCAGGGCTCTTCTTCTAGACTCTTGAAAAATTAAATAAACTGGGCAAGAAGGCAGTTGCTAGTGTACCCCACCCCCTGCTACAGCCATTCATTTACTAATAGTTTGTCCTTCTCCCTAAAACTCAGGGTGGAGTACAAAATTAGGGGGAAAATCAATAAAGACTGAGCAATCTAAGACATACCATAAACAATGCAACAACTGGAGCACAAAACTTAGAAAACAATGCCGTACAAACAACATAATGTAGGCGGCAACACAATAAATTACAACCCTGTTCCCTTTATGAAAGTGGCCTCTTGACCAAGTCCATTTACTAACCCTGTTTCAATTATTATTTTTTTAAATGCTGTCTTGTGAGCACACAGGATTCATTTAGCTACCATGGCTAATAGCTGTTAATAGAAGATCAGAAGAGCAGCTCTTTCAGATGAGGTTTAAATTAACCTAGAATGCAAGTATGAACCTGCTCAGTTTCTCTTCTGCATCTTATCCTGCATTATTAACACACCTCTGGTGCAAACACTGCAAGAGAAGATCAGAGATAAAAGTTTAGTGCCACATTCCAGAACAGTCCATATCTCCTGAGAGTGCCTGTTGAGATAGGCAGACATCGTATTCATGCAGCACTTTTACTAGGTGCTTAAAGCTGACTATGATTAACACATTGGCAGCAGTAATTATTGTGAATTTGTTAAAGTAATATATAAGGGCATAGTAGGGTTGCCAGTTTGAGGTTGGAAAATACCTGGAGATTTTGGGGGGTGGAGCCTGAGGACAGCAGGGTTTGGGGAGGGGAGGGACTTCAGTGGGGTATAATGGAAGTCCACCTTCCAAAGTGGCCATTTTCTCCAG
>NW_015175362.1:1202552-1207216 GCF_001447785.1 Gekko japonicus | reverse complement strand
GGCTTCATAATTCTTTTAAAATAAAAATATATAATCCCCCTTTTAAACCCTTGGTATTTATGTGGTTTTTGTTATCAAAGTCAAATTATTTTACGGGAAAGACAAAGAGCCTAGGGCCTTGTCTTTCTGGCTCTTTTTGGGCTTCTTACAGAGCCCCTAGGCTAAGAGCCACAGGCAAAGAGCCACAGGCAAAGAGCCCTTTAGCTCGTGCCTCTGGCAAGGTGTTTCCTTAAATAGAGGCCTCCCCCAGCAGAGGTCAGGCAGCAGCTATTCAAATTCAAATTCACCCAGGCACTCAATCACAGGCAAAACAATGCCCCTTCCACTTCCTCTCAATTACAGGCAATCCCAGTCAAACAGTGCCCGTTCCTCTCCCACACTCAATCAGCCAGGACTCTGCAAGAACTCTAAGTGCTTCCACACACTGCTAAACACAGTTTTCCCACAAAATATCCTTAGCTGAATTCTCTCAGCTGAAAGCAAGTAAAAGAAACCCACTCACCTCTCTCACAGCTCTCTCTCCTGCTCCTGCTCAGAGCTCAGCTGGTCTAGAGCTAGCGAGCGATGTCTCCTTCTCAGATGCCTTCCCAGTATAATTTCAACTGAATCCACAAGGACAGCTTTTTAGCTGAAGGCCTGGCCACCCCTGAAGTCCAAAACAACACTGCAGCAATCCCTGCTGTGTGCACAGCAGAGATTCACAGCCGCACTGTGCTGAAACCATGTGCAATGCAGGCTACAACATTGCTCTTGCAGACTCATGAGCCAGAGAACTGCCTTGACCTGGATAGCTCAGGCAAGCCCAGTCTCATCAGATCTCGGAAACTATGCAGGGCTGACCCTGGCAAGCACTTTGATGGGAGAACTCCTTGAAGTACCAGAAGCGAGACACAGAGGCAGGCAATAGCAAGCCACCTCTCTGAAATGTCCTAGCCCCACTAGCAGTCACCAGAAGTCAACCATGACTTCCAGGCACACACAACCCCCCACCCCAATAACCAGAGAACTGGGGTAAGCACTGTTGCCATTCTGGATAAACAGACTAGCCAGATGGACTTATTATTGGCTTCATTTATACCCTGCCGTTCTCCCCAATGGGGATCCAAAGTGGCCTAGTCTGACACTCTAATCATGGCACTACACTGGCTCTCAACTAAACTTTAACTCTTCCTTCTTTAATATTCGGTTTCTTTGTTTTTAGAAGAGATGGCAATATCATGGGAGGGTGAAATATACTGGGTTCGACACGCGTTAGTGATCAAGCTCATAGTTTATTGTGATTATCGCTCAGACTAAAAGACAACTCAAATGGGGCCAGAGCCCTGCTTATAAGCCGTAAAATGGCACACCCATCACACACCCACTCTCAACAATAGGCTATTTACAGAGGCACTCCTGGGTGGGTCCATCCCAGGATCCTAGCAGTCCATTGTCCTGTGTCCCCAAGCTGGGGCTGACAAGATTAGGCTCAGTACACAACACCCCTCCCCCAAGGTTCAGAACACCCTAGCACACATAGTCCCTTAGGTAAATCGGCCTGCGTCACTCGCGGTTTGAGCGACGTGGTTCCGTCAGTGGCATTGGGGCTACTTGCTCTGGTTCAGATGCAACAGCCGCAGGACTCAGGGGGCAGCAGCGGTGTCGGCGCAACCTCGGGCCCCTCTGTTGGTGTCTGTTCCGGCATTACACTCACTTGCCCGTCTGGGGTTTCACTGACTGTGGGCTGTTCGTTGGGTGCGGGTACCCCTCTCTCGGTCTCCGGCAGCTCTAGCAACTCTGTGTTGTTTTCGTCTGGGGTCGTTGAGGGCAGGCCTGGCTCAGTGGGGAGGAGATGGCGGCGGAGTTGGGCGATGTGGCTCCTCACGTCCTCTTCTGCCGTGGGTGGATACTTTGTAAGAGAGGGGCCCAGTGACTCGTACGACTTGAGCTGGGATCCAGGCGGGGCTGCTGGAGAAATTCTGGGCATAGACAGGGTCACCCAGAAAGAACCCCAGGGGCACCGCTTGATACTCGGGGGCTGCATGATGCTCCGCCGTGTGGTCGAGGTGTATCCGGTCCAGGCGTGTGGTGAGGCATCGCCCCATGAGGAGTTCCGCAGGGCTGTGCCCAGTACGGGTGCATGGGGTCACCCACTGGCCAAAGAGGAAGGTCGTGAGTCCATGGTCCCAATCTCCCTGCACGATCCAGTTCACTGTCTATCTTGGGCTTCAGGGCAAAGGGAACACGTCTGGCCTTTAGTCTAATGGCCCGCACCTCTGTGTTGCGTTGCAGGGAGACCGGCGGTCGGGTGTACCAACCGAACATCCCATCAAATACCACCGGGAACTCGTCGCACACCATTTGGAAGTCCTTGGAGGCCACATGGTGCACCCCCGTTACTTCAAAGCATAAGGGTGCAAACCAAGATAGCCCCAGTAAACTCGTAAGCCGCCCTTGGACCACTAGCAAATCCAAAAGTCCTTCAAAATGGCTAGGGCTGCCAGGTCCCCCGGGAGGGCGGAGGTTCCCCCGCTAAAAGGGACCCCAATCCGCCAGTCTGGAAAAGGCCGGCAGGGGGAACCCCACTCCCAAAGTGCCTGGTTTGGGCCGACATGTCCAGTGTGATGATGTCACCTTGATGGCCACCTCGTTTTTCTGAAAGTCGCTGAGGGTGAAGTCAGCGAGCTTAAGGCAGAGACACCCCCCCCCTGCAAACAGAGCCTCCAGAGAGTCTCTTCCAAAATTATGGAGATGGAGGACCCCACGTCCAGTTCCATCTCGCAAGGTGCCATCTCTATAAGCACAGTCACTTTTATCTTATGGGGGGGTGTCCCGGAGCAAGTTTAGTACCTCGTTCTGGCTGACGGCCAAGGCATGAAGTTCTGCGGACTCCTGATATGTCATGGTGCGTCTTTAGGGGCCCTTGGAGCAGCAGGTGCGCACGTTGTGGCTGGTCTTACCACAGGTGCAGCAGGTCGCATTGTGGAAGCGGCAGGAGCAACGTTCATGGTCGTCTCCGCAACTGGCGCAGGGAGGTGGCGTGGTCATCTTTGCTGGATGTATGGGGGCTGTGTACTGACACTGGTCGTGGCGAGTCGGGCGGCAGACCTGATGGGCTTCCTCCTTATCCGATGCATCCGAAGCTGAGGGGATGGAGGCTTGGTCGCATTGGAGTGTTGGCGATCCCTCTGGGCCTTCTTGAAGGTGGTGGCCTCGCATAGCACAGTCACTAGGGTCAGCTCCTGGTGGCCGATGAGCTTGCAGCGAAGCTTAGGTTCTCGGATCCCCATGACAAACCGGTCGAGCAAGGTCTTGTCCAGGTTCGAGACCCCACAGTGGAGGGCCAGCCAGTGAAGGTCAGCAACGAAGTCGATGGCTGCTTTGTTGGGCTTCTGTTGGCGCAAATAGAAGTCCACATGGTGCGCCATCTTGGTGGGTTGTGGCGTGAAATGGTCGGTGAGCACCTTTAGGAGGTCTTCGTAGGAAGACACCTCCAAAGCAATGGGCACAACAAGGCCCTGGACGAGCTGTAGCGTGGCTATTCCACAGGCGCTGAGCAGGAGAGCCCTCTTCTTGTCTGCGTCAATGATGTCCTGGAACACGATGAAAAACTTCAGCCGCTCTACCCAGGTTTCCCAAAGCTCTGTGTGATCGCGGTCAAACTCGGGCAGATGTCCTGATGTGGCAGCCATGGTCTTGGGAATGGCGTGGGGCTCAGAAGTTCATTGTGCGGTGCGGTGTTGTCTTGAGCGGGCTTGCCCATCAGGATCCCATCCTCGTCACCACTGAAATATACTGGGTTCGACACACGTTAGTGATCAGCTCATAGTTTATTGTGATTATCGCTCAGACTAAAAGACAACTCAAACAGGGCCAGAGCCCTCCTTATAAGCTGTAAAATGGAACACCCATCACACACCCTACTGGATGATAAGTCCATCCCAGAATCCTAGCAGTCCATTGTCCTGTGTCCCCAAGCTGGGGCTGATGAGATTAGGCTCAGTACACAACAGAGGGCTTTCAAGTCCCCAGAGAAAAGTGGGTTAAAAGTACTTAATTAAATTTAAAAAACACCTACAGATGTCTGAAGAAGCACCTGTTGGGCCACACATGCTTGCAGTTACTGGGACTTAGAGCAGTGTGGATGGGTACTGACAGTTTCATAATTGGACTTTCCCCCCAATGAGATTACATGCAGATTAGGCACATTTCTAGTCCCATATCTGAAACTCACATGGAAGGATAGTCTGTCAGCTGATGCTTCCAAATGTGAGGAAACAAATGGATTCTGATTGCTACCATTGAGATGATAGGAAAGCAGCTGGCAAACCTCATTCCGGCCCTTTAAATGATTCCTGGGTTGCATAGAATTGTCCCAGATCTTGTCTCCTCCACCAGTTTAGGGGACATGCCCATCAACTACCAGCTCTTACTCTAGACTTCAGGACTGTAATGTACTCCACCATGACCACGTGTGCGACCGTTGGGCCATGGGGTCAGGCCAAACAGCAGAACTTCGCTTCCAGGAGAACAATAGCCCAGCGGATCCTAGCCCGCACCTATCAGAGGGCCAGGTTCGCGGCCGAGAGCCTATGGGACTCTCGGCCACTGTAAATAGCCTATAGGGCCTTAGTGGGTGTGTTTTAGGTGGTGGGTTTCTGAGCATATAAGCCGGCCTGCGAGCC
>NW_015175362.1:1147607-1202260 GCF_001447785.1 Gekko japonicus | reverse complement strand
GGGGGGTGTCCCGGAGCAAGTTTAGTACCTCGTTCTGGCTGACGGCCAAGGCATGAAGTTCTGCGGACTCCTGATATGTCATGGTGCGTCTTTAGGGGCCCTTGGAGCAGCAGGTGCGCACGTTGTGGCTGGTCTTACCACAGGTGCAGCAGGTCGCATTGTGGAAGCGGCAGGAGCAACGTTCATGGTCGTCTCCGCAACTGGCGCAGGGAGGTGGCGTGGTCATCTTTGCTGGATGTATGGGGGCTGTGTACTGACACTGGTCGTGGCGAGTCGGGCGGCAGACCTGATGGGCTTCCTCCTTATCCGATGCATCCGAAGCTGAGGGGATGGAGGCTTGGTGCACATTGGAGTGTTGGCGATCCCTCTGGGCCTTCTTGAAGGTGGTGGCCTCGCATAGCACGGTCACTAGGGTCAGCTCCTGGTGGCCGATGAGCTTGCAGCGAAGCTTAGGTTCTCGGATCCCCATGACAAACCGGTCGAGCAAGGTCTTGTCCAGGTTCGAGAACCCACAGTGGAGGGCCAGCCAGTGAAGGTCAGCAACGAAGTCGATGGCTGCTTTGTTGGGCTTCTGTTGGCGCAAATAGAAGTTGACGGCCAAGGCATGAAGTTCTGCGGACTCCTGATATGTCATGGTGCGTCTTTAGGGGCCCTTGGAGCAGCAGGTGCGCACGTTGTGGCTGGTCTTACCACAGGTGCAGCAGGTCGCATTGTGGAAGCGGCAGGAGCAACGTTCATGGTCGTCTCCGCAACTGGCGCAGGGAGGTGGCGTGGTCATCTTTGCTGGATGTATGGGGGCTGTGTACTGACACTGGTCGTGGCGAGTCGGGCGGCAGACCTGATGGGCTTCTTCCTTATCCGATGCATCCGAAGCTGAGGGGATGGAGGCTTGGTCGCATTGGAGTGTTGGCGATCCCTCTGGGCCTTCTTGAAGGTGGTGGCCTCGCATAGCACAGTCACTAGGGTCAGCTCCTGGTGGCCGATGAGCTTGCAGCGAAGCTTAGGTTCTCGGATCCCCATGACAAACCGGTCGAGCAAGGTCTTGTCCAGGTTCGAGAACCCACAGTGGAGGGCCAGCCAGCGAAGGTCAGCAACAAAGTCGGTGGCTGCTTCGTTAGGCTTCTGTTGGCACAAATAGAAGTCCACATGGTGCGCCATCTTGGTGGGTTGTGGCGTGAAATGGTCGGTGAGCACCTTTAGGAGGTCTTCGTAGGAAGACACCTCCAAAGCAATGGGCACAACAAGGCCCTGGACGAGCTGTAGCGTGGCTATTCCACAGGCGCTGAGCAGGAGAGCCCTCTTCTTGTCTGCGTCAATGATGTCCTGGAACACGATGAAAAACTTCAGCCGCTCTACCCAGGTTTCCCAAAGCTCTGTGTGATCGCGGTCAAACTCGGGCAGATGTCCTGATGTGGCAGCCATGGTCTTGGGAATGGCGTGGGGCTCAGAAGTTCATTGTGCGGTGCGGTGTTGTCTTGAGCGGGCTTGCCCATCAGGATCCCATCCTCGTCACCACTGAAATATACTGGGTTCGACACACGTTAGTGATCAGCTCATAGTTTATTGTGATTATCGCTCAGACTAAAAGACAACTCAAACAGGGCCAGAGCCCTCCTTATAAGCTGTAAAATGGAACACCCATCACACACCCTACTGGATGATAAGTCCATCCCAGAATCCTAGCAGTCCATTGTCCTGTGTCCCCAAGCTGGGGCTGATGAGATTAGGCTCAGTACACAACAGAGGGCTTTCAAGTCCCCAGAGAAAAGTGGGTTAAAAGTACTTAATTAAATTTAAAAAACACCTACAGATGTCTGAAGAAGCACCTGTTGGGCCACACATGCTTGCAGTTACTGGGACTTAGAGCAGTGTGGATGGGTACTGACAGTTTCATAATTGGACTTTCCCCCCAATGAGATTACATGCAGATTAGGCACATTTCTAGTCCCATATCTGAAACTCACATGGAAGGATAGTCTGTCAGCTGATGCTTCCAAATGTGAGGAAACAAATGGATTCTGATTGCTACCATTGAGATGATAGGAAAGCAGCTGGCAAACCTCATTCCGGCCCTTTAAATGATTCCTGGGTTGCATAGAATTGTCCCAGATCTTGTCTCCTCCACCAGTTTAGGGGACATGCCCATCAACTACCAGCTCTTACTCTAGACTTCAGGACCTTCTTATTGACATACAGCTTCGTGCACCTTCTTAGGTCCACACTGACTCCATCAGCTTGGTGTTGGCTCAGTGGAACATTCTTATTAGGCTAATGACTGACAATATTCCTGGGAAGGATGAGATGGCAGTTGTCACCTGCGTGGAGTTACACATTGCTGGGCCTGAACAGAAAGGCAGATTTTCAGAATTAGGTCCTATTTTCCAGGCTATCACAACGTTATGTGCAGTCTTTTCATTAAAGGTCCCTTCCTACTGTACCAGACCTTGGTGTACAATTGTCGTGCAATCCCTGTACCCCTCCGGTCTCCCCTGCCGCATAGCTAATTTCCCCAAACAACGGTTGGCGGTAACAATAATCCTGCCCAGCCTCAGCAGTTACCCTTTTTTTCTGCTAATCTGCTCATGGGATGTTTTCAGAGTTAACAGTTTTTGCTCCCTAAAACTAAGCTGTAAATTCAGAGATGGCATATAAATTAACCTATTTAGGTCTGTTGTTTAAGGATCCTACCTGCCTCGCTGTGGGATGAGAGGAGTGGCTTGGGCCCTCAAAATCCTTTCACAAGCCCCACACCAGCTCCCATCTTACCCTGCTCCCGCCTCCTGCCTGGTCTCCTTCCCTGCTGGTCCCCTATTTCTTCCCCCCTCTGTGTCTTTGCCCAATTCCCATCTCCTGCCTTGGCTCTCCTCATCTCCTGGTGGCGGCCATACAATAGAAGATACTATTTTATATTGCTAGAGCAACCTTAAAAAGCCACCTGAGTTTAAACCCCCCTTTAAGTATACATTTCCCCACAAAACCTAGGGTAACTCCCAGGTTTCTGCCAACATAAACCTTAGCCTCATTAGGCTTCTGCGTGGATTTCTGAGGGACACAGCAGGGCCAATTATTACTGATCCAATTTTACATTTTTTCCCTTGAGAAAAAAATCTGAGAGATGTTTGTCAAGATACAACTGGGCATAATTCAGGTAGGACGGAGTTCTGATCCAACTGCTTAGGAAACTCCACATGGCAAGTCTCCAGTCAGCCAGCAGACCATCTTAGGCTGCTCATCTTGCTTCTAGAGGAAATGCGATCTGACACCAGGTGTATCTGAACAAAGGCTTTATTGAGGGCCTACATCCCAGAAGGGGCACATCCAATCTTTGGAATATGTCAACCAGGAGCATTGAATTATGCTGGGTTGTGATTGCACTAGTCAATACTCATAGGGTGTTAACTGAAGAAGTGATTGTGTTCTCTGTGTTAAGTGTCCTCACGTCACTTCCAGCTTATGGCAAACCTATGAATTCATTTCCTCCAAAACATCCTATCTTTAGTAGCCTTGCTCAGGCCTTGCAGACTGAGGGTCGTGGCTTCCTTTATCGGGTCAATCCATCTTCCTGTCCATTTTCTTTCACATCCATACATAGTAATTGGGAATAATATAGTATGAATTAACTTATCTTGGTCACCAGTGACACATCTTTACATTTAAGAATTTTTTTCTAGCTTCTTCATGTCTGCCCTTCCCAGTCTTAATCTCCTGATTTCTTGGCTGTAGTCTCCCTTTTGGTTAATAATGGAGCCAAAGAACAGAAAATGTTGAACAACAAGGGAAAAATAATTCCCCCGTAATCATTACTTTTGTCTTCTTGATGTTCAGCTGTAATCCTGCTTTGGCACTTTCTGCTTTAACTTTCATCAGGAGTTGTTTCAAGTCTTCACTGTTTTCTGCCAGTAATGTTGCACCATCTGCATATCTTAAATCGTTAATGTTCCTTCAGTTTTCACTCCACCTTCATCTAAATCGAATCCACCTTTCCTTATTATATGTTCTACATATAGATTGAAGAGATGGGGAGATCAAATACATTGTTGTCGACTACCTTTGCCAACTGGAAACCATTCTGTTCCTCAGGTGTTGTGTCACACCCATTTCTTTTACAACCAGCCATAGCTTTTCATAATCCACACAGTCAAAAAGCTTTGGTGTCATCTATGAAACACAAGCAGATTTTCGTCTGAAATTCTCTCATATGCTCCAGTAACCAACATGAATTTGCAATATTCACTATGCAGTATCAAATGAAACTGGTGAAGAAAGATAATTAAGACTAGAGCTCTGACCTGGATAGCCCAGGCAAGCCCGATCTCATCAGATCTCAGAAGCTAAGCAGGGCCGACCCTGGCAAGCACTTGGAAGGGCAACCTCCAAGGAATACAAGGACCAGGACACAAAGGCAGGTTATCAAGCCACCTCTCTGAAACATCCTGACCCCGCTAGGGATCACCAGAGATCACCATGACTTCCAGGCTTGCAAGCACACACAAGCAAAAGAAAGTTTATTAAGACTATAGACAACTATAATTTACAAACATTTACATGGAAAGAGTCAGGCCACAAAGGCAGGTTATGAAGCCACCTCTCTGAAACTTCCTGACCCCACTAGGGATCACCAGAGATCACCATGACTTCCAGGCTTGCAAGCACACACAAGCAAAATAGTCATCCCCCACCCCCAAGATCATTAGGACTAGTGAAGAAAGTTTATTAAGACTACAGACATCTATAGTTTACAAACATTTACATGGAAAGAGTCAGACTTCTGAAATCCCACACCACTGTCGGAAGATGGATTACCTAGGAAATCTATAGACTCGGGACAAAAAAAAAAGACCACGTATCAAACAGCCAAGCAGGATCAACTCCCTAAAAAAAAAAAGAGTGTGTTAAGAATCACCCCACAAAGTCACCTAAACATTACTGAAAACACCAGTTTACGGCATATTGTGAAACTCACAAATATTCTACAACTGCAACACATGCAACATCAGAGACAGGAGAAGAGAAAAACAGCTACTTTCCTATCAAGTCACCACCATGGTGTTTTATAGCAATCCTTTCAAGACCCTCCCCAGCCACTCATGCACAGTGCATCTCCTGCCTCTACAAATCCTCCAATTAGCAGCTGATGGGCAACGGCCCACCACCTGATCCTCACCCTAATTCATCTCTACAGTGGCCTGCGTGACTCTTGTGAAGCCAGGAGTGTCTTGTTCAAATGAGCTACTGGCACAGTCCACTCAGACTGTGGCATGCTTATCTACAGTTCCAACCCTCTGTCCATGGCAGTACAGCTTGCTACTGAACAGTCACATTTTTGTCTAGGTTCAGAGCCAGGTAACCAAGAGATTACAAACAATTTGTTACCACATTGGCTTGCCATTTTCTGGATGCTTTTGTCAGGAAAACCTCACAGAGTCATTCAGGGGCAGGGGCAACTCATCAATGGCTGAGCAGCCTATGTGGCTGTCAGCCCTGATCCTGTGGTGACTCAGGCTCACAGGCAGAGGTTGACTGGTGCTGAGCTGCCAGTCCTGTGCCTCTCTCTGAGTGTAGCGCCATCGCAGAAGAAACCCTTGAGAAGGTGTAGGGGAAGGTGTTGCCATGGAACCGTATCTGAGTTTGAGGTATCCAAGGAGCTGCAGAATCAATTCCCTTCCTAATAAGTAAAAAGCCCAGTAGCAATGTTCCCTCTAAGCTGAGTTAGTGTGAACTAGCTCAGTTTTTTTAGCCTCTGGCTCACACATTTTTGTCTTAGCTCAGGAAGGATGGCTCCAGAGCAAACTAATTTATGCAGTAGTCAAATCGCTCGCTCACAACTTTAATGCCAGTAGCTCACAAAGTAGAATTTTTGCTCTCAAGACTCCACAGCGTAGAAGGAGCATTCACCCAGTAGCACCTTTAAGTCTAACAAACTGTATTGTAGCATAAGCTTTCTAATAAGGGGATATCAGGTACTGGAACCTGACTCAGCATGCCTGCCCAGGTGATGCTTATGCTAGGAAGATTTACCTAAGCAGGCTATAAAAACAGGAAGAGAAAACAGTAGTGGTTGGCTTTTATTGGAACTTTTAGCAATTGTTGCTATAAGAAGCCTCCAGCAACTGAAGGACCGTGAGGATCTTTACATTGCTGTTTTACTTTCTGCAATTAAAGTATTTCTGTGCCACAGTGCTTTGTCTTGTTGAGTGTTCTTTGACCACCTCAATTCACTAGAAAGAACCCTTGCCTCAGGCATTAAAACAGGACGGCTTTAGCAGGGGTCGTTTCGTAGAAAAAGAGCTAGGGGAACTCATTAGCATAACTCATTAGCATATGCCACACCCCCTGACATCACCGGAAGTGTGTCATAAGGCCATGCCCCCTGACATCACCGGAAGTGTGTCATAAGGCCACACACCCCGCCCCCAATGGTCCCGGCTGCCGCCGCCGGCCTTGCAGCTCCACTGCCGAGCCCCATGAGGGGCCCGGCGGAGGACCTGCAAGGCCGGCGGGAGTGCAAGGAAGCCCCGCGGAGGCCCTCCCTGGCCCCAGACAGGCAGGGGTGGGGAGAGGCAGGGAGGAAGCAACTTACCCTCCCTCTTCTCCTGCCTCCTCCTGGCTGAATGAGGGCTGGAAGTGGGGCAGCCGGAAGCAGGGGGCGGGGCTTCATCATGTGCCCCTCCCCCCGTACCTCACCCGGGGGAACTGCGATCCCCCCCGAAATGACCTCTGGGCTTTAGTAGAACAATTGGCAACAAGGATGGGTTTTGGCTGTCAAGGTCTCTATGGGGTGAGGCAGGTGATGAACAGCCAGAGTAGAGCTAGATACCTGGATGGCTTGCCATGTCAGCATGGGGCCCAGTGGCTCAGCTGATTTCTCACATAAACAATGACTGATTTTTCACATAAACAAGGAATTTTAGTGCTGAGGGGCACCATTGTTGGGCTGTGTTTAGGGGATCAGTTGGCCTTAATCTGGCTCCAAATACATGTTTTTTGTGATGCTACCTATAGACTAAAACATGATCTACAATATGACTGTGGCTTTATTTTGTTTCAGTGTAAAAATCATATGAATTCATGACTGTCCATTTAATATTATCTAGGTCTGGCTTTTACCCAAACCCACATTTTAGGGTTGCCAGGTCTGGGTTGGAAAATACCTGGAGACTTTGGGGGTGGATCCAGGAGAGGACGGGGTTTGGGGAGGTGAGGGACCTCAGCATGGTACAGTACCATAGAGCCCACCCTTCAAAGTAGCCATTTTCTCGAGGGGAGCTGATCTCTGTCAGCTGGAGATCAGTTGTAAAAGTGGGAGATCCCCAAGCCCGGAGGCTGGCAACTCTACCACATTTACATACATAACTTAGAAATAGCTCCCATTTTCATCAATGGGGCTTCCTCCCAGGAAAGTGTGTCTAGGACTGCCACCTGCATTCAGTAAGACTTGTTTATTGTATTTAAGTACTGCTTTGTTACCGGGAGTTCTGGATGGCATAGTTAAGGTTCCTGTGTGGCCTTCCATCCAGGCACTGATCAAAACAAGGCTGGTTGACGCCAGCAGAGTGGTTGCATCTTATGTAGACAATGTCCCAGCACTACTGGGTTTACTACTGAGAAAATGTGTGTAGGATTGCTGCCTGGATCTGCTAGTAATACGTTGGGCACAAATTGCTCTTTCCTACAGGGATATAGGGCAAGTAAGACTGTCACTCTGATAAAGAAATAATAGTCGCTTAATTTTTTTTGGGGGGGGGGAATCTTTCTTTTTTAAAAGGTTCCTGCACATAGTGCATTGTGTGTGCGTGCGCATAAAAAAGGAATGGTTGTCTGGTACCGGCTGTCCCCTGTGGGTTTTGCTAGCATTTATAACTAATTCACTTATTTAGAGGAATTTGCAGATTAATGAGGGGAGCACCTTTTCAGTCAGTCTCAAGATTTGTAATCAGTTTAATCGAACTAAATGACTGACCAAACACTGCAACCCTAGTAGCAAGAAAAGAAAGCGCCTCCAGATTTATGTTCAGTCCATCATGCGGCAACCCGGGTCTCGAACTGCTGAACTACTGACCTTCCACAGCCTGCAGTTCAGCATCTTAACCACTTGAGCCACCGCAGCTCCTTTTAAATTTTAGTTAGTTGTTTAAATTATGTATTCAATATTTCTTCCAAAAGTGTTGAATGTACTCTTTTCTCATGTATTTCAATTATTGTTATGTTAATTTATCTAAAAACCTATGTGCTATGTAGGCTTCCTTGAATAAATAAATTATTATTTAAGTGCCAAAATATTGCAAAGTTATGATCAAAATCTGAAGATGTGTATCAGGCACATAAGGCATTTAATCAGTATCGAAGGAGGATGTTTACAGGATCCATACCTGCTACGCCCATTGAACAAATTAAGAGGCCAACTGCAGCACCACAAATATTTTAGCTTCTTTTTAAATTTCCAGTAATGATATGGTGAAGTGGTATCTTCCTGACATGATACTGACTTATGATGCAAAAGTTCAGTTCTACCTATCCATATTTATACCTGAGCAAATAGCCATTATTCAGTTGAGGGCACATCTTTGTTCTGTGCAGCATATAAACACTCACCCTTGTACATACTGACAGATTTTAATTGATGTTTTGCTTTGCTGTTCCTTATGGCTGGTAAAGAAGAAGAGATTGGATTTATACCCCATCCTTCACTTGGAGTCAGAGCGGCTTACAAACTCCTTTCCCTTCCCCTCCCCACAACAGACACCCTGTGAGGTAGGTGGGGCTGAGAAAGCTCTCCTGAGTACTGTCTTTGAGAGAACAGCTCTGACAGAACTATGGCTTGCCCAAGGTCATCCAACAGCTACAAATGGAGGAGTGGGAAATTGAACCCAGTTCTCCCAGATTAGAGTCTGCGCACTTAACCACTACACCAAACTGTAGTGACAATGGGTTATTTAATATCTGCAGTGCTAAAATGGTTTTGAGTCTTGTGCAAGTTACCATATTTAAGAGCACATTCCTAATCAGAATTATTCCCGTCTACATTTATTTCAGTGGGTTTAGACTCGAGTAACTCTGCACAAGATTGCAGTTGTCCTAATCTTCAAAAATGGGTCATTTCATATATTCAATAACATATTTAGATGCTTCATAGCAGAAGGGTATACACTGTATTTTAGCTTCCTTGGGAATTTATTTAATTTAATAATTGTGTATTGTTTTCAGTCTCCCCTGGAGGCATTTCAAACTTGTTGGGAATTTAGGGGACTCAGTAAATGATTTGACTTGCACTGTTTGGCTTTGGCCTTTTGTCATTCTCCAAGTAATAAGGGCCCCTTTTCTGTTGCACATGCATGGTTAGCCTGTGCAGAGCATAAGATATGGAGTGGCAGGTGGGAAGTGAGGGTTGCCAGATCCCCCTGGGCACTGATGGGAGATGGGGGGAAACATATGCTCCTGATTGCTGTATGCTCTCTTATAGAACTCAAAGCCAGCAAAGGCAGTAAGAAAGTAAGGTAATTTGGTGTATTGGTTAGGAGCACAGACACTAATCTGGGAGAACCAGGTTTGATTTCCCACTCCTCCACATGCAGCTGCTGGTGTGACCTTGGGTCAGTCACAGTTCTCTCAGAGCTGTTCTCTCAGGAGCAGTTCTCTCAGAGCTGTCTCAGCCCCATCTACCTCACAGGCGGTGTTCCCGCTAAGCTGAGTTAGTGTGAGCTAGCTCACAGTTTTTTAGCCTCCAGTTTACACATTTTTGCCTTAGCTCAGGAAGAATGGCTCCAGAGCCAACTAATTTCTGCAGTAGCTAAATTGCTCACTCACAACTTTAATGCCAGTATCTCACAAAGTAGAATTTTTGCTCACCAGACTCCACAGCTTTGAGGGAGCATTTCTCACAAGGTGTCTTTTGTGGGGAGAGGAAGGGAAGGAGATTGTAGTCAGGGTGATTTGGTAACGGGGGGGTGGGAGCAGTCTTTTGGGCACAGTGAAGGAGGGCTGGAAGAAAGCAGGTACTCAAAACGTCCTTATAACTGATTTTATAACCCTGTAGACAGCTTTAAGTCAGCTAAGTCTTTTATTATCGATAAAAGAAATAATGGAAAACATTGGCTATGTGACAAAATCAATGACTAGTGGGTTCTTTGAAGCCAGCAGTGATTGTCTACACATCTTGAAATTGCCAGTTTGGGGGGACCTATCCAGTTAGGACTTGAAATTCTACAGGGATTGCTTAAATTGTTTACTAAATTAGCAAGCTGCTCAACCGGAGTGACATGTGCTGTTGAGTGTGAAAGCTTAAATTGGTGATTGGGGGTGGGATCCCAAATAAAGGTTGCATGGATGAGCCTTGTCTGCCCACAGGAGAGAATTAAACTTGTGAAAGGAACTTTGTTGTTTAGGCCAAAGTACACATGACACTGAAATATGGGGGCTCAAATAAGGATTGGGACCTTGGCTGTTGAAGGAGTTCCTTCTTTCCCCTGTTCACTGTTTTCCAGGTCAAAAATTGCCCTTCCTGGGCTACTTTAAGCAGGAGGAAAGATGGGCATGTTTTTTTCCTAACTAACTAACAGAGCTTAAAGCCACCTGAGGGAGCCCATTTTCAAGTCAGGGAAATGGTGACCAGGGAGAGTTAAGCCTCTCTTTCCCGGGGCCACAGCCCTAATCCTTATCCTCCACCCTGCAACAACAGTTTAGCGTAAAATAATAAGTCTGGAAGTCTTATCACAGATTCCAGAGTCATATGTGGCATGCACTTTATAAATCAAAACTGCTCTTGTCTCCAAACTAAGGTCCTTCCTTGGTTATGACAGAGTGAAACAGAATGATTGAAACTGTTTGCCACCTCAGGCATTACTTTGCCAGTTATGAGGAGGGGCCAGGGCTAGAGCATCTGTTTGGCATTCAGAAGGTCCCAGGTTCAATCTCCAGCAATGTCAATTTAAATTTAAATTTTATATATATATAGACAATACTGACCTTGACTCACCAATGGTCAGACTCAGTAGGTTCAGGTATGTTTATCAAATTGTTACTGGTATACACTAAGTCTGTGGTCTTTTTTATTCCTCCCTAGCTACCCTGGAGACTTTAGCAATCACCTGCTCTGATCTGAGTCCAAAATACATATTGAGGATTGTTAATGTTAATAATTAAATAAAAGAGCATAAAAGCCAAATTTTCACATAAGTAGTATCAGTAACTGAACTGTCAATGTCCTCTTTGGGGTTAAGAGAACACTGCCAAAGGTTGATTGTAATTGCAAACTTTAACAATCACAAAATTCACATCATTTGAAACTTTTTAAAATTCTCCCGCATCACATTTAAGGGCAAAATTGTATAAAAGGAGGCAGTAAAATCGGTTTAAAAGTATTGTCACCTTCCATAATCTAGGCAGTAAATTGACATCCAGCTTTATAATCCTTACCTTTGGGATCGATGATTTGCTACCGGGGTTCAGCCCAGCTATTTGTGAAGGATTCATAAGGCAGGGAGTGCCTTTGCCTTAAGTGTATTTCCCTTACTCAGCAGCCACACATTTGAATCTTCAACCCTGTGATTAAAGGAAAATGCTTGTATGACTTCTAGGTGGGTTGAGTTGAGAGAGCTGTGATTTTAGATAATGAGCACTACCGACTGCTTATTCAAAGTTGTTCATTTTTGATGTGGCCGAGTGGCACTTGCTTTGTGCTGGCAAAGGAGTACATAGAGGCTTTTCCCAAGACCAGTGAAACTTTTCCCTCCCATGTTGGGCCCTTCGCATTAAGCTATAGCATGCAAGCTTTCTGCATATGAGTGGAGCAGGATCACAATAATAAATCATAGTTTAGCATGTGGTCTGCAAAGCTACTGTAAAAGAGTTGATGGAGCAGTGTTGTTTCCTGTCATACACATTCAGATAACTGCTATGCTTTGCATGCATAAGGTTCCCAGGTTCAGTCCCAGGCACTCCCAGTGAAAATTATTGGGTAATAGGTGATGTGAAAGACCTCTACTCAGGGCCAGTTCCAGTTTTGGGGGCCCTGGTCAGAGAGTACCCAGCCCCCCTGTCCATGTTCCCACTCATGCCTCCCTTTGCATGCACCAACCCACATGCCTGTACATCCTTCTCCCACCCTCTCACATGGCCTTTCACTGGCCCATGTTCACAGATGTCTGCATCACCCACATGCCCTTTCCCTGACTATGTTGGACAGTGTGTAAAGCTTGGGAGCATGAATGGTAGAATGCTTGCAAGCAGGTGGAGGAAGGTCATGGAAGTCGGCAGCATTGGGCTCTGTCAGGTGCCCTACCTTGAATCAATGGAATCAAGGCATCTCAATGGTGCCCCTATAGAACTGAAGTGCTATATCGGTTTAGTGCTATAGCGCTCAACTTAGAATATTTTTTTAAAAGTCTGAGGAGGATCGTGCAGCAAAAAAGAGCAGGGTGGGGAGTGGCATTGTAGGAAGCACTATGGACATTGTAAACAGCACACCACAGCAATTCAGAACCACAATAAAGGGGAAGAAAAAGGAAGAAAGCAGTTTTCCTCAAAAGCTGCTCAACCACACTTTGCTAACCTGACACAAGCGGGTTTGTATGAACAGGTAAATAAATTCCACTATCAGACTATTACTAAAGTGGGTCTGTCTGAAATGACAGAAAAAATCCATTAGCAACCAGTTACTAAAACAGAATACAAAGGCGGTTTGAAAAGGGCCATAGATAGGCCAGGACCCTGATCATCCTTCCCTTCTACTGCTCTGATGCTACCCCTTTGATGTGTAGATTGCTACTCTCGGGGAATCTTCCTTCCAGCCTGACACCTTCTCTTCACACTACGCTACTCTTCTCCGTCTTGGCACCATGAGGGCAGGACATGCTTTCTGCATCTCTATCCATCCTAGCTAGTTAGACTAGATTAGAGTCCTACCCAGTGTTCCCTCTAAGCTGAGTTAGTGTGAGCTACCTCACAGTTTTTAGCCTCCAGCTCACACATTTTTTGCCTTAGCTCAGAAAGGATGACTCCAGATCAAACTAATTTATGCAGTAGCCAAATCGCTCGCTCACACCTTTAATGCCAGGAGCTCACAAAGGAGAACTTTTGCTCACAAGACTCCACAGCTCAGAGGGAGCATTAGTCCTACCCCTATTCTATCCTGTCTAGAATGAAATTCCTTACAATAAAGGATATTAGTTTTGCAAAGATAAAGCGGCTCTGTGTGTAACTTTGTTTCTTGTCAGAACACACAAACCAGATAGACTCTGGCTGATTCTGCATCGAGCACTTGCTCCACATTTTCTCCACTGGGAGGAAAAAGTGCAGCTCAAAACCTTGGGGCAACGCCATACTGACTGTAAAGTCACCCCTGAACGGCCATAAAATGGCCATAAATCTATGCAGAAGGTACAATAAAATCCGAGGATCAAAGAACTCAAAAGTGGCATGGAGTGTGAAAGCTACCACAAAACCCGATAATCAAAGGAAGTGAAACCAGCATGCAATGCAGAGGGGAATTTCTGTTCCAACGTGGGTTTTGCAAAACAACACAGGGAAAAGCCAATGCAGAATCAACCTTTGCTGCATTATGTGCCTTGAGCACTCTGCTAACCCAAATAATCCTTCAAAATCTACCTCATAATCACACAAATAGATTAAAATCAACACCACACACATAAGCAGCTCTTGAAAGAGGATTTTCAAAAGGGGTTTATGAGTTTGGTGGTGGTGGTTTTATTGTGCAGTCCTAAACACTCTTCTAAGGCCATATACTTAGAAGGGTATAACTCTACCTTCGCATGCACTGTTAATCTGTCTTTGTGATTATGAAACACGATTGACAACTTCCTCCCTGGCAGGACTCCTGTGCCTTTTTCTCCAGCTGCCCACTGGGCAGAAATTCAGCAACTGAGGCCTGGTCTACACTTGCAGCAGAATGAGATGGAAGAGTGCTGAGATGATAGAATAGATGGTACAGATTGCACTATTTCAGACTGCAGAAGATGGATTACTTTTTTTAAAAGTTGTTTTTTAAAGTTAGTACTTCCAGGAAAACAGCACTGCACAGGAAAGGCTAGGCTAGAACCCTTCTCCTATATATATATATATATATATATATATATAGTCTTAAATGAAAGCATTAAAATGTACACCACACCCGCATTCTAAATTGATACATCCCATGCTGTGGGAGGCTGCTCTTGAGAAGATTGTTTGGAAATGCCAGTGGCCAGGTTGTTAATTTGGGCACACCATTGTGATCATATAGGCTTGCCAACCTCCAGGTGGGGTCTGGAGATCTCCTGGAATTACAACTGTCCTCCAGATCAGTTCCCTGGAGAATGTGGCAGCTTTGGAGGGTGGACTGTATGGCATCATATCCTTGCTGAGCTTCCTTTCCTCCCCAAACTCCATCCTCTTATCTGATTTTTCCCATCAGAAAAGCCAAGAATTGGACCTTCCCCACGCCAAGCAGATGCTTTGGGCCCTGGACGCAGCTGGCAAGTGGCGCAAGCCCAGGAGGGAATGGCAGCCTTCTTCTTGGTGGCACATGCCTTTGGTGCAGTGGAACCCTCGCTGTGTAATTTGCCAACGCTGAAGTGGGGCCTGGAGATCTTTTGGTATTAGGATTGATCTCTGATAAAAAATGGCTGCTTTATTTGGAGGGTCAACTCTATGGCATCCTACCTTGTGGAGGTCCCTCCCCTTCCCAAACTCCACCTTCCCCAGGCTCTATCCCCCAAATCTCCAGGTATTTCCCCACACAGGGCTGGCAGCTGTGATTTGACAGCAAAAAAATAATAATAATAGAGGAGTGGGGGATGTTAAAAAATTATCCATCCCAGGTGCCAAATAGGCTAGGGTATGCCATTAACTCTAGGATTTGCCAAACACTCTAATCATAGACCTTTTGAGAATCCTAGAGCACCCTCTCCCACATCATGACATCACTTCCAGTTTTCACAGTCCTATCCTCACCAAATGTACCTAAGTGTTTCAGATGACAGCCTTAGACCAAAGCTAAGATGGACAGAAATCTAATACTGTTAATATATATAAGAGGCACAACATGCTATGTATGTGCAAGAAAAGTTGCACCTGCTGAAATTCCTTGTTCTACACAGCTATTTAAGTTAAAGGATCTTGTTGCAGCATTTAAAGGAATTTAGTACTGTACCAGTGCAATCCTAAACAGAGTAACATCCTTCTAAGTCAATCAAAGTCAGTGGGCCTAGAAAGGTGTAACTCTGCTTAGAATTGTACTGTACCATGCTTAAATTTCTATGAATGAATTTTTATTGTTACAGCGCATAGCCAGCAATTATAAAAAACCATAGAAGTAACTTACAATAACCAAATGGTAAAACTACCTTAAAAACAACAAGGTTACTAAGGAACAACCTTATGCAGTCATTTTGATCACTAAAACCAGACTTAGGAATGCTTAAATTTCTAAATTAGCACTATTATTTTGTTACATTACATTATGATCTGTACCAACTATAGAGATATTGGATATGCTTTACAAGATCACAGTAATCTGGTATCCTTGTAAAGGACAGGGGTAATTTCCTGCAGGAGCGCACAGGAGCGGAGCTCCGGCAGTAAAGAGCCCAGGAGGCGGGCACATGCAACAAGTCCCACCCCCTGCTCCCAGCAGCCCTCAGTCAGAGCAAGAAGCAGCCAGGTAAGTTGCAGAGCCCCCCGGCCCAAAACAGTCCAGTGGCACCTTTAAGACCAAGTTTTATTCAGGTACAAGCTCTCCCTCCTCTGCGAGGACAGATCTGCACATCCCCCCCCCAATAGCTAGCAATCCAAAACAGTCCAGTGGAGCCTGAGCAGTGGGTGTTGCCTTCTGACACACTTCTGGTGATGCCAGGGGGTTTGGCATATGCTGAGTTATGCTAATGAGTTATGCTAATGAGCTCCTGCACCTCTTTTTACCCCTGGTAAAGGAGATCTGCTTTTTATTATTAGACCATTCGTATCTAACAAAAGCTTCTTGGGCCTGCTTGGATATTACTTCTCCCACTCCCAAGATTCTTCTCAGGGAGGTATTGGGAGTCATCTTACTGGCATGCGGTCTTTTCTCCCTCTCTTCTCACTGCTGGAGGAGGTGTATGTTCAGATGGGAAAATTCCTCTTTAAATAAAGTTTTTAATTTTCAAGCCCAGGTAAAATGTTCAAACAACCTACTTATCCTTGTTGTGTGGAGAACAGGAAAGGTACCCCAAGAAAACAGGATCCTATCCAAATATCTCCAGGGCAGCAAGGGAGGTAGGCAGGAAGAGTAATACAGGCCACCACTGTAATGTAGATAATTTTAACATACTCATACATTAGCATAGTACTTTTGCTTTTCCCTCCCCCCATGAAATAATGTGTCAGAATTTTCCTCAATAAGTATTAAGGGAAAGGTTTCATTTGCTCGAAAGCCAGTCGAATCTGACTCTAGGGGTGCGGTGCTCATCTCCATTTCCAAGCTGAAGAGCTAGCGCTGTCCGAAGACTTCTCCGTGGTCATGTGGCCAGCATGACTAGATGCCAAGGTGCACGGAATGCTGTAACCTTCCCACCAAAGTGGTACCTATTTATCTACTTGCAATTTCTTGCTTTCGTATTACAAAAACAATTAAATAACGAAACATATATCTTGGGTATTTAAATGTAGCAGAGTAAAAGAAATACGCAGCACGTGTGCATTAGCTTTAAAAGTGAAGCTTACTAATTACTTAGGGGAAAGGGGAACTCAGTTCCTTTGTCTGTTAACAGTATTTCTGGAGCCTTATTGAATTTATTTTTGACCGTAGCAACATAGATTTATCCAGAACTTGGCTCTTAGATTTTATCAGATACACAAAAACAAAACAACTTTTTGTTTCCATGAAAGTATGTACTTATTGCCTCCATTAGAGGGCTCCAGTGGTTCTGTTAAGTCTGAGTACACTTTCTCTAGAACCTTCTGATCATGGTAGCTTGGTGCTGTCTCTTCAAGGCAAATATGACACCATTCTTACATCTGATCACACTGAGTAAATTTCACGTTGCATTTCTGCAATAACTTCTCTACAGACTTGAGGTTTCTATGAGCCAGTCATGCCAGGCTATTATTTATTTATTTATTTATATCTTCGATTATACCACCCTTTACCCGAGGGTCTCTGGGCGGTTTACAGGTATATGACCTAAGTGCCTAATTAGTTCCTATCCTAGGGCCACAATTCAACTGGGGGAGGGGCTACCTATCGACACCCGAGCGGCGCGGTCCTGTTGTATTCCACAGGCGGGCTTCCGTTGTTTCTTCCTGGCGCCTTAGGACGGGTCGACGACATCTCCCGACAGGCTCTGATGGACTCCTCCTATTAAACAATAGGTATGAAGGAATTCATCTTGCTTGGCATGATACACAGTTTCAGCATGAAGGAATTCATCTTGCTTGGCATGATACACAGTTTCAGCAAAAGGCCTTAGATAGAAACCACTTCCAGTTTTCTTTGCCTGTATTTCAGTACCATCCTCAGGGTATAAGATGCTACACAGGCCATTCTCAATCATGAACCGATTGCCTTGCTTTGCAATGCAATCAACAGACAAAAGATTCTGATCTGCCAGAGATGAGAAAACACATTCCTTTAATAAGATCTCCAGCGATTCTTCTTCATTGCGGAACACTTTCAGTCTTACAGTACCAATTCCACAGGTTGGGCGTTTTCTCCCATCTGCCTGGGTTAGACTGATCACTTTGCTTTCATCTACTTCCACAAACAGGGCTTTATTTCTGCATATATGATAACTACTTACATTGTCTAACATAAACAGATCTTTTTCATTTAAATCCTCTCCAGCAAGCACATAATATTGCTTTGATGGCTTCCTTTCACCTATATTCTGTCCTCTCCCTTTGCCTGGGGTAGCAGTGTGTGGCTTTCAACACTTTTCTTAACTTTGGAAAACTGTGAAATGTGACCTCTTTTGTTACACAAATAGCATACAACTGTATCTCTATCATCCTTTAACTTCAAAGCAAACATGCCTTTCACAGACTCATTAACATTTCTTTTCAAATCTGCATCTCAAAGAAAATCTAGCACAAAATCCACATTAATTGCATCATGTGCTTCTAATACTCCTATATGTTGTGAAAACAATTGTGGAAAGGAATTTAATATGGTCGCATTCAATTTCTCATCTAAAATTTAAGATCCAGCAGATTTTCATTCAGTAACAATGCTCATGGTTCTAATCAAATGGACATTAACACCTTTTCCTTCCTGATATCTCAGAGTATACAGTTTCCTTCTTAAATATTTGTCATGGGCCATCTTGACAAGCCTGAGTCCTGTGTGGATGAAGACTCCTCAGGAGTCAAGGAGCCACATGCAACCAGCTCTGAACCAGTGAAAGTGAGTGAATTAGAGATACAGGAGCCCCAAGGTTCATTGCCAGCAGCTGACCTGGACTCACCCAACACACAGCTCTGAAGTAGCCAACAAAGCACAGCTGCAGGAAAGTAGCCCACCAGGCTCCCCTTCTTTAATTGAACAGTGAAGGGAAAGGCTCCGACAAGACTTAAGAACACGCAGAGTGCTCGCCTCTTGGCTCGCAGCCAGCTGCTTAATGATAGCAGTTCTGAGTAAGTGCAGGAGCACCTCCAAGGAGATGGCTGTGAATCAGGCTTGTTAAGGAATGCCTATATAAATCAGACCTGGAGAACTGCAGATTGTGAAAGTAACTCATCACAATCTTGTGAACTTCATGACTACAACTCTGGAATCGGCCTGTCTTCTACAACCTTTGGACTGATCCTCAATTCTGTTTTTTGGACCTGCCTGAACTAGGCCTGTGGCTACAGTGGGGCATCTCAGGGCTAAGGCCCCCAAATTACTGTCAAGGCCCTTTGACTTTCCATCCAGCCAAGGGCCCCTGAGCAGTGGCAGGTGCAGGGAAGGAGCCAAGTATTCCTGCACAACTGTCTGGCATGAAGGGTCAGCTATGGTGGCCATATGGAACCAGGCAGCACCTCTCTATTGCCCCCAGAAACTGAATTAAGTTACTTTTAATTTGATTAACCAGTGCCTCCTAAGAAATTTAAATGCCCCCTGACTTTAAAAAATCCTGGCTATGGGCCTGGCCTGATCAGCAATCTCAGACTGCCTTGACTTCGCTTTCCTGAGCAACCCATGAACTGTAACTGCTGCTAAACTGCTATTTGTCGTCTGCATTGGACTCTTGACTGTGATCCAGTTCTGTTGCATTACTCATCCTATATACCAGGACAATATTGCGCATACTTAATTATCTTTTTGTTGTATTTTTGATTTAGTTTAAACCAGATTTCTTTGGTAGCTTTGTAGCCAGAAACCAGTGGGGTCTCCTGTTCAGCTACGGAATTTAAGATAATGAATTTGGGATCTGAGGAAGGGAGGGGTTTGATACACTCATGAACTGTTGAGAACCCATCCTCTCCCAGGTTCCTCCACCTGCAAGATTCACAGGCGCTGTGTTTGTTTGTGATATGTTTTGAGGCTGCTGGCTCCTACAGTGCACTTTTCCTTTCTTTGGCATTTGCAAATGAATAAGGTCATTCCACAACCAATTTGAGCTTCTGGAAGGTCACTCTTCAGTTTGTAGTCCAAGGAAGATTAGGAAAAAACACCCAGGAATATACCAGACCTGTGTCCTACTTTTAGCCTGTTATTTAATCCTTATTACAGCATACTCATTATGTATATTATAACCTATGTCAAGTTCAGAACTCTTTACATATATTATCTGTATAATCCTTCCAACATTCCAGTGGGACAGGCCTGCACTATACCCATACTGCAGAATGGGAAGAGGGGAAGCCAGAAGAATGGTGAACATAAGAACAGCCTTACTGGATCGGACCAGTAGTCTATCTAGTTCAGCACACAGTGGCCAATCAAGCACTTACCAGAATAGGGGCCTTCACAACTAACAGGGCAATTGTTACATTCTTCTAAGCCCAGTGACTTCAGTGGATTCACAGGTGGGACCAAGTCTCCTGTTAATTGAAAAAAGTGATGTTGCATAAAACCATAGTTGTTTTCAGGAATTGGTAGTGTATTGTGGTGATGGTGTGACATAACTTCCAGTTACACTTCCAGAAGTGACATCACTATATTGTATAATATGCAACACTAGCCCTGTCCCCCAAAAGGTGTAGATAAAGTAAGCTTAGATTAGGGTTGCCAGGTTCCCCCTGGCCACCAGTGGGGGTTGGGAGGGTAGGATTGCCAGATTCGGGTTGGGAAACTCCTGGAAATTTGGGGGTGGAGCCTTGGGAGGACAGGGACCTCAATGGGGTACAATGCTGTAGAACCCACCCTCCAAAACATCCAGGGGAACTGATGTTGTGCTAATGTTTTAACTGATCTTATCTTGTTTTATCTGTGGTTGTACATTGTACATTGCCCAGAGCCCTGCTGAGTAGCAGGGGTGGGAAGATTCATAAATACAATTATTATTAATAAGAACAATCTCTGTAGTCTGGAGATGAGCTGTAATTACAGGGGACCTACAGGTCCCACCTGAAGGCTCTTATCTCTAGCCTAGGTAGTGTGAATAAAGCTGTTATAAAATAGAACCCTGTGTTCTTGAATTTATCCTTGTATCCTGTCTTGCTGCATATCTGCATGTCAGTTGCTCTTATACCAAATCCAATAGGAGAGAAAAAGCAACCCTGCCTTGTTACCTATGCAACTGGGAAGCGTTCAAATGCATGTGAAAGTATCTTATAGCAAGAGGATCTTTACTAGCTATGAATATTGAAGTGGAAAGTAAGATGTCTTACTCTGCTAGAACCAGGGCTGTATCGGTTTTGTTCCAAGAAGAGCATGAGTAGAGAACTGGGTAGAAATAAAAAGAGCCTCTTTCTAGACTGCTTATTCAGTTCAATAGTGGGTATTTGTGTTTAAAAATATAGCAGGAAGAACCTCAGAGAATGGTCTAGTGAAGAGACACAATGAAGTTCTGAACTTGAGCAGGCCTGTAAGCTCTGATCGGAGATGATGTGGGAACCCTGTGGGAGCTCCTCTTTGAAAACAGTGCTCGGTGGAATTATAATAAACAAGGCTAAAATCCCACAGAGTGGTTGGAGAATGGCATATGACCCAACCTCTTTGCTGAAGCGAAGACTGTCTGGTTGTGATTCATGCATGGATGGGAGACCTCCTGGGACCCTTACGTACTCCACCGTGAGTTCCATTGCGGAAGGAAGGTGGGATAGAACTGCAATGAATAAAATGCTTATCTTCTAGCTGGAAAAAAACAGCATCACAGATTATGGACATTTACAGGACACATGTTGAAAAGTGGTTCCTGTTTTTATCACTGATGGAAGATAATCCAAACTTAAGCAGGAATTGCCATGGTTTGCATTTATTTCCATGTATTGATCCAGTGCTCCCAATTTATCTTTATGTTCAGCAAATGCTTGCAGCTTAGATGTCTAGTTGACATTGTTGCCCTTTTCCATTGAACAGGACTATTATTCTGTGCTCTTTTTTTGCCTTCTGTTTCCAGTGGTTCTGTTGAGGGTTTTTTGGTTTGTTTAAACAATTTTACTGGGTTGCTGGAAATGAAGTTTGAGTGGCCTTTGAAACTACACACTTTGAGATTGTAAAGAATTAGCATGTTAGAACTAGAGTAACAGCATTATTACCTCTCCAATGTAAAGGGTGGGGAAACAGCAAAGGTGTGAAAGGCAGCGTGTATAGGGGGAAACCGCTATAATGAAATGCAATTGAGGAGGCTTTTTGCACCTAGAGAGGATTGGCACCTAGAGAGGATTACACTTATGATGGAACCAGAAGTAAATTCTATAGATTAAATAATTAAAAGTTTAAAATAATTATATTCCATTCAGCTTCATGTTGTTTTTCATTTACCATGTTTTTTTCCAGGACATTTTGAAGGAAATAAAGAAGTTTACTCCTATTAATATATTGAATTGGATTAAGAAGCTGACACCTCCTTACAATATAGGATTACTCCTGAGGAAGACTGCTGTTGAAATGGGCTTATAACCGGGTGCTCATTGAGAATGTTGGACTTTTTTGCAATAGTGTAAAGTTGAGAACGTTGGACAATTTTTGTAATTGTATAAAGTTTAAAAAGCAAGATGAGTCTTACTAAATGTCATTCATATCACAGGATTTGTTTGTGTGTTGTTTTTCCTGGTACAAGACAAAGACATTGGCCCACTGAAACAGTGCTTGTCCCAGGGTCCTTAGCAGCATAGCTGTATCATGCGAGGGCTTGGTGCAGCTCTGACAAAGCAGGGTAGGAAAGAATTGGAGGGGGAGGTGTACGATGGACAATGCCTTTAAAAGATATGAGAATTCTGGACAGCCTCAGACCTTCTGAACTACCATTATTTGGCACTAGTTGTGGCATGGGCCAAAACAGCACAAAGTCTGAATGACAGATGGGGCCTCTGATGGCTTGACTGGTACAGAATATGGCTGGGCTGGCAATGGCAACCCGATGCCATTAGAAGGATGGAGCATTGGTCCCATGTTGGAGGATTTAAAGGGAGGTGAGGTACTTGGAGAGGGAGACACTGTGGCAGAGGAAGGTCGGGAAGAGGTGGCAGTAGCAGGTGGTATGGTGAAGAATGGGACGGGCCATTGGGAGACTCTAGGCAGGACCAGAGGACTGCTGTTGATGGGCAGAGATCAGCTGCAGTTCCAGGAAGAGGTCCAGTCCCCCAAGGATGCTGAGGGGGAGCATCGTTTAGGGTCAGTGGTGGCGGTTGTCTCCCACAGAGGACAGGGCAAGGAGGAGCAAACTGATGGCAGCAGCAGTAGTCACATAGGCAAAGCGACGGTGGATGACCGGAGTGTGGGTATTGTTAGCAGTGGCTGCGGTCACACGGAGCATTTGCCGCGCTGACAATATGGATGGTAGGCGGATTTTCCGTGCGTGATCACACCGCAACATCTGGGAAGTGTAGAGCTCCTGTGGCTAACCTGAGGCTTCCCGCCGAAGATGCGGAGTAAAAAACTAGTACCTGCGAGGTACTAGTTTCCGGAAACCGCGGGGCAAGGGCAGGGGTCTGATCGCCTTTCCGGTGGACTTACGTGGCATCCGGCGCCCGCTGCTGTTCATCACACACAAGGGGTTTTTTTGTCTCCCAAGTCTCCGCAGGTTGCGCAACAGTGCCCAACAGCGCATGCGCACAAAGAACGATTGCTAGTGCGATCGGGCGGCGTGGCTTCTGTGCCGTGCTGCAGGATACCCGTCTGGTCGGCATCTCCCCCCTAACCACGGGACCTCAACCGAGACGTGTGCTCGGGCGGCCGTGCGTTAGTTTCTTCCGGGGCAATTAGCCACGGCTCCCCCCGCGCGATATCTGGCCCGTGTGACCGGGGCCAGTGTCTTGCACAGAGGTATCTGAGGCAGTCTCTGTAGGGTAGGAGGGCATTGGGGAGTTCCCCAGTGTTGGCAGGCTTTTAGGGACTATGAGAACTCTCTGTGGAGACATTGTCTGGACTCTAAGGTTGGATGCCCCTCCCCCAGTAAATATTAAATAGGAAAAGCACAAGGGAAGTGTGGCAGCTGTTAAGGTGTTCAGGAAGTACTTTGTATTAGGTATATAGGGCAAGGGTGAGGAGGCGAAGGCGGAACCCAAGGGCCAGGGTGACCCCTGCTGTGTTAAAAGGAGGAGGGTCCCCTGGTTTGAGGCCACAAATCACCACACTAGTATTTCAAATTCAAGGCAAAAATCTTTCATATCACATAGTATTCTGGAGATCTGCTACCAGTGTGTTAAATGCAACTTGTCAAAGAGATGAACACCTGAAGCTGCATTATACTGAGTTAGACCCTTGGTCCATCAAACCCAGTACTGTCTACTTGGACAGGCAGCAGTTCTCCAGGATCTCAGGTTGAGGTCCTGCACATCACCTATGGCCTTATCCTGACTAGTAGGGTTGCCAGCTCTGGGTTGGGAAACACCTGGAGATTTTGGGGATGGAGCCTGAGGAGAGGGGGGTTTGGGGAGGGACCATTGGTGGTGGAAAATGCTATCCAGTCAGAGATGACTTATGGCAACCCTGTAGGGTTTTCCAGGGAAGAAACATTCCCACGCGGTTTGCCATTGCCTGCCTCTGCATAGCAGGCGTGAACTTCCTTGCTGGTCTCTCATCCAAATACTAACCAGGGCTAACCCAGTTTAGTTTCCGAGACCTGACAAGATCAGGCTCGCCTGGGCCATCCAGGTTGGGTACTAATAAGGCTGACACTCACAGTTTCATTCTATGCATACATGTTTGGAATGGAAGCATAACCCAAATCCAGATTCCGGGATCAACAGAGCAATTGCTGACTAAACACCTTTAGGATTGATTTTAGTGGATCTTGGGCCCCATAGGCGAACAAGCCAGAGATTTATGGAGTCGTGAAGACTACCAAGCTTTGCCTTCTAGCCCTAGTATAGTATAAATATTCGGCATGCAGGCTGTAGTCAGCCGAGTTTGTGCTAGAATAAAAAAAAATCATAACTGTGTCGCATGACCTCTGTTTAGGTTTGGTAGCTACTTCCTGGAATTGCGACCTAGGTGACTAACACAGAGTTTCAATTTTCCAGGCTTCCACTGAATAAGAAATTACAGCAAAGCCGGTTTCCTTCCCACTCTCGGATGACTAGGCAGCCGCATCCATCCTAGAGACCGGCACAAACCCTACCACACCGCGAAACCCGCCGTGGGTATTTATTTTTTTCCCCGCCCTATAAGAGGGTACCTCGACCAACATCAGGCCTAATACAATGAAGAGCCATCCTATAGGTCGTCCAGCTTGTGATGCAAATAGGGTGGGTGGGAGCACGCGCAAGAAGTCGGGGAGTGAGAAGGCGAGGGGTGGGCGGAGCTTGATATGTAAACGACCCGCTCTGGGTAAAGGAAGGGAGAGGGCGAGGCCTTCGACCGGCTGGGGGGCGGGGTTTGGTATGCAGATAACCGTGGGCGCGAGCTTAATGGATAGCCGCCTGAACGACGTTCCACACAGAACCGGCAGACTAGTCGGCGGCCAACGGCTTGCCTGAGCTGAGCTCGCGGAAACAGGAGCGAGCGAGCCGTGAAGGGAGCCTTCAGACGGCAGTTCGTTTCCCCACGCGCGCGCCCGCCCGGTTTTGGAAAGTTACCGTCGCGCAAGGGACGCTGCAGCTCCACAGGGAACATGGCGAGTGTCAGACATGGATCCGAAGGGACGAGCAGCGGCGTCGGCGTCGAAGAGGTAACCGTGTTCTGCAGTGAGGAAGACGGGGCTGTCGGAGGCAGCGCTTTGCGTGGTGTGTGAATGAGTCGTAGCTCTTGCAGCGCCCGTGGATAAAGCCGGGAAGGAGGGCGGATGAAGGAGCCTGGGGCTGTCGCATTGGACGGGGGCTTTTCGCCTTCCCGTGCCACCATGGAGGTGGTGCCCGTGCCCACCTCGCCAAGCTTTCGAGCCGGGTGGCTTAGGTGGGGGGAAAGGATGGAGAAGGAAGGAGGCCTGCTGCTTGCTAGCAATAGTCCTGCCCACCTCTTCGCTCCTTCTCGTTGGTCGGTCTTGCCTGGTGCCAACAGGTGCCGCGGCCGGTCCTTCTGTTTGAGCCGTGGAAGGTGGCGGGGAGAATGGCCGTTTGGGAAGACAGATGTCTCTCCCGTAAAGAGAGGTGCCTCCCTCAGCCAGGTGGGATTCGGGACCTCTTAAAGAAAGCTCCTCCTTTCAGGCATCTTTTTCAGGCCTCCTCCTTCAAAGGTAGCTATGATGTGCTTCACAATTACATCCGAGAACAGGAAGGGAGCATGCAAGTAGGATTTACGGTATAGATTTCACAACAAAAGGCTTTTGGGCTGGGCATAGTTCTTTTGTTTTTTTAAGGCCCTCAAAAGCTTTCACTCATGACTAACAACAAGTGCACAAGTACTACCACTGCTATGTATTTGTAATCAGGTTTTCCAGAGTTCCTTTCTGGGTTCCAGTGACTGAAAATCTGTCTCTCACACATGTGTGTCTAAATATAACATAAAAGCAAACAAAAATCAAACCGAACAGTTTTCGGTGAGGAAAACAGATTTATGATAGGTGCCTGCAACATCTGGTTCCAAATTAAATGAATAACTTGGCTCACTTGCTGGTGATACCTTGTTAAACCATAGCTTGAGTCATGTAATCTGTTTCCTCAGTACTCTGCCTGTGTCTCTCTTCAGTACCTTTGGTGAAAGGGTTCATACATAGGTAGGTTTTTACAGGGCATAGAAGTAGGGCAGTGACTCCTCAGTCTTATCTTGGGGCAGGACAAAATCATCTTATATTCCAGCCCTGCGTTTTTAAGAGAAAACAACATTACTTCATAGTGGATGCTCAGAAATTTAACATTGTAGCCCAGGGGTGTCAAACATACGGCCTGTGGGCCAGAACCAGGGTTTTAATCTGACCCACCAGCTGCCTCCCTTGTGTGCTGTGTTATCAATCAGTAAAGAACAGAATTAAAAATCAAACACGGCCTTGTTGTTAATAGTAAGCAGGTAATATAAAAATCCTCCTGCCAACCTAGCAGTTCGAAAGCAAGAAATTGCAAGTAGATAAATAGGTACCACTTCAGTGGGAAGGTAACAGCGTTCCGTGCGCCTTGGTGTTTAGTCATGCCGGCCACATGACCACGGAAATGTTTTCGGACAGCGCTGGCTCTTCGGCTTTGAAACGGAGATGAGCACCGCAACCCTAGAGTCGGATTCGACTGGCTTTCGAGCAAGGGAACCTTTACCTTTTATATAAAAATCAGCTACTACAGTTACTGCAAGGTGAGGAAAGCCACTTGAGGGGGGGGGAGCGAGCAGGCGCGGAGCCACGTGGCTCTTTCCACATGAGAGGGAGAGAAGTCTCTTTCCTGCCCAGCCATGTGTGTGTCTCAGGGCTTCTGCGTCCCTCATGTGTTTTATTATTAATCAGCTTTGCGGGAACCTTTTCAGAGGGAGACGCAGGCACATGCCCCTCCCTATCTTTCGGCATCAATCAGAGGCTGCCCGTACACCTAGTGGCCCCTCTTCTGTGTGCTCTTGGAAGCTCCTTTTTTTGCCCCTTGCTGCTGGCTGTGATTGGTGGAGGTGCTGAGCACTCTGGTGCCTGTGATTTCAAACCCATTCCAAAACCCCCCCCCCCCCACCAAACTCTTCAGTTCTTCATCAATGCACCAGGCTGCCAGAGCCCTGGCTTGAAGGGAAGGCAGGTATTTGTTTTAGAGAGGTCACGTGGACTGTTTCAGAGAGGTCAATGCCAAGCCATTTCATGTTTTCCCCGGGTACTAGGCTCAGAGCATTGACCATGAGAGCAGGCTGGGGAAAGGGTTTGCTCCCCACTCCAGGGAGCATGAGATAAATAAACAAGATATTGCAAGAGTGTTAAGCATGTTTGTATTTTAAGTAAAAAATAATATCTTTAATTGTGTTTGTCTGTGCCCTTTGTAAAGTTTACATCTCTGGTTCCTAGCTTTACATTTTATGACACGCATGGCCCGACCCAACAAAGTCCCATTTATGTCAGATACAGCCCTCATAACAAATGAGTTCAACACCCCTGTCTTTAAAAAGTATACCCCAGATCTTGATAAAAATAAAGGCTTTCCCCCAGGTATAATTTCTAGAGACAGCTCCATGTGTAGCCACTACATACGTTCTATTTTATTCTGGAGCTGCTCAGGAATGGGACATCCTAGCCAATTTAAATAAAGTAGTTCCTTGAGGTGTCAAATGTCTGGAAATTTTAGCCATGGGGGGAAATATTTTTCTGGTTGGGAGGGAAGATAGAAATTTTGGGGAAAATTGAACTATATGAAAGTGGTCTTTCTATCCAACCTAAACCAATCCAACAGATTGAGGCACTGATGAGAGTGCATAATTTATAACTTAGCATATAAATTGTAGTGTTTAGCATATTTCTGAATTTGAAATATAAGCAAAATTTGTGTTGGAAAATGATAGAATGAGAAAGAAGCACCATGTACTTTCTAAAATGGGCATTGAGGTTGGGTGATGCTGAAAGCTCTTCAAACCGTATTTTACATGTAGTATTTTGAGATCTGGTTCAGTGGGGGTACGTGAAAAGATGCCATGGACTCTTTTAATAAATGAACTGATAATACTGTGTCTGTTTATGAAGGAGTTTGGAGCATTTTTTTTCCTGTTAGGGGTGTTATGACACTGAGGCTTTTTTCAGATATGCAAGGGCAATATTGTCCAAGTGGCTTTACTGACCTTTGTCTCCTATTTATTGTTTACGTCTTCGGACAGCGCTGGCTCTTCGGCTTTGAAATGGAGATGAGCACCGCAACCCTAGAGTCGGACTCGACTGGCTTTCGAGCAAGGGAACCTTGACCTTTATGCAACTTCTGCCACAGCTTGTCCATTCTTTATGTGGATGGATGTTACTCCTAAAGAGGAGTCTTATGGCAAAAAGTGCTTTGCTACAAATTAATTTAGAAAGTACTACCTGTAGATCATTCTAGGATATAAAAACAGTGACAAAAGGATCATCAGTTACATTGAAATTGTGTTTTGTGGGGGAGAGCCAGTATAAAAACTGCTTTTGTGTAATTTTTCTTCTAAATGCAATGTGTCTTTTATTCACTTTGTACATACCTGGGTTTTTCACTGTTTATTAGAGGTATTCCCATTCATCTTTTCAAAGGCAAGTTTCCCTTTCAGATGATCACGCCTCCCAGGCCCGTAGCTCGCATCGGGGCCCGGGGCCCCTGTGGGTTTTGTGGGCCCCCTCCCCCGATCCTCTACTCCCCCTCCCCCCGGCCAGAAGACGACAAGAGGCTGGCGGCGGCAGCGCTGGAGGCTGAGGTGGTGTCAGGAGGCTTGAGGGACGCGGCGACCTTCCCTCCCTCCTCCACCTCCTCCCCCCTTCCTCGCCGTGCCCAGGCGGGTTTGTGGATGGCCCGGTGGGCGGGCTATGTGGCTGTTCCCGGTGGGCTGGGGGGTGGAGGAGGGGAAGCGGGAGCTAGGTCTTCTTCACTAACCCCATTTCCCCTCCCTGAAAGTCCACACCGAGAGCTCAGATTTTAAAGACACAGCGAACGTGCGCTTTGTTTTGGTGAGAAACAGAACGGTTAGCGGGCAAGCACGTTGGTGTAAACCTGCAGGCCGCTCCCCGAAAGGCGGGCGAGGTGGGAGTAGCTCCATGCGCAGGCGCGCTCTTGTGCCGTTGGCTGGTTGAGATGCTGTGTGTCCCCCCCTCCCCGTTTTCTGTGGTTGAGGTGGGAAGTCGCTGGAGGCATTTTGTGTTTTCCGGCTAGACCTGACCGACTGGCGCGTCTCGAGGATCCGGTTCTCTGGGGGGGCGGTGGAAAAGGGGCGGCTGCCCTCGTGTCGCTCCCAAAATGTCGCAGACAGCCATGTCTGAGATCTACAGTAGGGAGGGACTGGCTGGGGGCGGGAGTCGGCATTGGACCGCGAAGGAGGGTGTCGCTTAAAGCTGTGGTCATTTCTTGTCCCCTGTCCTGGTCACTTAGCGGGAGATGCAGCTGTATTCATCGCTGGACAAATAATGTGATGTGGTAGAAAGTGTCTATTAGTGCGGTGGAATCCATCAGGAACCAAGCCAGTCACCTGCCCCTGTTCCCTTCTTCCATTTAGGTATTTCCAAGCGCGCGGGGGGTGGGGGTGTCCCTGCAGCAGCAGCAGCTTTTCCCGCGCCCTGTCGTTCCCCTTCGCTGCGGAAGGCTCTTCAGCTTGGAAACAGATGAGCACTGTGCCCTAGAGTCGGATTCGACTGGCTTTTCGAGCAAGGGAAACCTTTACTATATTTACAGGGCTTGTTTACTGAAGTAGGTGTGGGACAGTGCTTTAACAACAGTGGCTCTGTAGATCAAGGCTTCTGAATGGGAAAAGCTGTGACAAAAACACAACTAGTATTAACAAGCATTTATTTGAGGGTCTTTGAGAAGAAGTTGCCCCTCACCTGGGATCCCTTCCTCCTTCTCCCTTCCTATTCTAGGGACTTTGTTTCTTGGTAGGATTTTGATTCCTTCTAGGAAGTACTTGGTACTTGCCAATCTTTGTCCTGTGGGCGCTATAAATTGGGCCCAGGGAAACGTGTGTAACTTTAGGAACTGCCAAAGAAAGAATTCCTGATTTTCCCAAAGAAGCCTGTGATTTCTTTTCACACCCCGGGTGGAGTCATCGCGGCGGCGCGCACGCGCAAAGCATGCATACCATAGGAGGTCCCAGGACAGGGCTGCTTTAAGGCTTGTGGCCCCCCCACTTTCCCCAGGGCTCCCCCACTAAAAAGGTCCTAGCTACGGGCTTGACGCCTCCCAACTGCTTTTTCAACGAAACACAGTGACTTGACCTACAGTGTATTCTACCCACTTAGCCAGTAATTTCTATCAGTATCTGTAATCAGCTTTGTGTTGCTGTAGCAGGATATACAGTGTTCTTTAATGTTGATTTGTCTCAGCTTGTTCTCATCCACACAAGACTTCAGAGCCAGAACAAATAACATCGTTCGGAAAGTTTCAACTACAGACCCTTTACCTGATGAGGTGTACGTGCACATGAAAGCTTATACCCAGAATTAAACTTTGTTGGTCTTAAACAAACTTTGCCCTTTACCTTTGTATCTTTCCCTTCTTCCAGGTAGCTCAGGGCACTGTTTTTCTGCCTTTAGAACAACTTAGTGTCCTGCCAAGACCATCTAATGAGAGGCAAACTAGACATCACAGTGGCACAACCCATTTTATGTTATGTCAAGTTCATGTAAAATCCAGCTGAGGCAAAGGGAAATGGTAGAGATTTATAGTACAATCCTAAATAGAGTTGGATCTTTCTAAGTCCATTTGCTTTAATGACCTTAGTGTAACGCTACTTAAATTCTAAGTGTATACTTGAGATTAACACAAATTTGTTGTGCTTTAGACAGCTGGGGAGTACACTGCTGTATGCATTCCAGCTTTGTAAGTGCCCAGCTCATTAGTAGACAGTAGAAGCTTTATTAATTTAGAAAGGGAAAAAGTAAAATGCTTAGGACTGAAGCAAGCATCCACTTCAGACACATTGGGTCTAAAAAAGCTGAAGTTGCCAGTGAGGAATGGACTTGCACTCCAAGGTTTATGAAACTAGTGCTCTGAATGTTGGACCATAGAGCATCCTGCTGCTAAGATTCCTCTTGTATAGCGAAATTGAAAGATGTAGTATCTTTTCTTGTGGGTAATTTGAGACTATGACAATTCTCCCCCTCCCAAATTAGGGACATGTATCCAGTGATTAATCAAAGAGTTAAGCTCATCTTTGGAATAGAGGAAGCAGCAACTCCCTCCAATTTGCCTTTTACTAGACCCCCATTTTGCTGCTGTCCTGTTTCTGAAGGTCTGCTAATGTCCAAGAAGTTTGGGGGGGGGAGAGACCCTCAGTGGAAGGTAGTGGGAAAATGTAGCTGTGTGGCGTTTGCTGTCTTTGGTTACATGCCATTCTACATAAGACCCGGTATAGTGCCTTGTAAATTTAATTTAGAATGATCAAGTTTAAAATTATGAAATACTAGCAATAAGGCCCGTTGCAGAGAAAAAGGTAACGGTCGCTAGAGAGAGGGTGTGGGAGAGTGGCCTGGCCTGCAGCCGCGGCGGCCCACGGAAGTGCAGCGCGGCCGTCTCTCCCCTTCCCGAGGCCAGTTGGGCTGCGCCACTGAGGACTGAGGCGATGGAGGGGGGCAATGCAGCCAGGGGGCCCTCTCAGACCCAGCTCCCAGCCAATGGCACACGAGTCCCGTCAAGTGGCAGCTGACAGGCCAATGGCTGAGGGAGCGCATGGAATGTGGCCACCCCAAATCGCTTTTATAATATAAGGAAGGATTTTGTATTGCAATATTAAACTATTGATAATAGTAAGTTGCCTAATTATGAATGGGTGTAATTGTTACACTTTAGGCAGAAAAAACAGGTTGTGAATTCTAAGCCACAAAACCTGAGCTTACCTACCTTAGAAATTTATCTTTCTCTCTCACAGGGATAACTTGTCTCTAGTTGCATAATGCAGTGAGCAGTATAGTGAAATTGGGTGCCTTTTATAATTATTCCAAGGCTTTTCTAGCATGTGTGTAATTATGTACTCAGGTTCAGATTCTGGTTTAGGGACAGCCAACATGATACAATGGGAAATACGTACCTAGTGGGGGGGGAGACTGCTTCCAGGACAGGCGGTTTTAAGCAGGCGGAAATGGCCATTGGGGAAAAGTTAAGCACTCTTCCATACCACTCTTTGGCTCAGCAGTATAGCTTCCTGAAGTTGCTTTTCATTTTTAAAAGCTGGGACTTTGTCGCATACTTTTGTACTAGACTTTAAGTGTAGAATGGTGGTCTTCAATCTTTCCAGAGCCAGAATCCACATTTAATAAACCGTCAGTTGGCAGCATGGGGTTCTCTGAGCTATAAGCAACATGACAGGAAGTATTGCAACATCACTGTCACATGACAAGAAGCTGTTTCATAGGTATGACAGAATGATGAATCAGAGATGTTTTCAACACCAGAACTATACACAGCAGATCAATTGAACTAGGGAGAGAAAAGACAAACTGAGTACCAGGAAATGATCAGGGGGGGAATAAATTAAAATCCCCTTCTCCCAATTTTTTATTTTTGTTCTGGGCCTTCACATGTCTACCCTCTTTCCACACGAAAACCTCTCCTTTGCATTCTTTCTCTCTCTCTCCTTGCCAACCAACCCACACCGCCAGTTGTCCTATGCTGGCAATACATTGTCTTTTTTTAAAATAAAACTTTATTGATGAAAATAGTTGACTACAGATACATAGAAGAACCAATAATAACTAACAGTTACATTGGAAACATTTGCAAATAGAAAAAACAACCAAAAAGTTAACAGCAACATATAATATTCTTACAAACAGGTTTGATTAAGTTAAAATACAATGTTTATAGTTTCAAAGATAGATTTATGTTCTTCATTAGATGCAAATATTCTAGAACTGGTAACCAAACTCTTACAGATTTCGAGTTATAGGGTTCTTTTTCTCCTGGCTTCTTAGAGTCAGTGAGTTTGTCCATTATAAAATACTCCTGAATTTTAAGGAATCAGTCAGTGATTGTAGGGCATTTATCATTTTCCCAATATCTAGCAATAACAGCTCGAGCTGCTGCAAAAAATAACTCTGTTAAATCAGAATTATATGCACGGCATTTAGCAGCATTCCAGTGGTTTAATATCAGAAATTCCATTTCCATTGGGACTTCAAACTTAGTGATATCATAAATATTATTAGTAATCGATTTCCAAAATTGATTTATAATAGGACTGTTCCACCAACAATGCTTCTTGACAACCTCTCCAACATAATGGAGAATTGGATGTGGCTCATTTTTTGAGGAGTCAGGTACCATCTTGTATTTACCTTAAAAAACTGAGTACGAATATTTATACTTTTTGCCTAGAAAATTGAGGCATTCCAGATTTTTCTCCATTGATCTGGAGAAAGTGGTATAGTACAATCTTTATTCCAATGAGTGGTATAGGAAGGTAGAGTATCATCTGATACTGATAACAAAATCTTATAAAGTAATGAGATATATCTTTTGTAGCTGGAGTGAGGGTCTTTAATAAGTGTTTCAAATGCGGTAAGATTTGTTTTCATTTTTTTTTTGCAAAGCTTTGCTTTCTAGACAGTATCTGATTTGTACATATTGGTACCAGGGTATTACTTGTTGGCCTTTTTCCTCTAAGGAATTTTTAGGTAGAATAAGACCATCAGGTACAATGTCAATTAGTCTATTCAATTTCATATGCTTCCAAATAGCAAAGGAGTTATCTGAATTAGCAGGGGGAAACCAGGATTGTCCTGTAAAGGGGGATAGTGGAGACAGTGTAGGAGATAGTTTATTGTGGTAACGTTCCCAGACCTTAAGGGTACAGAGTAAAAATAGATTATCTTTCAAGGATTTTGGTCTTTCTTTTTCTGTATTCCAGATCAATTCTTGTAATGTTTTAGTATCCAAAAAGGGTTGTTCAATAAAGGTCCAGTCAGGTGCTGTTTCTGGATGCATCATTTTTATTAAGTTAGTGAGGTGAGCCACATCATAATACAGCAACAGATCAGGGAATCCTATGCCTCCTTCTTTTGTACGTTTACGTAGAGTGAAAAAACTGATTCTACATTTCTTTGAATCCCACAAAAACTGTAGGAGAGTGTTCAGCTAAGCGAATGATAATTGGTAATGTATGAAAAAGAAAAATGAATTTTGGCACTATGGAAGATTTATGTAAGTCACTGCGTTCAGTCCATAAAAAAGATAACTTGTGCCAATTATCAAGTTTATTTTTTATTGCTTTGTAAGTTTCACCAAAATTGTGTTGGAAGAGATTATTTAATTGTAAAGGAATATGGAACCCCAAGTGCCCCCAAGAAGTAGTAACCCATTTATAAGTGTATAATTGTTTAATGGAGGTTGTATGTTTATTTGAGATATAACTAGGATAGTTTTCTGTTTTCTTTTGATTAACTTGGAGTCCTGATATTGTGCCAAAACTGAGTGATTCTTCATTTACAGCCTTTAGGAAGTCAAGTGGATCTGTGAGGTATAAGACTGTATCATCAGCAAATAGGCTTATCTTAAAAATTTCATTATTAACCCCTTTAATCTGTGGATTGTTGTGAATAGCCATATAGCCAAAGGTTCTACTGCCATCACGAATAAGAGGTGAAAGGGGGCACCCCTGATGTGTGCCTCTTGTGGGAGTAAAGGAATTAGAGGTAAGACCCTTAATTCGGACTTGAGTCTTAGGCGATCTTTATAGTGCATCTATTGACCTAAGGAATTTCTCACCAAAACCTATAGACTTTAACAGGCTTTGTAAAAAAAAATGTTAGTGTATTGAAGGCTTTCTTGATATTGAGTGATAAAATTATAGAGGAAATTTGTTTTTGTTGGCAATAGTTAATGATGATTAAGGTTTTGCGGATATTATCTGCTATATTGCGTGTAGGCATTGGTCTTTATGAATATACTGAGTTATAAAACGTTGTATCTGGTTGGCAAGAATAACCGAGAAGATATTTGAGTCTTGATTAATTAAAGATTAATAAGATGCCATATCTTTGATATCACTGTCTGGCTTTGGAATTACTATGTTTGTGGAGTCATTCCAGGATGGGGGCAATGTGCCTTTGTTCAAAATATCATTACAGACATCAGTAAGAGAGTTAACTATAAGATGAGAAAAAGTTTTATAAAATTCCGCCAGGAATCTTATCTTTCCCCAGTGTTTTGAAATTTTTCAAGGATCTAATCGTATCAAGAACTTCCTGTGTTGTAATTGGAGAATCAAGCATATCTCTATGTTCTTGCGTAAGTTGTGGCATAGAATGTTTAGTTAATAAATACTCTGTTATTTGGGGGGGATCTGGATGTTTAGATTGATAAAGTGAACAGTAGTAATTGGGAAAAAGAGTGACTATTTGCAAGTGTTTTGAACATAAATTCCCATTCATGTCTTTAAAGGCTCTAATTAATTTGGAAGTACATTTACAATGTACTTTCCATGCTAAAGATCATAAATGTGATGGAGATTTAGTCCAAAATCTGTGCTTTAGCACATAGCAAATTAAATTACATTTAATTTGAGAAACCTGAAGAGTTTCCAGTGCTTGACATTCATTTAAGTGTTTCCTGTATACTTTTTTTTAATTTCCAGTGGATTTATGTAATCATTCTAGTTGTTTGATTTTCACTATAAATTCTAATCTCAGTGCCTCTGTTTTTTATAGAAGGCTGTAAGAGAGATAATATGACCCCGTATCACTGACTTCATTGCATCCCACAGGATCGTATTTGATACTCCACAGCCAATATTTTCATCAAAGTATTATCGTAAAGCTTGTTCAATATCATATTTAATTGCGTCATTCAATAAAATTGATGTGTTCAGTTTCCAATGTCTTTGAGTAATGTGGATTTTATTCCTCCCCCCCCCCATTCCCCTGGGGGGAGGTTTTTATTGATTTTTTTACAGACTACAAAACTACAACAGAAAATATAGGGAAGGGAACTACATCTATGGAAAAAAGAAAAAAGACCCACAACTAACTAAAAACCAAAGGGTAGGAGATCAATACATCAGCTTATTACCATGTTATTTTCAAAATACCACTAATAATACAATGAATTTAGTCGGTTATGCTAGATTAATTATCGTTTAACCATCCCTTTAACTGTTTAAAGAAGTTCCCAGAGCATCCCCAAGTTATTTCAACATTTTTTCAGGCACAAATCAGAATCCTTCAGCCTTTATTTATTCTTATCTTTTCTAATCCTCAGTTTATATGAGCTTTTGGGGGCAGCCGCCGCCTTTTCAGAGGGGGAGTCCTCGTCCAAAGACCCCAAGCCCAACTCACCATCAGATTTGCTTTCTTCTTCCTCCCCTTTGCCCTCTTCTGGTTCCCCAAGCTGTGTCCGCAGAAATTCACGTGCTTTAGAAACAGAGTCAATCTTTTCTTTTTTATTGTTGAGCCTGAAAATGACGTCTTCTGGGGTTAACCACCTGTAACTGATGCCATCTGTTTGTAAGAAAAGGATTAATTCTTTATAGTTCTTTCTCTTCTGCCTTATATCAAATGGAATATCTTTTAAAATCCTGATATTGTTGCCTCCAATTTTCAAGGGTGTTCCCGAAGTTGCTTTCAAAATAGCATCTCTCACATGTCTCTTCGAGAATCTGACCACTATTTCCCCAGGCAGTCCATTTCCTTCACCTTCTCTCCCATTTGCTCTGTTGCTTTTAAGGATTGAGTCAGTTGCATTTGCTGCGCTGTCACACTCTGACCAATTATTGACAGTTGTTGTTTAATGCCAGTGATCTCATCCAGCAGGGGGCGCAGGGAGTCAGCCAAGAGTTTTAAGAGCTCAGTGACCTCATCTGTTCGAGGACTGCCCCCTAGTTTCGGTTTCAACAGCTTTTTTTCTCCAGTTTCTTCCCCGCCATCTTTTTGGATTTGTTTACTTTTCAAAAAAGTTGCTAAAGTCTCTGATCACCCGAACACTTTTCTGCGCTCTGGTAAGTCTCTTAAAACAGTTTTAGTCGCTTATTTTTCTGCTCCCCCCTCTTTCTGACCGTGTCCCGTCTATGTGTTTGGGAGGAACCCCTCCCCCGCTTGCTTTCCCGTCGCTCTTTGGGGGGGGAGCTTCTATAAAATATAAAAGGTATACTTTTCTTGTCATATCTTTCTTTATGCTCCTTTGCTAAATGTGAAAAGCCCAGCTACTGTTAATCCTGAATCTGTGAAGTGCAGTGAAAAACAGGGTTCACATCATAAAAACAAAGTAAATCTACAGCTGGAGTTTTGAATAGATGTTAGTTAAAATTAATGGTATGGCTGATGCAGTTTTTAGAAAGAAAGCTATTTCTAGCCTGCATTCCTAACATTGTTCTCAGAACATAGAGTTTTTAATATTAAAAGTATTAATAGTATGGAAACATCTGGGATTGATATGTACTGGTCATATCACCTACAATGATACATAGCATACAGCGCAGTGCACCCGACCTTTAACTACTGTAGTTCAGTACAGAACTGCATGATACAATGACATATGACCAACCTGGAGGCTTTGCACCAGCACCTGTTTATCCCTAGCAATTCTCTATAAACTGAGGTAAAACCCTAGATACTCCAGTATAAGAGAAAAAGTTCTAGATATGTAGCCTATGGTGAGATGCCTAATGTAAAAGGGAGTGTGAAACTAGAATTCACATTACTTCAGTGGCTGAACTTTTGCAAAAACCAGCCTTGTGGGAGTCAATAAGTATAAAGCAATGGTTTGATACTGTTTTGGAATGAACCCTGTATAATTAAGCAGAACAAGTTCTACCATTTTCCTAAAACCTTATCTCAGAAGACAATGAATTTAACACAAGCTCCCAGAACAGCTCTGCTCAATCACAGTATGACCACATATGCAAAGAATTAGCATTCTGCTGTCCACAAAACCAACAGTAATCACTACTATTTCTGTAAATTCTTGCAGTCTTCAGGTGAAAGGTGCTACAGATGCAGATATTCCTACAGATATTCTCTCTAAATAAAGTAGAAACTAAGAAAAGGAACCAGGCATAAATAAATGAGACTAAACTTTTAAATCTATAGTACAGCCTAAAGACTTTCTTCATTAAAAAAAAAAGTAGCTAGGGGTCAAATCACTGTTATTTTTCAAGCATACAAGCATAATAAGTTGACACTGTACCTTTATTCTATAACGAACAAGATTCAAGCAGTTCCCTTCTCCTTTTCCATTGTATAAGTAATTAAAAAAGGTTTCAAATTAGGGAAAAAGCAAAAGGTGGGAAGAAGCCACGATATATTTCAAAATGATAGTTCTAATGAGAGAAACTAATTTTCATAAGCAAGCTATTGCACTTTTATTCTGTTCATTTTCCAAGAAGCTCAGAGGTGGTGTAAGGTAAAGGTAAAGGTTCCCTTGCGCAAAAGCCAGTCAAGTTCGACTCTAGGGTTGCGGTGCTCATCTCCGTTTCAAAGCCGAAGAGCCAGCGCTGTCCGAAGATGTTTCCGTGGTCATGTGGCCGGCATGACTAAACACCAAGGCACATGGAATGCTGTTACCTTTCCACTGAAGTGGTACCTATTTATCTACTTGCAATTTCTTGCTTTCGAACTGCTAGGTTGGCAGGAGCTGGAACTAGAGACGGGAGCTCACTCCGTCATGCGGCACTTGGGTCTCGAACTGCTGAACTACCGACCTTCCACAGCCTGCAGTTCAGCGTCTTAACCACTTGAGCCACCGCAGCTCCCAGAGTGGTGTACATGGGACTATATAATAAAATGGGATAAAATATGTTTCTGCACTCTTAGCACATATGCTCCCAGGGGGGCTTCCAGCAATCATTTAAACCAATACAACAGTAATCAATAATACAATATTTTGTGTTATCAAAAATACAATAGCAAACTACCAAGAATAGAAGACATATTTTATAAGAAAACCACCAGAAAAAGGATAAAACTTATAAATAAGGGAGATGGGGACAGAACAGCAAAAATTAACAAAGCCTGGACAATGGAAACATTTTCTTCAAAAATTCAAGCTTGTTGCCAGGCAAATGGTTGTCGAATTCCACAGCAGAGGCTATACAACGTGGAAGGCTCTGCTTCAGGTAGGCTTGCCATTCACCCCCAGGAGCTAGGAATCCCTGGGCCCCAGTGGGCTCTGCTGCCACTCAGGCAGCCAACGGGGTGTGGGGGGGTGAATAGAGGGACATGGAGCTGATGTTGCACACATTCCCTGTGTACCTAAAAGTGATGCCAGTGCATCACTGGGGAATACCAGGAATGCTCTGGCATTTGTGCAAAACTCTGAGGCTGATCCAGGAAGTGGTATCAGAGCATCACCAGAGACATCATTACATTGCTGTCAAGGGGGCACACTGCTGGCAAGTCCCCCCTGCCTGCCAACCCTGGCCTCAAGTGCTCACCCACCTTATTTCTGATGGTAGGGCACATGAAGCACTGCCTCTCAAGCTGATAATAAATGACAGGTTGGTTCATGTGGGAGGAGGCAATCCTTTATATGCTATGGTCCCAAACCATTTATGATTTTATAGGTTATTAGTTTCAGTTGTGACAAGAAGCAAAACAGCAGCCAGCATAGATTATTCAGTACTGGGTGTATTCCCAAAACTCATAATGGCAAGAAATCTTGCCACTATGGTTGCCAGCCCTTTGGTGGCAAACAGCAGAAGACTGGAGAAGATGAGACATGGTGACATGGCTTCCAGATGAAGACGGAGAGGTGTTGTTGCCTCATTGTGCGATGTTCTAGGAATTTCCCCCAATCTCTGTGGTCTTTAGTATAGAGATTCCTAGACCGTAGCACACTGCAATAATATCACTTTGGATCATCACTGGGGGTTCCTAGAGCATCATTAGAAGTGGCAATGCCGATTCTCCCCCCATTCCCCACCTGTTCCAGTGAGCACCAGTGGGGTGTTGCCCACCAATAGCAAGCAAATGGCACCCCTTCTTGTGTTTTGAACTCTTTAGTGTTACGCACACCTAGGTGGCAAGCTAAGACGTGTTTTTGAAAAGGCAAGAGATAGTTCAGAGGTGGTTTGCCATTGCCCGCCTCTGCGTCATGACCCTGGTATTCCTTGAAGGTCGCCCTTCTAGATGCTAGCCAAGGTCGACCCTACTTAGCTTCTGAGATCTGACGGGACTGAGTATCACCCCGTGAACATAAAAGGGTACCTCGGTCTCCCTGGTGCACATCCAGCACTCAAGACACTCCAGCTCTTCTCTGTATGAAGTAGATCTTTCTATTCCATGTGGAAGCAAATCTAAACAAATCTTTTGATGCTTCTTAAGAACATACTTAGGGAATGTCAGCGTATACACTGCAGATCATTATGTCAAACGTGTACCATCCCAGTGCAGCAAAGGAGGTTCATGCTGACTTAATTGGCCATTAGAGCATTCTCTTGTAGTGAAACTGCCAGTAGCTTGGTATAAAATAATTGGAAGCTGCATAGAACTGACAACATCCTGTCTTTGGTTAAAATGTACTGCATGCTGTCCCTCTGTGGAATACTATTAAAGGACTTTTAGAAACACAGATTTTGATTATAAAGAAGATTCCCCCTGATGTCAGTAGAACACAGTGGCTGCATTCAGGTACTGACAAGCTTTGGTTAGCCTTGGAAATTCTTCTTCCTCACATTGGGTGTAGGTCAGGTTTGGAGATTTCCTGGTTTGCAGCAAGTTTTTATTTGTTGTTTTGTATGAACCAGAAATGATGGTTTATTTCTTGTCTACAAACCAGAGTTCCAGGTATTTATTCAAGGTATGAGTGTATTTGGGGAAATGTGCGTGCACACGAAGGCTCATACCTTGAATAAAACTTTGTTGATCTTAAAGGTGCCACTGGACTCTAACTTTGTTCTGTTACTTCAGACCAACATGGCTGCCCACCAGAGCAGATATAGGTGAAAAGATTTGAACCTTAAGTCCTAGGCAGAATTATACTTTTCTAAGTCCATTGACATCAATGAGGTCAGAAGGGTGTAACTCTGCTTAGTAAATTGCAATATAGATTTCCCTCCTTGTGTAATTGTTCATTAGACTGGGGCTTGTCCATTGGATTTGAGTCCTATAATTGCTGCACTTATATGACTAAATACTGGTTTCCTCCAGCAACAGGGGTAGTTTCCCAAATTCCTGTCTGGCAGTATTTATCCCAAACCCTTGCAAAACTAAATTAGTCATACAAAGATTACATTCACATATCATAACACACTCTAGTTAAACGGAGGTTAGTCAGCATTGTGCATGAATGTGGCTTATTTTTCTGTGTTCACAAGGTCCTCCCAGTTCCATTTTCCAATCTGAACAGTTCCTAGTTTAGTCAAGCTCTAATTTGCTGCACTGTCTGGATGCAGGTGGCTCAGTATAGTAGAATTTGTTTTCCTTTGCAAGAGACTTGGCTCCTTTTGGGTGAAAGAAAGGGTAGAAGCTTAAAAAAAATAAAATAAATCAAGCTCTACGGTTTAAAAGATGAGAGAGGTTAAAGAAGTTAGAGTTCCTTGCAAAGAAAGCATGTTTGTTGTGATGGCTTAGAGGATGGGGGAGAGTTAAGGTTTCTGTCCCACCCTTCATTCTTTCTGTATATGCCCCTTGTCTCCTGCATTTGTGTTACCTAGAAAACACAAGTTTAGGAACTTGAGTTTGCTGAAGTAACGTGTAGTTCTGCCTGTTCATATCAAGTTCAAAACCCATAGTTCAAAATAGACCAGAATCAAATTCCATTAGAAACTGAGCACCAGATCTGACTTTTTGGTATATCTTTGTGTAGACAGAAATCTTTAAGTTGCATTTAATTTCTGAACCTTTCTGCAATGGTAAATGACTAAAAGTAATTCATTTTAGGTAAGTTCTTAACACTTTGAAAAAAGTTACATTAAGCTGTTCATCAGCTTGTCAGAAATTTAGACAGGAAGTCTGGACAACATGGCAATTAAAAAAAAATAATGGTTATAAATTGCATAAATTCAGACTAAAGATGTTTAGCTTATTCTGTTGTCTTCATACAACTAATTAGGGATTTGTTTCTTTTTGAATTTAAAGGTAGAATAGGACAAGTGGGGACCTGTGAGAAATTCACAGATCTTCTTCGTGGTCTCTGTGCATCACACCCATGGGATTATGTGCCTGCGCTGATCCGAATCGGTGGTATACAAAGCTCACAACGGGATTTTCGCGCCTCCCTCCCAGGCATGCGTGGGAACCCCACTGCGCATTCCCAAAGAGGCGGGGCGCGGACATCCCGCCAGTTCTCTTCTGACTGCCATGCTGTTAACAGCTTATTTCTGCTGATTGGTGAAGAAGTATTTGTTTCTCTCACCCCCCTCCCGCCTCACCTGAGGGCTCCTTTCTTTTTGCGCCCTTCTGTATTTTTATGGCCAAAAAGTGGGGGTGTTTTAAACGGTGTGTCGACTGTGGCAGTAAACTTGCCCCCCTTGACGGCCACACACTTTGTTATCTCTGCCTTGGAGAAACCCATCATCCGTAGACTCGTCACCATTGCTCGAAGTTCTCCAATCAGACCCGTAAAAACAGGGCCACGAGACTTCAGGTGGCATATTGGGAGTCCGCATTGGCTTCGTTGCCGGGCGAAAAGATGTCTGCTGAGACCCCATCAGCCTCTCAACCGACGGTGCCTCCGTCAACATCAGATGACACTTCAACATTGGTCCCACTGCACTGTTCTAAATCGGCATCATACGTGGGACCGTCTTCGTCCAAACGCTCGGCTATGAACGAGGCTTCCTCCACATCAACGCTGGCTAAGAAGAAGAAGAGGGTTAAGCACAATACAGACAAGTCTCTGAAGTCTTCTCTTAAAAAGACCGTGCATAAGTCTCATGATCTGAGTGACATCGGCATGCAAATGGGCTCTGCATTACCCCCTTCTAAGCGGGCACCACCCAATGTCGATAACCCTCCTGCGCCAGAGCTGCCTGTGATGCAACAACTACCTCCAGTTGAGGTGCTGGACTTGCCCATTCGGCAGCTGAACCCTCCGGTATCGGAGGTCTCTATGGACACTAGACCCATTTTGATCTCGCCTTCCGACGTTGATGACATCATCCCACACAGATCTCGGAGACATTGTTCTCCGTCGGCATCATTGTGGGCTAGCGATTGATCTAGACTGGACTGTTGTTACTGTTGTCCTCAATCTAGATCCCCTTGGCATGGGGAGCATCGATATCAATCGGAGGAGTGCTCTGAGTACAGTCATTCCAGATCCAGGCTCTCCTATTCGCCCAGGCGGGAGTTAAGACCGCACTTCCCGACCTACTTTGAACCACCTTTCCCACCTCCATGGGACATTATTGATTCAGCTCATATCCAGTCTTGACACTGATGCCATGGCTGACACTGAGGCGACAGTCGGACTGGAACCGTGGGTCGCGTCATTCACTTTCTCCCCAACATAAATCCAAACCTTCTGCATCTCACTCCGGACGAACCTCGTTGCCTGCCCTCTCCTTTCTGTTCCTCCCCTGCTTTACCATCGCAGACTGCACCGATATCGGACACTACTACCCAAAGGGCTGATGTGTCCTTGCTACTGACACCGGGGTCGCCTTCTGGATTCTCCGACTCAGATTCCGGTGCTGGGGACTCGGATGGGCCCAGTTCAACAGGGGGGCCTTCACCCGAGCCTATGGTGTCTGACGACCTTCTGATTTCGCCTTCAGAAGACCTTTCTTCACACGGAGATTTGGTCAAAAGGATGGCACTTTCCTTAGGGCTGTTGATAGTCCAACCCCAACCATCAGTGTTGGACACTGTCTTCGATGTCGTGCAACTCGACACCTCCACAGCAGTCACCCTCCCCATGTCGACCGTCCTTCTCTAGGCAGCAAAGGCTTCATGGGATAAACCATCCTCTATCACTGTGTCTTTCATGAGGCTGGATCATATGTATAAGGTCCAGGAGATGGAGGTTGAATTTCTACATGTCAATCCCAAACCCAATTCCATGGTTGTGCCCTCTTCTGCTAAGAGTAAATGTACCTTTGCTACACCTTCTGATAAGGAGGGGGGAAAGTTGGATTCGTTTGGCTGGCATTTTTATTCAGCTAGAGCTCTAGGAATTAAAACGTCCAATTATATCGCTTGCATGGGCCGTTATGAGTACTCGCTCTGGCCTCAGTACCCAGTGACAAACCTCAAGAGGCCAGGAAGCTGCAGAAGGAAGGGTTGTTACTTTCTAAGCAGATCATCAGTTCTTCCAAACATGCCTTGGACATGTTTTCCAAGACATTGTCTTCTGCAGTCACCCTCCATAGGCACTCCTGGCTTAGAATCACTGCACTTCCTGCCGACACTAGGGCATACATAGAGGACTTACCTTTTGATGGACAAGGTCTCTTTCATGCTTCGACAGATTCGGCCCTGCAAGACATAGACAAGAGCATTAAAGCATCTCGGTCGTTGGGAGGGGTCTCTGCCCCTTCTAAGCCTTTCAGACCCCGCTCTTGGTCACATTACAACTCTAGGTGCCAGTACACTAAACGGTCGCCAGAGGGAGGATATAGGCCACGTCAGTCCCCTTCTGGGAATAGACAGCAGTATCAATCTAGACAACAGTATGGCTCTGGACAGCAGCATGTCAGACCGAAACCACCCAAACCCAGCAAACAGGGCCTTTGACTTCCGCCTGTCTACCTCTTCCGACTCTACCTCTCCTGTCCAAGTGTTGCTGGATGGCCACTCTCGACCTCGAGGATGCCTGTTTCCATTTGACCATCCACCCCTCCCATCAAAAATATCTCCGATTCGCAATAGGAGGCAGCCACTATCAATACAGGAGTCTACCGTTTGGCCTCAGCATAGCACAGCGGGTCTTCACCAAGACGATGGTGGTCATTGTGGCACACCTCCACTTCTGTGGCCTGATGGTGTTCCCATATCTAGATGACTGGCTTCTGGTTAGAGATGTAAAATTTCCGGAAATTTTGAACTTAGAAAAATTGAAAAAAATGCTACATTGGCACTTCTTTTTTCTTTTCCAGACTGAAAGTCATTCTGTTACTTTAGGAACATAAAATATGACTCTGGACAATTTTACTTGGCATGAAATTATCACAACTAGCATATTAATTAATTAATTTATTAATTTATTAATCACATTTATACCCCGCCCTCCCCGCAATGCAGGCTCAGGGCAGCTCACAGTCAGTACATAAAATACAGTTAAAACCATATAAAACAATTCCATTATTAATACAGTTTCATAAAGTGCTGAAGATAGTTACTCAAAATGGCTTATTTCAATGTACTCTCTAAAAATCCTTCTGCTCAAAATCTTCCTGCAGTTAAAATCAAGAGCCAGGGCTTTATAATGGTGGCACCCTAGCTGAAAGCCTGGCAGAAGAGCTCCGTCTTGCAGGCCCTGCGGAACTGCAAAAGGTCCCTCAGGGACCTAATCTCCTCCGGGAGCTCGTTCCACCAGGATGGGGCCACCACCGAGAAAGCCCTGGCCCTGGTAACAGCAAGCCTGGCCTCTTTTGGGCCAGGGAGGGTCGATCAATTTTGAGACCCCGACTGAAGTGCTCTCTGGGGTATATATGGGGAAAGGTGGTCCCCTTAAAAATATAGTGTATCCAAACAATTATTACAAACAGAATACCCACCTACATGCAAAAACAAAACTGAAACCTTTTTCTTTTCTTGTGACAATAACACCTTCTAAAGGAAGAAATGCATCTTGTTCTTGCATTGGAGAGTTCAGTGTGTAACCTAGGACTTGTTTGTCCTCAGTGCACAGAAATTAGATCAATTTGATAACATACATATTTTTAAAAATGATTTGGAAAATATTTGAACACCATGTCTTATAATATTTTATTCATGACATTAAAATAAAACATTCCATAATCAATTTTTTTCTTTTCTGTTTTCAATTTTTTCCAATTTTTCAGAATAAAACAAAAAAGGTTTTGGGGGGGGGGGGAAACGGGAGTAAACTGTTTCCCCCCTAATTTTTCCGGTTTTTTTCCAGGCCGTCACATCTCTACTTCTGGTCGCGCCTTCCAGGGCCCTTCTCATACAGCATGTATCCCAGGCCCTCGATGTCCTTCGTTGCCTTGGTCTCCAAGTCAACCACAAAATGTCGCAGCTGGTTCCGTCTCAGAGAGTGTAGTTCATAGGGGCAATACTCGACTCCACGAAAGGCAAAACTTTCCTGCCCCGGGACAGAGCCCTCACTCTAGCCGCCCTCGCAAAACAGGTTCAGCTACACAACAAATCATCTGCTTTCCACATTCAGTGCCTTCTGGACCTCATGGCAACTACGACTGCAGTCCTTCACTTGGCAAGACTGCGAATGCGTCCACTTCAGCTTTGGTTCCTAAGGCACTTCAAGCCCCTATGAATGAACCAGTCGGCTCGTCTCTCTCCATCACAGGAAGCACGCGACTCCCTTCTCTGGTGGACACTGGCAGACAACCTGATACTGGGTGTCCCTTTCCATCCCCTCATTCCTGGTCTCACCCTCACAACCGATGCCTCGCTGTGCGGATGGGATGCCTTGACTTCAAATCACATCATTTTTTGGGAACTTCTGGCAATCAAGCTAGCCCTCCAATGTTTTCAGCCCCTTCACATGGGGAAATGTGGGTCTGTGTTGACCAGCAATACGGCCCTCTCTTACATCAACAGATAAGGTGGAATGGTCTCCTGCAGTCTATGCTGCCTGGCTCTGGACCTTTGGGCCTGGTGCATACCTCTGCACATTTTCCCCATTTCCTCACACATCGCTGGCAATACCAGTGTGCATGCAGACCTACTCAGCAGGGGTCTCTTTCAGCGTCACGACTGGGAGCTGAACTGGATTTACCTACGTCCCATATTCCGAAGCTGGGGTACCCTTACGTTGAGGTGTTCGCCACCCGGTGCAATGCGAAGTGCGCCCTATTCTGCTGCAGTGGGGCACGAGATCCCAGGGCCTTGGGAGATGGACTCATTTACCCTTAGAGCAATAACTTCCTTTACATGTTCCCTCCTCTGCTGCTGTTGCTGACGACGGTCCAAAGGCTCATGAGGGTTCACACGAAATGCCTCCTGATCGCCCCATGGTGGCCAAGACAACCCTGGTTCGCCAATCGTGTGGAAATTTAACATTTTCAGATAGAGTTACTACTGTGTTACTCAATGTCAGGAAGGACTCTACCCCACGTTCCTACAGTGGGAAGTGGGATCATTCCTTAGCATTCTTACAGCCCTCAGGTGTACCTCTGGCTTCTGTGGAGCTGGACCTAATTCTGGAATTTTTGCTTTTGCTGGCGGAAAAGGGCCTCTCACACTCCTCAATCAGAGTCTACTTGTCAGCTATTTCTGCTTACCATTCAGGTATCAAGGGTCTCTCTGTAATTATCGGCTATTTCTGCCTACCATTTGGGTATCGAGGGTTTCTCTGTCTTCTCTCACCCAATCTCAAAGAAATTCCTGAAGGGTCTGCTCCACTTATATCCGCTGATCCGTTCGCTGGTACCTTTGTGGGACTTGCCACTGGTGCTGCGCCATCTGATGGGACAACCCTTTGAGCCAATGGCAACCTGCGAACTGAAACGTGCTGCCTGGAAAACTGCCTTTCTCGTTGCCATTTCCTCGGCCAGGAGGGTGGGCGAACTCGTGGCCCTTTGTCATGACCCACCCTTCCTACTGGATGACATGAGGCTGGTATCTGACTTCTCTTTCCTGTCTAAAGTGGTCTCCGAGTTCCATCTCAGCTCAGAGATCTTCTTGCCAAACTTCTTTCCTAGCCCGAAAGATGGCCAACAGCGTCTCCTCCATGCACTAGATGTTAAGAGGGCGCTACTTTTTTACCTGGACAGGACATGTTCAAGTAGGAGGGACAATCACCCATTTGTCTCCTACTTCAGTCACTCCACAGGACAAAAGATCTCGGCACAACATCTCTCCAAATGGATTGTTGAGCTAAACGCTCGTTGCCCTTGCCTGTGTGAGTGCATTCCACAAGATCCATGGCTACATCTACAGCCTTCTTGAAGGGTGCTTCCCTGTCGGTGAACTGTGGGGCTGCGACATGGTCTACTCCTAACACTTTCATCACGCACTACGCTGTTGATGTTCGTGAGCACCACAGAGTGGACCTTGGTCGTCTAGTCCTTTTGTTGGCAGAGCACTGAGTGTATGACAGCACCCACCTCCAGGTGAGCCACTGCTTTTCAATCTCCCATGAGTGTGATGCACAGAGACCACGAAGAAGATAAACAGGTTACTTACCTGTAACTGATGATCTTCGAGTGGTCATCTGTGCAGTCACACCACCCTCCCTTCCTTCCCCACTGCTGTCGCTTCAGTACTTTTCTCTGGTTATTGACATGACAGCAGTCAGAAGGAACTGGTGGGATGTCTGCGCCCCGCCTCTTTGGTCATGCGCAGTGGGGTTCCTATGCATTTCTACAGTTGCATAAGCTCTTAATTAAGATTTTTTGCCACATAATTTTATAGTGGTTTAGATATTTCAGGTGGTAATCTGTCTATACTTTAAAATGACATCATATATGTAGCTTTTATTTAAGAACAGTTTGACCTGATCACTTATAATTACCCAACGTAGGGTTCTTTCTGAAATGTCACAACCAATTTAAAAAAGAGAAAGTTTCACAACCAAGACCAGCTGAAGTAAAGTATTTTGAGGTCCCATTAAGCATATACTTAAATTCCTACCAAGAGAGGGCTTAACCTTACTGGTTAAGGGCTTAATCTTACTGGGATTTCTTCTCCAGTTTTAAAAATTTCACTACATTAAGCTAATTATGAATCGTGGTTTTTTTCCTTCATGATCTGTAAAATGTATCATGGCTTGACATTTATTTTTAAATTATGTTTTCACCACAGTTCTTGTGAAGTGGGAAAACATGACTCTTTTACATAGATGCTGACTGTTATTTAGGAATAAATAGAAAATAGGTGAGTAGTCAAAGTTGTATTTTAAAATGCTTTAATGAAAGAGATGTATTGTCCAGGTGAAGTGTGCCAGTTATACCTTGTGCCGCATATGCTTTGATGCTCCTATAAAATAGCTACTGCCACATATATAACAGTCATACTACCAACTTGATGCCATACTAATACACTTTTTTGTGTATTCCAGATAAGATTGCATAAATACTAAACACAGAACCCAATACTATGTGAGATAAACTTATTCAACATGACAGTTCTCAAATCAAAATTTTCTTCTAGCCTAATTGGTTTCAGCCTCAGTATTAGGGAGAAATCTGACATGCTGAGTGGGGGGCTGGTGCATGTCTGGGGGCAGGGTGGAGTAAACATCTTCTACCTGCCAGTTCTTCCCTGGATATATTCTTGTCATAAACTGCTGAAGTAAGGGAACTTAATCATTCTTTTTTCTCCATAAGGGTAATGATCTGCTGAAACTAAAATTTCTTCTCTGGGTTTTACTGGAACATTTCCCCCCCAGTCTTATCTCATTAGTCCCTTGAAGGGACATGGCTTAGGAAGGTATGTTATATCTAACCCATAGTTTCTGGAAATAATATTTTCATCTTCCACAGTACCCACTTCTCTGCAGATTACCAATGTTATATGAGTGTCTAGGCACATGGATGTTATTGAGGATGATGAAGCATCACTCCATTGTAAAGAATTTCAGCCAAAGTGGTATCCTTATTGGCAAAATGGTGAAAGATAGACATATCAATTAAGTGCTTTAGAATGCAAAAAAATATAAACAGTTATCTAAGTTACTGCAGTTTATAAATGACTAGAAATAAGGCCTGTTGTGGAAATAAATACAACGAGATCTAGAAAGAGGCTCTGGGAGAGTGCCCTGGGCTTGGGCACTCAGTGTCAAATTGCTGTGGTGACCTCAAGTCCACAATTTTCTCCAGAGGAATTGATCTCTGCCATCTGGAAAGCAGTTGTAATTCTGAGTGATCTCCAGCTCCCACCTGGAGATTGGCAACAATGGTTCCCTATGATGGAATGGCTGGTTTGGAGGGTGGAGTCTATGGCACTGTACCTGTCTGAGGTCCCACCCCTCCTGTAACCTCACCCTCTCCAGGCTCCATCCCTCAAATCTCCAGGAATTTCCCACCTGGAGTTGGCAACCCTATCTCCATCCCACCCATCATCAACCTACCTTTATTTCCCACTCACTTTTCAGCTGTCCACCCCCCTCACCTGCATCCTCTACTGTGCTCTGAAGCCCTGACTGCTACGTCACATTGGCTGTCATACAGAGACCATCTCAGCAGGATATAAGGACACAGAGTCCACCATTTTCTCCAGGGGAACTGATCTCTGCCATCTGGAAAGCAGTTGTAATTCTGAGTGATCTTCAGCCCTTACCTGTAGATTGGCAACAATGGTTTCTCCCAACAGGCACTAAGGGTACCTCAGAACGGCATTTTACCTCAGAACAGCAACAGCAAACTGTTTAGAATGTTGGAGGCGAGACTCAGGCAATGTAGCCAGTGGATAGGGACAGCATCTGAGTGACGGAGCCAAAGGCTGTCGGCGCTGTGTGGAATGTTCAGCAGCGTACCACCACCAACAGAGAATTATATCTAGAGATAGGAATTTGTAGAGCCAGTTCTAAAAACTTCAGAAAATTAATAGGCTAAGATATCACCAATATACTTATTGTAGGATAAGAGCCACAATGAGCATTCTCCAGAGAGAACTGATGTCTGACTTCACCTTGCTTACTTCTACAAGAACAAAATGCTCTACCTTTTTTTCAAAACTGGAGCTCTTTTGGTGCTATTTCCCTTTCATCAGCCTTAGCTACCATTTTCCCTACCTTGCCAGCCATGGTTTTTTTGAGGGCTATAAAAATAGATTAATTGTCAGTCAAGTCTGTGCAAAATGGGACTGTCCAATCATAGGCCAGCCATGGAGATGAGAACCAGAGATTTCTAGAACTTTCCAAGGCTCACAGGGTACTCTGTTCCCATCTGTGTGACAGAGCTTTGAAATTGGCACTTGGGGGGTTCACTTTCTATGTAAACACTAGCAATAGTCTTTAGTCAGGAATAGGGATGGGCACAAACTGGGAAAATAGAGGTTCATCCCGATTTGTGGGGTCATACAAATCAGGAACCTTCACAAGCCTCCCTGTTTACTGAACCGGTTCATTTTGTGAGGTTTGTGATATGAAGTGGGGAAAGATTTGAGATCTTCCCTCCCTCCTTTCTGCTGACGGCGGTTCCCTGAGGCCAGCAAAATGGGGGGTGGGGGATCTCCTTCCTCCTTTGTGTTGGCGTTGGCTCCCCGAGGCCAGCAGAATGGGAGGGGGGGGAGATCTTGCAAAAGCCATTTAAAGGGAACGCTTTGGGTTCATTGGAGGTTCATTGTGGGCACAATCACACAACCCTCAGCTGATGATCCATTAACCTGATTATTTTCATCACAAAATTAGGTTCGTGAGCCAATTCATGCCTACCTCTAGTCAGGAGTACTTCCTTGTTTAGGAAGGATATAGAATTTTCCAAAAAGGGAGGAAATAATTGCTACAATCTCCCCCAAATCTTCAAATAATGGCAATCCTGAAAACATTCTTTGAAACAATCACGGTGCTGCTTGGAAAGCTGCAGTCCTTGTTCATGTCCTTTTCAAGCCCTCTAGTGGGCTTTTTAGTCTGCTTTCTTGAATCACTGTTGCTTTGACAGAAATGGACTACAAGCTGTCACTTTTAGACCATAAGCTAATCATTGTTTTGACTTTGAAGCTAATCATTGAAGCTAATAATTGTTTTGACTTGAGAGCCAGTTTGGTGTAGTGGTTAAGTGCCCGGACTCTAATCTGGGAGAACTGGGTTTGATTCCCCACTTCTCCACTTGCACCTGGCTGGATGACCTTGGGCAAGCCATAACTCTGGCACAGCTGTTCTTGAAAAAGAGAAGTTTCTGTCTAGAGTTCTCTCAGCCCCACCTACCTCACAGGGTGTCTGTTGTGGGGAGGGGAAGGGAAAGGAATTTGTAAGCTGCTCTGAGACACCTTTGGGTAGTGAAGGGCAGGGTATAAATCCAATCTCTTCTTCTTCTCTTTACTTTAGGTAGATTGTTTTCTCAAGAAAATGATTGCTTAGGTTCTATTGAACATTTTGCATAAACCTTTTTCAACATAATGATAGGTGCTTTATGTTAACAGTAAAAATTATGTTCAGGTGGGTAGCCATGTTGGTCTGAAGCAATAGATGCAATAGAACACAATTTGAGTTCAATGGCACTTTAAGACCAACAAAGTTTAATTCTGGATATAAGGTTTTGTGTGCATGCACACTTCATCATTCAAACAAAAGCTTATACCCAGAATTAAACTTCGTTGGTCTTAAAGGTGCCACTAGACTCAAATTGTGTTCTAGTAAAAATTATGCTCCACTTAACCTTCAGGGACATCAAATTCTAAAATAATTTGTCTTCAGTATTTCTCAGTTCCATGTGGCTGGGACAGGGCACAAGTTCATATTTGTCTCTACCATATCTTTTCCTTTGTGGATAGAAAACCAGTTTGGAAATGGTGATTTTGATATGAAAAAACAGCGTTTGGGGGAAATGTCAGGTAATCCCTGTTCTCAAGATAGAAGTTTAGTATGAATGTACAATCTAATATGTAGAGAAACTGGCTACTTTATTTTTATAGCAAGATAGCTGCTATCTTCAACTTGCTAATAATTTATTCTTCCTAAATTTACAGGAGAGCTTTGAAGATGCCTTTGAAAACATCCCAGTGTAAGTGAGATTTTATTATTGCCTTATTCTGCAAGTGGAAGGGAGGGCAAATAGAAAGGTGTAAAATAAAACTAAGAGTTACACTATCCACTCTGTTCCTTCAGCATAACCTTCAGTTATTGCCCACACTGTTTCTCCAGTTTTGTGTAGTGATAAAGAGCCGCAGATTCTAATCTGGAGAGCCGGGTTTGATTCCCCACTCCTCCACAGGCAGCCAGCTGGGTGGCATTGGGTCAGTCACAGTTCTTTCAGAGCTGTTCTTTCAAGAGCAGTTCTCTCAGAGCTCTCTCAGCCCCACCTACCTCACAGGGGTGTCTGTTGTGGGGAGAGGAAGGGAAGGAGATTGTAAAATGCGCTGAGACTCTGAGTGAGGTGGGGTATAAATCCAATCTCTTCTTCTTCATTCCACCTCTGCTACTCCTTTTCTTCTCCAGCTCATGATTGCTGATCGAAGGGAAGGGTCTACAGTTCAGAGCTGACAGTATCTCACTTGTTTATTTTACACTCTGTTTATCAATTCATAATAATTACATTTAAAAGAAGGTTTACATCATAAAAAGAAAATGGGAAATACCTGTGTGATTGGTCCTGTCCATGTAAAATTAGGCCTTTTAACCTTTACAGCAGCACCAGGGGATGTAGTGGTGGCAAAGCATACTCCTATGGAATGGTAAAGAACTGCTTAAATCTTTTAATGAGAATGTATGCAATCAGTCTTGAACACTGAAATGTGCTGTATTAATACCAAATGTTGATGATTGATGATAATATTTCCCTATATATAGCATCATTAAAGTAAAAAGAAATTATATCACTTTGTGATCGGCAAGCTGGCCCTGCAGTACCTGAGTGGCAGCAGGACACTTCCCACAACCCGGGCAAGGGAAAAAAATTACTGGATGTGACACACTGCCACTGCTGGGAGAATGAGGCTCCAATGGCCACACACAGGATTTAAAGTCCAGCGGTAAGGAAGATGAGAGGGGAGAGCAGCAGTGGAGAGAGAGGCCAAGGCCGACAGCTGCAGTAGAGAAGAAGCCACCAGAGGAAGAGAGACTGAGCTGGGAGGGGGGCACCCAGGCACCAGTCAAACTCTGTCCCCAAAGAACTCAGGGAAGGACTGGCTGAAGAAATTTAAAAGACATGGAAAAGAGGGGTGGAAAGCACAGAGGAGTAGGCATGGGCCTCAGCATTGTGTGAACTGTTTAGGTGCATAGACGTAATGCAGATGGTCAGGGAGGATCCTGGGAGGGCAGCCCTTATGCACAAATGTAAGGGGTCCCTGGTCTGAGGCCACAGCAAGAAGTGATGCACTTTTTTACAAGAGAGGAATTAACTAAAACTTCAGTTGTGTTTATCAAGAAATGCGAGAAGTGGGGCTTCCGGTTTGGACTCTGTGAATGGCGGTCGCATCTTCGGGAAGCTCCCGAAGTCGATTCGCCCAAGCGCAGCCGGGGGGGGGGATCTGCACAAGCGGAGACTCTAAGGAGCCTCAGACAGAGGTTCCGATCCGGGGCGCACAGGGGATGTGCCTCTTTCCCGGCCAGATGGTCGGAAATTGAGGCTCGCCCCATGCCCCAATGGCCCTAGCCGCGGCAGTGCCCCGCACGGGGACTAGCAGAGCCGCCGGACGTCACTGGGTGATGAAGCAGATAAGCGTTTAAAAGGAAGATATTCGGCCGAAACTGTGAGTTGCCTGTCGGGAACGGGAAACGGAGCGAAGTGCACGCCCCCCCCAACGAAAAAGTGCAAGGGAGGAGGGGGAAACTTCCACACACACCCCGACATAACAGAGACTGATTTAACAGGAGAAGAGGGGGGGAGTGAAATCTGAAAAGAGCAGTGTTACCTTTTGGAGAATTGT
>NW_015175362.1:1147056-1147236 GCF_001447785.1 Gekko japonicus | reverse complement strand
AGATAAAAAGTTATTGATGCTTCAAATGGAAAAATCAAATTTGACTCTCCGGTTTCAGGGCATCAAAGAAATGGAAAAAGAAGATCTCCGAAGTATTTTAGCGGAAGCCTTGGCAACACTCACCGGCTGGGAAGCGGATAAAATAAGCGAGGAAATGGATCTGGTTTACAGAGCCTATTC
>NW_015175362.1:1145011-1145523 GCF_001447785.1 Gekko japonicus | reverse complement strand
AGAGAATTCCTGCAGATGGATAGGATGTTATTGGCTCACTTCACTCTTCAATTAAATATAAGCACATGGATTGGTTTTGTTTCTTTTAAAGCTAGTGAATGAGCTAAGTGCTTGGCTGAAGTGGCTTTTGGAATTAGTAGCTCAAGATAAGTAGCCTGTCCAGTAGCACTAACAAAATTTATGGCAGAGCTTTCATCAGTCACTACTCACTTCTTCAAATACAGCTAGAATGTGAGTCCATTTGTCCTTGTATCTTGGAGAGTGGAGTGATTTCAGATGACGAATGACAATAGCAGACAAATGACAATAGCAGGTGTGATTGGATTAGGTGTGATATGCAGAGGGGGTAGTAGGTGTGGCAAAATCAGCATTGGTAATGAGACAGGAAACCCAGGTCTCGATTCAGTCCAGGAGGATGCATTGTTTTGAGCTTCATTATCAGGTGCTGCAATTCAGCAGTCTGTTTTTCTAATCTCTCTTTGAAATTCCTTTGTACAAGAACTGCAACTCTT
>NW_015175362.1:1143243-1144974 GCF_001447785.1 Gekko japonicus | reverse complement strand
TCCTGGAAGGTTAAAATGTTTCCCCACTTTTTTTTTTAATCATAGAGTTGGAAGGGACCTCCAGTCTAACCCCCTGCACAATCCAGGAAATTCACAAATACCTCCCCCCCACCCCCAGTGACCTCTGCTCTGTGCCCAGAAGGGGGGGGGACTCCTCCAGGATCCCTGACCAAATTGGCCTGGAGAAAAATGGCTTCCTCACCCCAAAGTGGTGATTAGCATTTCCCTGGGCATGTAAGAAAGGGCCACAAGAACTAAGCACTGATGCAACCCTTCCTGCCCTCCCTTCTCGTGATCTGCCTAAGTTCACAGAATCAGCAGTGCTGTCAGATGGCCATCTAGCCTCTGTTTGAAAACCTCCAAAGAAGGAGAGCCCACCCCCTCCTGAGGAAACCTGTTCCACTGAGGAACTGCTCTGTTAAGAAATTCTTCCTAATGTTTAGCAAAAACTCTTTTGATTTAATTTTAACCCGTTGGTTCTGGTCCGACCTTCTGGGGCAACAGAAAACAACTCCTCACCATCCTCTGTATGGCAGCCGTTCAAGTACTTGAAGATGGTGATCATATCACAGTCATCACCTCTCCAGGCTAAACATACCCATCTCCTTTAACCTTTCCTCATAGGACTTGGTCTCCAGACTCCTCATTATCTTCATTGCTCTCCTCTGGACAAAACAGGTCCCAGGACAGATCCCTGAGGCATTCCACTTGTCACTCCTTTCCAAGAGGATGAGGAACCATTAACGAGCACTCTTTGGGTGCAATCTGTCAGCCAGTTACAGATCCACCTAACAGTAGTTTTACTAGATTTTTATTAATTTACAAACAAAAATAAACATCATATACAATAATACAATAATCAACTACAGTCATAGATATAACATAGACAGTTACGTCAGCCAGTTACAGATCCACCTAACAGTAGTTTTACTAGATTTTTATTAATTTACAAACAAAAATAAACATCATATACAATAATACAATAATCAACTACAGTCATAGATATAACATAGACAGTTACCTTGCATAAACATAGTCATCTATGATCTTGTACAACTACATTATCTAAATATCTAAATCATGCATACACAGTTGTATGTAAACAACCAGGGCTGGCCCGAGGGGTTTGTGTGCCCTAGGCGAGGCCGCCTCATGGTGCCCCCCTCGGATGCCAACCTCCCGGTGGGGCCTGGAGACCTCCCAGCTGGCCGCCTGGGGGGTGAGAGAGCACCTGTGAGGTAGGTGGGGCTCAGAGAGCTCTCCGGAGAGAGCCCGCAGGAGAAGGAGGGAGGAGGGGCCACCCGGCCTCGGCAAGCAGGCAGGAGTGCGCCCCCCCATCCCGGCAGGTCGACTCCGTGCGTGCTCCCTACTCCCCCCCTCGCCCGGCAGCCTGAAAAGGCGGAGAAGCGCCCGGCCAGCAGGCGGGTCGTGGCAGCGGAGGCGGCGGCAGTAGCAGGAGGAGAGCCCGCAGCAGGAGGGAGGAGGGCCGACAGGCAGGCAGGAGTGCGCCACCCCCCCGCCCCGGCTGGACGCCTCCGCGCACGCTCCCTACTCCCCCCCCCCCCCCCCTCGCAGCCTGATGGGAGGAGGGCCGACAGGCAGGCAGGAGTGCGCCCCCCCCCCGCCCCGGCTGGTCGCCTCCGCGCACGCTCCCTACTCCCCCCCCCAGCCTGGCAGCCTGAAGAGGTGGAGAAGCACCCGGCCGGCTGGCGGACCGCAGCAGTGGAGGAG
>NW_015175362.1:1140308-1140415 GCF_001447785.1 Gekko japonicus | reverse complement strand
ACCAAGTCACGCCCTTCCTTTGAACGGGGGGCACTTTTTGCTCCATGGGAAGTCACTCTTGAAATGAGCCTGGAAGCGCCATCTGCAAGGATTCAAAGGCTTTTCCT
>NW_015175362.1:1091140-1139845 GCF_001447785.1 Gekko japonicus | reverse complement strand
ACTCGGTCGGAGCAGTGGGGGCAGGATCTGTCGGGTGCAGGGAGGCAGGCAGGCAGGGAGGGAGGGAGGGAGGGCGGGGGGGGAGAGAAAGAGGCGGTGGCAGCTGGGGGCAGCAATGGGAATATTCGCATCGCGACGCAGGGCTTTTATCGGGGGAGCTTTTTTGGGGGGGAGGCACTTTTCAGCGCCCTGCATCCAGGGCCCGCCTGGGCCAGCCCTGGTGGTAAGAACGGAGAGGGGAGGAAATAAGGACTCCTACCCAGCCCAGTCTCTCCCTTAGAAACTCCCCCCGGAGTTCTTGCTCCTGGATGGGTGAGCCGCGTGGCTGGTGGGAGAGAAGGCATCTTCCCCCGGGTCCCCCACCATCGGGCATGGCGGCGCTTCTGCTCCGGCAGCCTCTACGTTCACGGCCCTCCTCCTCCCCCCCAGTCCTGCAGGCCGGTCGCAGTCCTGAAGAGCTCCGCCCCCGCCTCTTGCTCTCGGCGGTTGGCTGGCTGCTCTTGGGGGCCACTCCGGCAGGATGAAAGGCCTGACCCCGGGGGAGGCTGAGCACCTTCCCAAAATTTTTGGGGGGGGCGTTAGCCCCGCCGCCCCCACGAAGATTACGCCAGTGCCGGCAGCTGACCTGGACTCACCCACACACAGCTCTGAAGTAGGCAACGAAGCACAGCTGCAGGAACGTAGCCCACCAGGCTCCCCTTCATTAATTGAAAAGTGAAGGGAAAGGCTCCTACAAGACTTAAGAACACGCAGAGTGCTCACCTCTTGGCTTGCAGCCAGCTGCTTAATGATAGCAGTTCTGATAGCAGGAGCACCTCCAAGCAGATAGCTGTAAATCAGGCTTGTTAAGGAATGCCTGTGTAAATCAGACCTGGAGAACTGCATATTGTGGAAGCAACTCGTCACAACCCTGTGAACGTGACCACAACTGTGGACTCTGCCTGTCTCCTGCAACCTTTGGACTGACCCTCAACTCTGCTTTTTGGACCTGTCTGAACCTCACTGATCAACAGTCTCGGACTGCCTTGACTCTGCTTTCCCGAATAACCAATGAATTCTGACTGCTGCTAAATCCGTATTTGATCTTTGGACTGGACTCTTGACTGTGATCTAGCTCTGTTGCCTTACTTGTCCTGTATTCCAGGACAGTTGTGGGGACTGACCTGTAGAGGGTGGAAGGGCATTGCTGACACATGATGGTATAAATCATATTAGAGGATGAGCAGGTGTATGAACCTGAGATGGTATGGCTGATGTTGCAGCGGCCACTGTTGGTGTTGCTAGGATCTATATGAAAGCAAAGTTGGTATCTTGGTTTGCTGCAGACCTTGGTACCAGAGTTCATGATACTATTAAGTAGTTTATCATTGTGGGTGAGAAGTTGTTTTAAGTTAGTATGTTGTCTGTAAGCAAGAAAAGGTCAGTCCCTCAGTACCTGTGTGAGGGAAGTGTCACTATCCAGCATCAGTTGTAGGTCATTAATAATATGTTGAACTGGTTTGAGTTGTGAGCTGTATGTGACCACCAGTGGTGTTCTGTTGTTATTTTCTTAGGGCTTGTCTTGTAGCAAGCTGTCCCTGGGTATAATTTTCTTAGGGCTTGTCTTGTAGCAAGCTGTCCCTGGGTATAATCCAATAATATCAGGCGAATATTGTGGATGCAAAAATGCTTGCTGCGGATCCTTCAAGTCAGTATTTCTGTTTGAGGGGTTGGAACAGATGGGGCTATAGAGTAAGGCTTGGCTATAGACAATGGATCATCATCATAGTCATCAAAATTTTATTCTGTCCTCCCTGCATAGTGGGCTGTGAGTGGTATACTATAATTAATGTCAAGGAACTTTAAAAACAATCTACTAATCTAGGCACACATATAAAATACAGAAGTTATAAAAACATACAGATGATATACAGAATTCATAAAAGCATAAAACCTATATGGCGCCACAGTACAAATTTGACCCCTGATGGCAGGGAGGGAAAGTGAGAAGGCAACTAATTGACCGATTGCTATTAAAAACCATTGCTGTCCTCAACCATATTCTTGGAAGAACATCTCTGCCTTGCAGGCCCTGCAGAACTGTAACAAGTGCCACAGAGCCCTGATGTCATTCAACAGAGAGTTCCACCAAGTCAGAGCCAGGACCAAGAAAGCCCTGGCTCTGGTTGAGGACAGTCGGGCACTCTTTGGGCCAGGAACTTCCAGCAGATTTTTTTCTCTGGGAGACATACCAGGAGAGGCGGTCCTGCAGGTACATTGGTCACTGGCTGTTTAGGGCTTTAAAAGTCAAAAACAAAACCTTGAACCTGACCCAGTACTCTGTCTGGAGCCAGTGCAGCTGGCGGAGCACAGGTTAAATGTGTACAGTTAGCAGTGTTCCCATAAGGACCCGGGCCATTGCATTCTGGACCAGTTGTAACTTCTGGATAAATCTTGAGGGTAGCCCTGCATAGAACAAGTTACAGTAATCAAGCCTAGAGGTGACCATTTAATGGATTACGGTGGCTAGGTCAGGGTGACACAGATAGGGGGCCAGTTGTCAGATCTGGTGTAGTTGGAAAAATGCCATTCTGACAACATTTGTGATCTGGACCTCCATTGATAAGGAGGCATCGAGAAACACACCCAAGCTCCTAAACGTCTGCACTGGTGTTAATAGCATGTGGTCAAGAGCCAGGAGTTGGTGCCCAAGTTCTAAATCTCCCCCACCCAGCCAGAGAACCTCTGTCTTTGCTGGATTCAGTCTCAGCCAACTCTGATGTGGTTGGGGTGGTAGCTGGAGGTATGTAGATATGCTTGCTGATCTGTCAGTTTCCGGTATAATGTGGTAGTTAAGTGTCCCTCATGTATCTGTACTGTGGTGTCCAGAAAGTTTATTTATTATGTAGAATAAATTCATAGTTAGATTGATGGTGGGATGGAAGTTGTTGAAAGCCTGATGAAATTTTTCAAGGGCTTCTTTTTCATGGGTCCAGACAGTGAAAATATCATCAGTGAATCTCAGCTAAAGGAGAGGTGCCAATGGGTAGGAGTTCAGAAAACGCTGTTTTAGATCCACCATGAAAATGTTGGCATACTGTGGAGCCATGTGGGTACCCATGGCTGTGCCATTGATTTGAAGGTATAAGTTGTCACCAAACCGGAAGTAATTGTGGGTGAGAACAAACATGCGACCTACAGTGGCAAGATCTGCTGTGGTGTTGTCAGGGATGATGTTTCTAATGGCTTGTTGTCCATCCTTATGGGGTATGTTGATGTACAGAGACTCAACAGCCATGGTGGCTAGAATGCTGTTTCTGGGAGATGGTCAATGGACTGCCTCAAGGGAAAATGCTTTTCTGTTCTGTTTCTTCTCTCTAGGCTTTCATATTTCTAATTAGTAGTATAATGATAGGATCAGAGTTTAATCTAATCTCAGTCATTTGAGATAACAGCATCTAATATTTGGCATTAGGTATTTGAATTGAGATATCCTTGTACCGCAAATGTTTTTCTAAAAAGTTTGAACCAAAGAATGTTACAAAGGCTTTAATCTATTAGAGCAAAACAAAGTAGTTAAAGATTTGACTAGTTAAATCAACTGCAGTTTATTTCCTTGTCCCACATTCCTTCTTTCCTCAAAGCTCACATATTTCCCTTCATGCTTTAGCATAGAAAACCTGCTGCCACTGAAATTGTGTGAGGTTTCCCAGCCCTACTTTGCCTTGCCTTTATTCAACTTCCTATCTTTGGCTCAGATACTTTTCTTTGCCTCTGGTGCTACTTTTTTGTCTATTTGCTGTCGTCCTTCTTCAGCCAGCCTGATTCTGGACACACTGGTCCCTCAGCTCCCCTGTCTGCTGGGTTCCCTCTCAGCTTCCGAGCCTTCTGTCACTTGCTTCCATCCCAACTCATCCCTGTGAACACTTAGATCAGGGTTTCCAACCTTTTTGAGCCTGCAGGCAAATTGGGAATTTTGACACAGCATGGTGGGTGCAGCAAAAAATGGCTGCCACAAAATGGCTGCCACAGGAGGCAGAGCCAGCCACAAAATGTTTGCCACAGCTTAACTTCAGTAACACAGCGTGGATCCTTGTGCTGTGATGGTAGCTGCTGCCAAAGCAACATTTTAAAAAAATCTGCACTTCCAATCAGAAGCTTGGCCCCACCCACTTCTTAAAAACGTTTGGTGAGCACCAGAAAAGGTCTCAGTGGGTGCCCAGGCACTCATGGGCACCATGTTGGAGACTACTGACCTGGAAAGTTTGATTGCAAAGTTGGGGTTTGTAGTGGGAAGGGAAAATTGGTGAAGGTTCGCTTTCTCCACCAGTTCTGCTGATAGAAGTGCCTTCTGCCAGTTGAAAATATGGTTAAGATCTGTCCCAGTGGCTGCAAATGCATCTGCAACTCTCCATTTTGCACCCAGCAGCACAAAGGGGTGGGGGGACATGCTTTTGTAGACCTTTAAATACCACACAGTGTTCTAGCAAACTATTTTGAGAATATGTAATACTGGAATGTAGGAAGTCTACTAGAAATCTCTTTAGTAGCTCCTTTGAACCATCGGTAGAGGATTGTTTTATGTTGGTTTTATTCATTTTTTTCATGCTCTTGCTCCACTGTCTTTCAAGATATCCTTGATTTGTATGTGATAGGATATCTTTATCTAGCTCCTTTTAAATGGTAGTTGTAAAGTTTTAGAAAACCATAAGAATAATAGACTGTAGTTTTCCAGTAAATATCTAGTGTTCTCATTACTTATTGTAAGACTATATTTAGAAAAAGGGTCACTGAATTATTAAACAGTTCTGTCACCTAGTGCTTTCTGTTACTTTAAAAGAAAATGTGAAATAGCCTGGCTTAAGTTTTTATTTGATTTTAAATCTTTCATGGTGAATTAAATACAAAACATTGAGGTAACTTTTTAAACTTTTAAATATATGAATCATTGAGTTGTCCTTGCTCTCAGTTTTCTCCCTTTACTGCTAGGTAGTGATGGATTAGAATTAGGCTGCAGTAGAGATTGGAAAATTTCCCATCATCCTCTTCCGCAGAGGCATTATCTACCAGCATTGCTGTAGCTGCAGCTATTTCAACTGACATTTGTTTTAAATTCTGTTATGGAAGACTCCTGTGATGCCAGCTGCTACTGCATGATATTTCTCTGCTTGATAACTAATTAATGAGAACCTCATGGGTACTGAGGAATAAAACACAGAAAATGGAATATGCTCTGGGTGCTTTCTGCTGGCTTTTCTGTATCTGATGGAAACAAAATGTGTCTGAGAGAGGCTTATCTTCCTATAGCGACTGCATTTCTTCCATCTAAAGTTATTTAATCATTTAATTCTGTAAGTATATTGTGACCTTGTCTTTACTATTTACTGATATTGAAGGAATGTGAGAGAGTACTTGTAATTCTTTTTTGTGTGTGTGGAAATTGGTTTTAAGTGATATTTTTTGTAGAAGTGAATTATATTTTTCAATGAAAATATAGTGAGTTCAGTATGTCTTTGACTGTCCATGGTAGAAATTAAACATTGAGTCGTTTAAGGCATGATTGATTTTTTTCCTCACTGCATTATAGTTTGTTTCTTGCAGTCATTTTTTTCCTGCTGATGTCAGTGCTTTAGGATGCAATATACTGCAAGGTGTGTATTTTGGGATGTGTGTGTGAAATTGTCACAGTAGAACACATCTGAGCTGGCTGTACAATGTGATATTTAGTGAGAGTTTCTGTAAACTCATAGGTGGTGTTTAAATAACTTACATTTGTCTTCACTGCAGGAGCTTGTATGTAAGGAATCAGTAGCCACAAAAAAGGGGGGAAAACCTGAATGTACTTGAGGTCATTGAAAACATATAATAAGATATAGAGGTGGTTCTACAGAGATTACGTAAGATTAATGTACAGTAACTTATGTGAAAAACTGCAGAGTTGCAGAAAGTCACAGAAAAAAGATTACTCGGTCCTAATCATGCATCTGGATCTAAGCCAACATTTCTATGACGCAGTGCTACTGCCATAAACATCTGGCATGGTATTGTTGCCCTGTATGCTGGGTAACCGGATTGTATTTTCCTGTAGAGAATTTTTTTAATCAGTTGTGCTGTTTCTTCTATCTCTCTAGAGTTCTTTATTAGTGTTTAATATAATGGAGTTGTGCTAGATCCCCACCCGTACTGTATATAACAGGATGTTCATTATTTGCTAAAAACCCTTGCTATTACCCATCGGCTGCTCCTAGGTGGAGATGGGAGTGCAGTAAGAACAACCAGAACTAAACCAGCACTAAGGCAATAAGTTCGGTGTGGACTAGTAGTACAAAATTATGGAACTGGGAGTAAGGGAAATAGCTGTGCTGCAGGAGGACTGCCTTGTTGCCATTTTACTCTTTTAAACAATGTGAATATGCATCCAGGAGAGGCATGCACCGTGAACCAAGTGAAGAGAGAAAAAACAGAGGGGGAACAAACACTTGCCGGCCTTTTCACTTCTTGCTTTTTGCTGTCAATTGTGGTGTAGTGCTTGGAGTGTCAGACTAGGATCTGGAATACCAAGGTTCAAATCGCCACTCTGCCATGGAAAATTGCTGGGTGGCCTTGGGCCATTCACTCTTTTTCAGCCTAACCTACCTCACAGGATTGTTGTGAGAGTTAATTGGAGAATTATGCCACCCTGACCTCCTTAAAGGAGCGGTGGGATAAAGATTTAATAAATAAAATAAATATCTTAAAAGACAAGGTGAATACTTTTACTGAAGATTTACTTCAGGGATCACTCAGTTTTTAACACACTTAGTTTAGCAATGTAATCCTAAATAAAATTATACCTTTCTAAGCCCCAGGATTTAGGGATGTTAGTATGGTTTAGGACTGCAGTGCTGAAGACTTATTAAAGGATTCAGAGTTGCATGTACTGAGATGGTGTTGTGTATCCTACAATCCACTTACACTAATATAAAGGCCGTTGTGTTTTTTTAAAGTTTCTTTAAGCTGTTGCATAAGGAAAACCTCATTGTATCTCATGTCCTATTTCTGCTTGCACGAGGCATGGTGCTCGCAGCAGAATGTTAGTGTTAATGCATATTTGCTCAATAATTTTAACTTGTCTATTAGTAATGCAGTTAAAGAATACGCTTTCAAAGTGGGGCACAGTAGCAGACATAATTGTGCAAGAACAATGTCAGGCTGTAGAGGAAATGATTAAAATGCTAATTGATTCTTGTCAATTAATTATTAATCATGTTCCAACAGCAGTGGATCATTGAAGAAGGAATCCAAAGGCCACAGCACTTTTGAGCATTTTATTTTAAATCATTGGGGTGATGTTACCTCTTACATATCCTTTTGCTAAGTCCCTATTCATCTCTTATGTAAGCTCACTTGGTCAAAGGGCCCCTTGGACCAATAGATGGTTGTCTTGAGGCATGAGTCCTGACAGTTGACTGTCACCTCTGGTGTTCCCTTGTTGGTCTCCTCTATCAAGGTGGGGACTTTTACAGATCATGATAACCTTTTTGATGGTCAACTTTCACAAACAGTCCCAGCCCTTTTTTGCCTTTAAAGGCAGTTGACCATTGGGTCTACTCATCTTTACACAAGCCCAAACTTAGGCAGTTGTGCTCTTTTTTTGGGGGGGGGAGTGAAAGTTCGTTGAGCTATGTTTCTTTGAACTAGTTGAAGCTAATTCCATGTTTCTTTTTAAAAAACAATACTGAAAAGTTTCAGTTCCACGTATTTATATCCTGTGTCTTACAGTGTAATGTAAGAATGAGAAAGTATGTCTGAACTTGAAATGTGTTATCGTGTTCCACTTTATTCTCTTTCTTAAACCTGTTCAGAAAGCTGTTTCACATGGCACATGTACCTCTTTTTTACTGTGATAAAAGGCTGGAACGAAAAATCAAATGAGCTTCATGGTGGGTATTCAGGAGACAGAACAAAAAGGAAAAAATGCCAGGTGATAGATGTCTGATTTATTATACAAAGTCCTTATGCATTTTGCCATACAGGCTTAGTCAGGTAGAATCTATAAAAACAATTTTATATTATGTGTTATTTATGTTATGTATTTATGTTTATTTGTCTAATGTTGTATATTGACCAATATGTATCTATTTTTGAAATTAATTTTGATCCTGTCTTTTTAATATTACTTTAATAGCTTCATAATAAATTGTTTAAGGGGTCCCTCTATTATCTGTATTAAATATAAAATTACGTTTTTATAAATTCCCCCTGACAAAGTCTAGCAAAAAGTGTAGGGACTTTGTATAATAAATCAGTCATCTATCACCTGGCATTTTTTCCTTTTAGTTCTGTTGGCACACTGCTGGGTGCAGCCCAGTTTTTCTTCATCCTTGGGTATTTAGGAAGTCACTTGCAATCTCTTCAGCAGCCAGAATTCACTTTTATGTGTTAAACCCCATTATACCAGTATTGAGTTATCCAGCTAACTGGCAAGAAGTTGCTTCTACTGATTTTAAGTTTGTGTTATTTTAAATGAATGCATTGATATCTGCAGTCTAGAAGATTGTGACATGAGCTGCTACCAGCAGAGATTTCTTGAGGTTAAAGGGAAGTCTAGAACTTTGTATTCCTGTGTAACTGGCTTGTTAAAATGGGATGCAGTATCTACTGGACTGCTTGTTTCAACAGTTGTGAGTTGGCACTCTGCTGGGGAAGTCCATACCAAACTACTATTTAGAGAACAATCCTAAGAAGGTCTACTCAGAAGGTCTGATTAGTCAGTGGGGCTTACTAACAGAAAGAGTTCTTAGGATTGTGCTATTAGTGGCTGAAATTAGAAAGTACTAAAAGGAGCTAAATAGTTACTGGTTGAACCCAGGATTCAAGTCACTCATATAAAGTAATATCTTGTTTAAGATTGACTTGCAAAATATAGATGCTTCCTTTTAATTCTGAAGGTTCATTTTATTTTCATTGGTTTATACTTCATATAACTTTCACCCATGCAAATTCTCCTTGCATCCAGTATCATCATAAGGAGAAATCTTTTTTGTTGTTATTCTTTCAAGAAAGAAAAGGGAAAGGGGAAAAACCATCTAATTCTAGCAACGGAATAGAAAAAGAAATGGAAAAACTGTGTTGTATAGTATTGCATTATCCACCTACAGCAATTGTCACCCCAATTTTACACACAGGTTCCTCCATGTGATCTGTACATGGGAAAAATCCTATTTAGAAGATAAATGACTAATATGATCTCACATGTTCCCTCATTACTCCTTCCAGTTCTGTTCTTTGTGTGTATACAATGGGTATGTACAAATATCAGCAGAGGAATAAGAAACACAGCCACTGATAGATGTACCAGGTCAAGCAACATGCTTGGGTTGCAAGTAAAGCATTTGCTGTCTGCTCAAGCAGTCTCTGTATAGAGTGTAAGAAAGTTATGTTCTTTTTGATTCATTTCATTTATACTCTGCCTTTCTCCCCACTGGGGACCCAAAGCAGTTTATGTCATTCTCCTCTCTGCCATTTTATCTTCACAACAACCCTATGAGGTAGGTGAGGTTGTGAGTATGATTAGCTCAAGGTTAGCCAATGAGCTTCCATGGCAGAATCAGGGTTTGAACCTGGCTCTTCCAGAACTTAGTCCAGCATGTTGGGGAAATGAGGGATGCAGGACCCTTTGCATGCATCCTCATTCCCACTGCATTCATTTTGGGGAGAGAGAGAAGCTGGCTTCCCAATTGCATCAAGAGAGTGAGGGAGATAGTTTTCTAAATCAAGACTCAGTTTATTACATTACATATTCTTAAGTCAGAAAACAATTATGTAGCATTTCAATATTCAACACAGAATATTTCAATACAACCCCAATACATAAATAGTGCACTTGTAATTCTATAAAGGATATCCTTGGTTGTTCTGCCCATAACTGAGGGTAGTTTATCAGAACAACCAGGAACAAGACTAAAATCAGACATTAAGTACCGTCTTTCACTCATTGAAGCTAATGTAACTGTCAATCAAGTCTGTGATGAGCAATTGTCACATATCTGACATATACAACAAAGTCAGCTGCTTTCTATCTCTGGGGTCAGGAAAATCAAGGAAAGCTGGATTAAGCCAGGGTGACTCACAAGGTTAACTAAGAGAGTCCCAGGAAGCTAGTTTCCGATCCCTTATCTGTGTAAAATTTGATAGTGACTTCTGACTGCGGTAAAATGTAAACATTCCCAGCAAGCAAACGTCACGAGGTGAAGTCTTGTCCAGTGAAGGCCACACACAGCACATAGCAGCAGCCTGAAGCTTCCTGAGAACAGAACCAACGTTTCAACTATAGGCTACTATAGATAATAAAGTATTATAGGTGTACCAGAGGTTTTTCAGAGTTTTAGCAGAGGACTGAGACTCAATCCAGCCCTAGTTCTGCAACACAGCACTCTAATGAATGCTGTTTCAGGGCATTTCTTTCAGGTTTGTATTCCAGCTTTTCTGTAGTATTTTAAAAAGGCAGGTAGAAAAAAAAGATCTTTAGTTATGGAAGGCTACATTCCCATGTTTGTTAATGGCTAGAGGTGTTTGCCTTATAAGAAGCAATTATGGGTGTGAAATGTATGACAAAATACTTATCAAGCTGTTTGGGTTCTGTATGTGGATATAAAATAGTACACTAGTGAGTCCAGTCCTTCATCTGTTAAAAAAGGTAACATTATAAATATGTAACTCTACCACAAAGTTTTGGCTAAATTGGGGATTGTGTTGCAGTCTCTGACTTGGATCCAGTGAGGTGTTTCTTGGACAGAACAATTTTTACACATCTTTCTCCAGTAGCCCAAAATGTCCCCCAGTTCTGTTTCTGTAAATCTCCTGTACCTCAGGGTCAGTATTTCAGGGGGCATTTTGAGCTGCAGCAGGAGGGAGGTGAGAAAGCCATGCTGCAAACTGGTCTGTCTGACGAAGCTCTCCAGGTCACCCAGCAAGCTTCCATGGTGAACCTGAGTCTAACACATCTGAGTTTGACTCTCTAACCACTACACAACACTGGTTCTCTAGGTCTAGGTCTATGTTGCCATGTGATCAAAATAATCAAAAAATGATGCACTTCATAAATAACAACTTGCCCTGTAGTTTTCTTACCTTCATTCAGCTGTAAATAAATAAATAGGATCCAAGCCTGCTCTTTTTCTTTGGCCTGGTTTTTCTTCTTCTTTTTTGGTTTTCACATTTCTTCATATTGAGCAAATTATGTATGCTTACTACTTGTTGTTTTGAAAAAGTTAAAATATTTTAATTAAAAATATTGACTATTTCATCTGTCTCTCAGCACCTTACCTTATCACCTTCAGCAGGTTTTCAGGCATTTTCACTTAGAAACATGAACTATATAGACAGCCATCTGTTCTTAACATAGCACCTGGTATGGGATTTGGATCTTGAATATTAGATTTTAGTTTTTTCTATTTTCGACTGCTGGTACTTGTATGTTATGTATTTGCTTCTCAAGAGGTTTGCGCACATGTTTGTGGAATGATAGGAATGTGGGAGCCTTCCTGCCCTTGTCAAATAGGCCATTCCACCAAGTGGAAGCCACAACAGAGTGCTTGGGTAAGATCTTACCCATTGGCAGGGTGGCACATTCAGAAGGCTTTGCTCTGATGAGTGGAACTGTTGCAGCAGAGCATATCAGGAGAGGCAGTCCTGCAGATGTGCAGGTCCTAGGCCATGAAGCGCTATGTAGGTGATGACCAGCACCTTGAACTGAACCCAGAAACAACTGGTAACAAGTGTAGTTACCGCAGAATAGGTGTAATATGCATATTCCACCTAGCTCCTGAAAGTAATTGAGCTGTGGCATTCTGTACTATCTGGAGTTTTTGAGTTGTCTTCAAGGTCATACCCATGTAGAGTGCAGTACAGTACTTTTGCCAAGAGGTTACTATGACATGGATCAGTGTGGCCAGGCTGCTTGGGGTGAAATAGGGAGAAATGAAGACAGAAGAAAACATCCCCCCCCCAAGATTAAGAATTGGCTACAAGATCACTGTCTCCAGCCTTTCCCTTTTCTGGAATAAATTATTTTTACCATGCTTACCCCACACCCCAAAATGTCAAATGCTTCCAGTTCTGTCTCCCAACCAGGTTACAGGGACCCCAACCAGCATTCATTGTGATTAAGATCGCTGTTGCTGTGATGTCTGACCATAATTAGGACAGGAATGGTAGAGGATTTGGTCTGGAAATGAGGAAGGAATGTGCAATCCTACAGCCTACCTCTGATCTCTTAGTTTATAATTAAAAGGGTTCTACATTGCTTTTTTTCCAGTCAAAATCCTGTAGTAAATTAACAACTGGAGATACTCTAGAAAGGGGACAAGAATTTGTCCTCTCCAGCAGCCTTGCTGTGATTTGCTGGTTTGAATGCTGAGTTTGCCAGGAGAGGCTCTGAAGCAGTTTGAGCAACCCCAATTGACTGAAGTGATGTAAATAAAATACCTCTTTATTTAATGGGAAGCAGTTTCTTGGCTTCTGAATTACTCACACTATTCTCTCTCTCTCTCTCTCTCTCTCTCTCTCTCTCTCTCATATATATAATATCATGTGACAGATGCCACATTCGTAACTTTTTTTAGGAAATCACAATTAATCCATGTAATCATTGACTCATGTTTACTTTAATGAGAGAACACTGATGTTTGTGGAAGTGAACTATAGTACAATTACTTTATAATAATTTTCTACACATTAACAAGATTTTAAAAATAGATTTTGCCATTGATTTTGAACTGTGTTCTTTCCTGGTATCACTGCAATCCAAAACCCGTCATTTATTAGTTTTGAAGTTATCTGAAATGTTAACTTAAATATATTTACCTTAGCTTTCAGATAATATGAAGAGAAAAGATAGTGAATCTATCTAATTTTATCTAGTCTAATTTTATATCTGGAACAGGTATAAAATACAGTGTATAAAACAGCTAAACTATGCTATGCAGTTTGTCCCCATGTGGACAAGGGGGACCCAATAGATACTGTTGACTTCCAGAAAGCTTTTGATAAAGTTCCTCATCAAAGGCTCCTAAGTAAGCTCAGAAATCATGGGATAAAAGGACAAGTCCTTTTGTGGATCAAAAACTGGCTAATTAATAGAAAACAGAGAGTGAGTATAAATGGGCAATTTTCTCAGTGGAGGGTGGTAAGCAGTGGGGTACCGCAGGGATCAGTACTTGGTCCACTGCTTTTTAACTTGTTCATAAATGATTTGGAGTTGGTAGTAAGCAGTGAAGTGGCTAAATTTGCGGATGATACAAAGTTGTTCAGGGTGGTAAAAACCAGTGAGGATTGTGAGGCACTCCAAAGGGGTCTGTCAAGGATGGGCAAGTGGGCGTCAACATGGCAAATGGGGTTCAATGTGGCCAAGTGCAAGGTGATGCACATTGGAGCCAAAAATCCTAAATATAAATACACATTCATGGGGTCTGAACTGGCAGAGACTGATCAAGAGAGAGATCTTGGAGTTGTAGTAGATAACTCACTGAAAATGTCGAGACAGTGTGTGACTGCAATAAAGAAGGCCAATGCTATGCTGGGGATTATTCAGAAGGGTATTGAAAACAGATCAGCCAATGTAATAATGCCCCTATATAAATCAATGGTGCGACCTCATTTGGAATACTGTGTGCAGTTCTGGTCACCACACCTTAAAAAGGATATTATAGCTTTGGAAAAAGTGCAGAAAAGGGCAACTCGAATGATAAAAGGGTTGGAACACTTTCCCTATGAGGAAAGGTTAAAGCGCTTAGGGCTCTTTAGCTTGGAGAAAAGACGACTGAGGGGTGACATGATCGAGGTTTATAAGATTATGCATGGGAAAGAGCAGGTAAAGAAAGAGGGAAGTGGTGGCAGCTACAAGCATGGATGGCTTCAAAAGGGAATTAGATAAGCATATGGAGCAGAGGTCCATCAGTGGCTATTAGCCACAAGGTATAGATAGGGACTCTGGGGCAAGTGATGCTCTGTCTTCTTGGTGGCTGGGGGGGGGGCCAGCAGTGGGAGAGCTTCTAGTGTCCTGGCCCCACTGGTGGACCTCCTGATGGCACCTGGTATTTTGGCCACTGTGTGACAGAGTGTTGGACTGGATGGGCCTTTGGCCTCATCCAACATTGGAATCTCTTATGTTCTTGTGTTCTTATGTTCTTATGTTGGCTTGGAGAAAAAACAGATGGCTAATTAAAACTTTTTATTGTTTACTTTATTAGAGCCACCAAGATGGATCTCAAGTGTGCTTTGGAAGAATGTACAATGGCATTAAATTTATTTCTAAACAACAAATTCTCAGAAGCTCTGGAATTACTTCGTCCATGGTGAGTAGTATAGAAAAGACAGGCCATCTGGTTCCTGGAGATTAATGTAAGACATCTCAACATTGCAGTTTCCATTACCTCCATTCTGTTAATGCAGATCTTCTGCAATTGTTTCTTTCAGTTCTGTGAAATGCCCTTTTCAATATTTTAAAATGTCATCTGGATCAGTGCATATGCTTCTAGAAGAGAGAAAGAAAGTGTAAAAGCGCTTTCTGTTAACACTTTTTAAAAATAAGTTTATATCAAACCAGGACTGGGTCCAAAATAATGTGCAGGTCCAAGGAATGAAGTAACTGGTAAGAGATTTGAAGGAACTAAGTCATTAGAAGTAGATTTGGGGGGGGGGAAGTGAGATGCTTTTCTAACGAGACTTCCAGCATTTATTGTACATAAAAAGAGGGCGGGAGTGTATGTGTGTATGTTACTTTGGAAGTAACAGGATGTTACTTTGCAAAACTTGTATTTTTTTAGTAAAGGGCACATAATTTTAGGAAAAGGACACTTAAACTGAAATATCAATTTCTCCCGTCAAACAGGTCAAAAGGAAGTATGTACCATGCCCTAGGATACAGCACTATTTTAGTTATGCAAGCTGCTATGACCTTCGAACAGCAGGATATCCAAATGGGACTTGCTACAATGAAAGAAGCTTTACAAACCTGCCAAAAGTAAGCATCACTGAATTGTGCATTGATGACATTTAAATATTAGCGGGTTCTGTATGTTCATATTTGTGTTTCTGCTCACCAAGTAGTTTAAGTACAGTATTAATAGAAAAGGTAATGTAAAGAGAGGTTACATTTTTGTGGTTTGGATACCCACCATTTGAAGAGAATGTAATTCACAACTGCTGGGCTGCATTAAAGAAGAATCATATGACTTTTAATATATGCTTTACTTTTCATGCAACAACCCAAGGCAGAGGGCAGTCCCAGTTCCTGAGTTAGCATCTCCTCTTGGCTTAGTGGACTTGATTTCACCAGTGGGAAGGACTGTCAGACTTCACCAGACTTGCCCTATCTTTGGGTTTAGAGCAGGTTTTTTAGGAACTTCTATGACCTGGCAATTGGCTTTTGAAATGTATATTCTTATTTATCATTTCTTTCTGCCATGCCTTCCTCTTTTTCCCTAATTTAGGATTACTCCAGGAGCCACAGGGAGGGTAGTTCTTTTTCTAAGCCAGTCTGCATTGGATTCTTCAGTTGGCTGGCCCTCTCTGAGCGGGATAGTGCTAGAAAGTGAATTTTAGTGGTAGCAGAGTGCCATCACACACACAAACACAGATGGAGGAAGTTCCATGCAGTTTTTCTTTTCTCCTCCACAGATGAGAATGGGAAAGCTGCAACAGTGCTGTCTGGTAGATGTGCATACACATTTTACACTCAAGGCAGGTGAGCAGTCAGCAGTGTGTATCTCAGCAACAGGAATAGGAAGAGCCAGAGAGATGAGCTGACTGGTGCCAAAGTCAAGACCATGGGCAGCTGAGCAAGACAGATGGGAACAGGAAACACAAGCAGAACACAAGGAAAATTTCCAATGGGGGGAACGAGACAAGGGTCAGAGTTTTGGAGGCATCCTATTGGGTTTTCTCAATATGACTAGATAAACACATTCCTTAGATGTTCCTGAAAGATGCTTTGGAGATGCAGTTATGTTCTTTGTTAGATGGAATTGTTGATCTGGAGCCAATACATATAGTTCTTTAGGCCTGGGATAAAGATTTACAGATGGATCTGAATGAAGACCATAACTAGGGTCCTAAATTGTGTGTCTTTGAGTGTGTGCATATGGAGAAATCTGTACTGCTATTGGGATTTTTGGTGTTTCCTGAAGAATGTTACCCTTTCTACAGATTTGCTCCTGACATTCTGGCTTATACTGAGCTAGATAAAGTATCACAGTGGCAGGAGATTGTGCTTTTATATACCTTGCTTTTTACAAGAAAATAAATACTTGATTAGAAACCTATAAAACCACTTTATCATATCCAAAAATTGAACCGATAATTTTTCACCATTTGTGTATAACATAACATTTTCAGTCATCTTTAAAAGTTCATCTGGGTACAGAGTGGAATATCTTTTTACAAGATAAAAGGGGTCAGAGTCTGCATATCCCACCTGGGGCTAGCCAGAAAGAGAGAAATCTTTTCCAAGTCTCACTGATTCACCATGTATACTAGCTGTGAAAAAATGAGCTGAGAGTTTTGAGTAGATACCCCCATATGTCAAAATAAAATCTCTATTGTATTTTCACGCCTGGACACAGTTCAAGTTTGTAAATAGAGGACTGTGTCAGTGTCTGAGAGCATTTTTATTATTTATGATTATCCAATCCAGGAACTCAGATAACATCTGCAATTCTAAGGTGTTGGCTAGTGGCAGTAGTTATCAATTTGCATCATCCTCTGCCATTTTTCCAAGTTGTCTCCAGCAAGCTGGCTGGGTAATAGCATGCTTAGGTCCCTGCCCTCATCTGTTTTCCCATATTATTAACAGCCTGTTTTATCCAGGACTGAATTTTGCCATTGTTTCTCCTCTGAACGTTTGGCAAGTGCACAAGTGTTTCAAGAATATTTCAAGTACCTTTCATAAAGTAAGATTGTAAACTGATTGTCTCTCTCTCATTCATATTAACATAGATTCAGGAAAAGAAACACAGTGGTGGAATCATTGTCCAGTTTAGTTTCAAAACAGTCTGTAGAGCAGCTGAGCGAAGGTAAGAAAACCACAGGATGAGTTGTAATTTCTGTAATGCATATTCTTAGACTGTTTTGATCACATGGCAACATGAAATGGATCTAGTGACATAGTGGTTAGAATGTTGAACTAGGATCTGGGAGAAACCAGACTTGAATCCTTACTCAGTTGTGAAAGCTTGCTGGGTGATCTCAGAGGTTGACTTTAGACCTAGCTGGCAGCCTCATGGGTCCAGAAGGTGATGACAATTACCTTCTTCCGTGCTGCCAGCTTCACTGGCACTGCCTGCACCCCAGGGCTCATCCCAGTTGCACAGGAAAGGGAACATGCTCTGCAAAGCAGAGTAGTGTAATGCTGTTGTCTTGCATGCTGGGGGTAGCCTGCTTCTGATGTAGGGTCTCAAGATCTAAAAGACTATGACATTTTAAATGCTGTATGATGTCATTTGCGCTAAGTATTAAATTAGCACTACCCATTCATTGTTAGTTTAGTGCCTGGCTGGGAGATCTCCTAGGAATCCCATGTATGCCACCCTGAATTCCATCAGGGAGGGAGAAAAACCATAACGGAGAACGCCTTCCCTGGATTTATTTTTGTTTCCCCCAGAAGCCTTTCAGTGTATCATCAAGTTATGCAGTAGTCTAGCAGCTGGTGTATTGTCAACTATGCTGCCATGAAGGTTGGGGAGCTTGGTCTGTGTCTGGTTAATTGCTATTGCATTTCTTTCAGGTTAATTGCTACTGCATTCCTTTCTGTGCTTTTTCTGCTGTGCGCCGAAATGCTTATCTATACAGATGTGCAGGAGGGAGCTGTATTGTCTAGGTTTTTCCTAGGTGCCGTGGGAGAGTGTTGGTTTTCAGCTTCAGCTACCTAACAGTCTCTAAGCTTTATCCCGCGCGCGGGAGGGTGCCTAATTGGCCAGTGCTGTGGGGGGGGGTGCATAAGAATACCCTATATCCTATTATGCCCATGGGGCCGCCGCCATTCTTAACAGTGCTTATGTTACTGCATATATAGCTCTGCAATAAAAGTATTACTGTTCCTGAATGTGTGTACTTCGTTGTTGGCTGTGGGTTCTGAATGTATTTGATTACTGTGCTTTAATAGTTCTGTTGGCTCCAAAGCTACTTTCTTTGATAAATACGCTTATTCATTATCAATCTTGTGTCTCATTATCAAACGCTTATTCATTATCAATCTTGTGTCCCACATGGGGATTGCACATGAGCAGGCCTACCATTGGAGAAGTTTGTACAGCTAAAAGCCTCCAGGGGGGTCAGAGTGCCAGAGCCAGAAGCTTGTTCCCACACAAGGACCACGTGCTCCCGCACAGGAGCAGCCCCACCCTCAGTTCCGCTTTTTTTATCACTGAAGGAGAAGGTTGTGTTTTTGGAGTCTTCAGTTTTCATGTTGGTGAGGAATTGCTTCCCTGAGGTTCACTGAGGTTGTTCTGGCCTCTGAGTTTATACCATGGCTAAGGAAACCCTTTTCAAAAAATACACCCATTGTGGAGCAAAGGCGACCCAAACCAATGAACACAACCTATGTCTATTTTGTTTGGGTGAAGGGCACAATGTCCCCCCATGTAAGGTCTGCCAGCGCCTCACCCCCAAAACCCGGGGGATAGGGTGTCAAAACTTAAAGCACTCCAGAGCCAGAAGCTTGTTCCCACACAAGGACCACGTGCTCCCGCACAGGAGCAGCCCCACCCTCAGTTCCTCTTTTTTTATCACTGAAGGAGAAGGTTGTGTTTTTGGAGTCTTCAGTTTTCATGTTGGTGAGGAATTGCTTCCCTGAGGTTCACTGAGGATGTTCTGGCCTCTGAGTTTATACCATGGCTAAGGAAACCCTTTTCAAAAAATACACCCATTGTGGAGCAAAGGCGACCCAAACCAATGAACACAACCTATGTCTATTTTGTTTGGGTGAAGGGCACAATGTCCCCCCATGTAAGGTCTGCCAGCGCCTCACCCCCAAAACCCGGGGGATAGGGTGTCAAAACTTAAAGCACTATTGTGGGAGAAAGCCCTCAAAGCTTTGGACCCTTCATCCAAGTCAGCATCCCCCCAATTGTCTATTGCTACATCTTTGAAATAGATGCATTCGGCTCCACCTTCTGGATCCATGTCGCAGTGGGTCTGATCCGGGTCACACACCCCTCTGGCTCATCGTGCCTCTTCCGAGCTAAGAGGGCGAAGACCAAGTCCAAAGATAAGGACAAATGCAAGTCTGTCTCAACAGCATACTCCTGTCCGCACTCCTGAGCCTACTCCAACTCTACAGCAGAAGCCCCTCCAGTTTTGATCTCTGATGGGGAGGTAGAAGCAGGCTTACTGGTGGGTCGAGTCCTGCATGACTTTGAACCAGAGCAAAAGGCAACAGTTCCATGGTCTCAGCCTCATCCGCCTATGTGATGGGTGTCACACCTGTACATGATGTCTCCAGGCTATCTGGAAGAGCTCATCCCAGGGATATTCCAACTCTCATCAGGCTTCCTCGTATTCACCTTCAGCAACAGTGTCTTGTAGGCCTCACTCTCCTATACCTGCTGTGCGGGGAGAAGATGCTGCTATTGAATCTAACAGTTCCGACTCTACATTGGATCTTGTATTAACGAGATCTTATATAGAGATTACACATTTCTTAGCTACTACTGTTGTTTTTATCTGGCTATTTTCAGAACAGCTACGTTGGCCGCCAGTTTGTTGAAGTTCAATTCATGGTGCTGGTTATGACCTTTAAAGCATTTCATGGCCTAAGACCCACATATCTAAACAACTGTTTCTTCTCTAACCTGGCAAAGTGTAGTATGTCAGCTGTGGTCTGCTTCTTTTATGCCCATGGGGGCCAATATGTCCCTGTTGCTATTCATGTCCTTAATGCTAAACCTGTAGCCCAGCGGCTCTGTGGAATTCCTATATAGATTAGCACTTTTAATCAGAGAGTTGAGATGATTTAAGTGTTATTCCTGTGTCGTATCCTAGGCATTCCAAATTGTGTTGGATACACAGCCGTGTGCTTGGAGACTAGTCTGTGTCTCTTACAGACAAGGGCCTGGCTCCAGACTTTAAAGTTCCAGCTGTGCCTCCATTTTTTATCAGAATACCCTAGCTATGTGTACACTGTGCTCTCAGACATTTACTCTAGCAATTGGTCATATCTAATTTTAAGGAAAATTAAATTAATCAGAGTCCCACTTGATTAGATCTGTATGCTCAGAGAGACATCAAGCCTGTTGCTTATTGCTCCAGAGGGTAAAAGGTATTGATAGGCAGTCTTTGTACATAGTAGCAAATAGAACTTGCTCTCCCTTGACCTTAGATATCACCCCTGATTATGGGACTTTGGCTGCATATTTTTTCTGTCTCAGAGCTCCTCAAATTCAGAGAGCCTTCATGCCAGCTAGGTTTGTCATCTGTCTACTGCAGTTCTCTACGGCAGATATTCACAGATGCCTCATGTGGAAAGGCTCTGCCCATACCAAACTGGAGTCACTGAAACTATATTTCATGTTTTACTTTACCATCATCGCCATCATGAGTAGAGGAATCTTTTAATTAGTCCCCTCATTCGTAATCTCACCGGTCACTCTGACAAGTGGCTTGTCACTTACCTTTTATTAGATTGAAATTTATCTATCACCAGTGAAGTTGCTAAATTTCTTTTAACTTTTCTGAGGTCATGGAAACAAACTTTCTCTCTGTTATACTATTTTATTTATTCCAACTCCTTGACCCTTTATATCTTATTTTATTATCTTATATATGATTGTTATGAATGCCTAGTAAAGGTACTGATTGATTGTACTGTCTCTTCTCATATGTCCCCATGTCCTAACTTGCTAGCTGTCCCCCTGGTCAGGGTGGCCTACCTGGCACTGACCACAGCCTGTGCATTTTCCATCTTCGCTCCCACACTATGAAAGGTGTAATTACTAAAGGTATTTAGGAGTTGCTGCGAGGCCACTTTATTTGCTAGGGTTTTTAATAGGGGATAAACTGCAGGTACGCTGACTTGGATACTCCAGGGTAGTCCAGTCTTGGAAGCTAAGCCGAGTCAGATGGGAGCCCTCCAAGAAAGTCCAGGTTGCTATGCAGAGGCAGGCAGTGGCAAACCACCTCTGAACATCTCTTGTCTTGAAAACCCTACAAGCTGCAACTTGATAGCATTTTCCACCATCACGTGTTTGGGGGGGGGGGGTTGTTTTTTTTAAGGGGAGAAGGAATTGTTGAGATTTTGTTTATAGTTTATTACATAACTTTGAATTTGTAAATTGCCTTGAACCATGGCCTGCTTTACCAGTTATTGCAATGTTTCACATCCTTTAATCCAGTACAGCCTACCAAGTACATAGCATTATCATCTCAAGCATAATTCAATGAGGCCTTTGTGCTTGGGGGCCATTGGCCAACTTCTTAATGTTAGGTTTGATTCCTGTTTGCATTGTGCTACTTTGATCTCCTGTGGGAGTTTCATTCCACTAGAGTGGAGCCGCCACCGAAAAAGCCCTTGCCCTGGATTGCCAGCCTGGCCTCCTTAATACCTGCAGGGTTGCCACTTTCTGGAAAGTCAGGGAAATTGGCCTGAAGTCAGGGAAAGTCAGGGAAATTGTGATTAAAATATATTCAAGCAGTGGATTTTTGACCTGCTGCCGCAAGAGCATGATCTGTTCTTGCGGCAACTGGAATAGAGAAGTAGCAGAATACAAGTAGAACTTAATGATGCCCTTTCCCAACCATTTTTTGGTGCAATTGCAAAACAGATGTTGCTGCAGTTAATGTTGAAAGAAGCTGATATTAAATCTCTTTGACAAATATTTTTGCAGTTGAGACTTGTGTAGTTGTAGAGTGGAACCTTACCTTGCATTAATGCAATACAACCAGTGTCTCCTCTAAGCTGAGTTAGCCTCTGGCTCACACATTCTTGTCTCAGCCCAGGAAGGAGGGCTCCGGAGCAAACTTAATTTATGCAGTAGCCAAATCGCTCGCTCACAACTTTCATGCCAGTAGCTCACGAAGTAGAATTTTTGTTCAGAAGACTCCACAGCTTAGAGGGAGCATTGACCTATTCATTTTTTAACTTGTGGTTATATGTGAATGGTGGTCAGGGAAATTGACAAACATTGGTGGCAACCCTGACCTGGGAGGACCAGCCGGTTCTGGATCCCTGAATGTAGCGCTCTCTGGGGTACATATGGGCCTGGGGGTGGGAAATCTAGGTCTGTTCACCCTGATGGCTATCAGAAGCCATTGCAAGTGAGGAAAAGCGCTCTACTGCCTAAAATCTCAAAGGTCCCCAATTTGCCACCAGATTTCTGAATATAACCCAAGATTCGTACATTCTCCAGTTGTCAAGGGTGGGGCAGTCTGAAATGCATTGGAAGGAACTCCTCCCTAGCGGCAGGCAGGGTTGCTGTTCTTTGTAATTCCTGAGCAGAGGGCCTTCTGTCTCAGATCCCAGTCTTGGCACTGTCTGTAGGGCAATTAGTAGGTTGCTGGTTGCGCTCTCATTAGAGAACCAGGAGTCCTTGTCTTTTTGTTTTTTCTTATTTTTTGTTTGTCAGTCTCCCCCCTACCCCACCCCATCTTTAGGGCAGTGGTTTTAGTGGGACTCCAGGGAGACTACCACCTTTTACAGGTGATTGGTGGGGAATCTCACTTTAAGGAGAAACCCCCCTCACCTTCAGCCCCTCGTCAGGAGTAGAGGAGGCCAAGGAGAAATGGCTGTTCCTTAAAGGGGGCTCCTCTCGGTGTATCGCTGTAGCAAGATCCTCTCCTTCACCTCTGGTCCTTTCAGGAGAGGCAAGCCACAGGGATTCCAGCCTTTGGGCTAGGAGCCTCCCTAGTTACTCCTTTGACCCATGGAGCATTGGCAGCTGCCTCAGTGGATGCTCTGTCACTTTCCCCTGCAGCCTATTGGAGTGTAGATGAGCTGACCGGGCGCACCTAAATGCAGTGTCTTGTTGCTAGTCCTGACCTTCAGTTGCTCTACTGAATTCTGGTAAGGCAAATGGGCCAGTTTTGAAGAAGAAAGAGGATAACAATCCCGGTTCGCGCCCCCCCCCCCAGTTAAACAAAGGTAGGAAATTTCCTCAATGACGGCTCAAGTAGGTCTTTCTGAGCGTGCACCACAAGAAGGGTTGGCTTCAGTACTTGACTTTTCCTCCTCCCCCTTCCCTGCCTCTGCTCAGGAAAGTCCTTTCCTGAATTGGAAGCAACCTGAAACCCCTGCTCCAGATCTTTTGGGGGATAATGCCCATGCCAATCTTTTGGCCTGGATTAAGTGGGAAATGCATAAGGAGATCAAAGGAACCTTATCAGAGGCTATCCCCAGTGTGATTCTTTTAGGCCCTCTACAAGAACTAGACACCGCTCACCTTCCAGTTCTGGTGCTGGGAGGAGGGGGAAGAGTAGGGATTCTTTTTCTCCTCTTCATTTAAAGAGACAAAAAGAAGCTCCACCTAATAGGCATTCTACTAGAACCTTGATGGACCATGATTCTGAAGAGTCAGATTTCTTTGACTCTTCCTCTCCAAAGGCGGAGGGAGAGCTATCAAAATGAAGTTCCATTAATAACCACTATGCAGACTCGTCTTTTCCCCTAGGAAGGTTTTCCTAAGCTTCTTCCTAAGTTCCTATGTATCTTGGAAATCCCTTACAGCAAGAAGGAACCTGATCCAACCAGACTAGATGGCTCAGCCAGAGCTTTTCCACGGGGGGGATCCCCCCCCCCTTGGGATTCCATTCCCATCTGTCTTAGACAAGGTAGTCAAAACTGAGTGGGAAACTCTGGCAAGGACCAAAAATAGTCATATCATCATCTCTCGCTTCTAATCCTTGGTGCCTGAGGCAGCAGAGTGCTTTAAACTTCTGGTAGTGGATGCTCCAGTCACCAGCTTGTGTTTAAACTCAAAAAAGCCAGAGAAGGGGTCACAGTGTGCAGCTACATGCCAAGAGACCAAAAACCACTGTGGTGAAATTAACAATGACACAAAACTATTCCATTCAGCTTCATGTCTTTCTCCACTCCTTATAACTATGCTTTTTTCAGGAGAATTTGACTAAGAAGAAAATAAATAAGAAGTTATACTGTTTTAAAAAAAGAAACTAAGCTGAATCAAGAGGTTGATATCTTCCAACGTTATAAGACTTCTTACTCATGAGGAAGATTGGTGAAATGTCCAGTTTTCGGCACTTCAGCGATGGCTGCGTCTCTTGGCTCCTCCGAGAGACGTGTGCCATGAATCGGGGATTAGGGGGGAGCGTGCTTGTGCATGCTCCCCCATGGAGCCCATAGGCAATGGGCTCCTAGCTAGGGGGCTTTGGAGAGCCCCGGCCGTCAGCCGGTACAGGGGGGCTACATCTCTGCCCCGAAGGTCCTACCCTGATTCCCAGTATTGGATTCGAAGCGACCACCGGGACAAGCGTATGTAGGTTTGGCGATTCCAACCCTCCAAGATGGCGATCGAAGGCTTTGAGGGAGGTGGGACGCAAGCTTCTCTCAGGAAGAAGAAAAACGGAGGGCTGGGTCAGTTGACCTAACCATAGACTCTTCCTATAGCATGAAATCGGGTGCCATCTGCTGGCTAAAGTGGGATATTCGACGGGAACGGCTCTAAATGTGGCAGTACTTTTAAAGGGACAGTGTTTACAGTGAGAAGCAGCGAGTTGTAGATTGTGGACGAAATTGAGACTGTGTCTAGCTTATATTGGATGGTGGCAAGCAGATCAAAAAGCGATAATAAAGGGTGGATTACTCTTGTAATATAAAATCTGCATGTAAAGTGAATGGCTGGTCTCTCTAACCAGAGTGTGGATGAAGCAACAAGTGAGTGAAAGCCCTGGAAAAGGAAGCAGTACTAACTGGACAGAGCCTGTTTCATTAAAGCTGTTTATGAAAGAAGAACCAACAGAGAAGGAAGAGGATTAATTGAGACGACTGAATGGACTGAGAGAATCTAGGCTCCACAACAACGTGTTTGTGGGGAACTGAGTGTCATTCCTTCAGTTACATTTATACAAGTCCCAAGGAACCATTGCCGAGGGAAGCATCTGCTACTTCTTCAGGCCATCCAGCATCTGTTGGACATTGGAGCAACAAAGCCAGTCTCAGATGACCAAAAGGCATCTGGGGCCTATCCAGGTTTTTTCATAGTTTCAGAGAAGAATGGGGATGTGAGAGTGATTCTAGACTTAAAGTGGTTAAACTTCAGGATCAAGAAAAGAAAGTTCCAGATGGAAACGCTTGAGTCTATAGTGTCATCGATTCAAAAGGAGGATTTTCTGGCATTGATAGATTTGACGGGGGCTTGTTTTCACATCCCAATTTGGGAATTTTATCAGAGGTTCTTATGTTTCTCGTATGACAGGAATCATTTTCAGTATTGGGCCCTTCTCTTCGTTCTCAAGATGGCCCTGAGAGTATTGACCAAGGTGTGCTGGTCTAACTAGTTGCACAACTGATAACCCAGGGCATCTCCATTTTCCTATATCTGGATGACATTCTTATCAGGTCCCCTTTGTGTCAACAGGGAGTAGAAGATGTGGAATGGGCTGTCTCCTGCCTGCAAGACCATGGCTCATTATCAACAGGGAGAAGAGTTGTTTGTCCCCAGCCCAGCAGGTACCTCACCTGGGGTTCACCATAGACATGGTTGAGGACAATGTTTTCCTGTCCCAAGAAAGAAGGGAGAAAATCCTTGCATTGTTACAGAAGATTACCCAACAGTCTCATGTGGAGGTCGTGGTCCTGGCAAGACTTTTGGGGATGTTGGTGTCTTGTCAGGATGTGGTTCCATGGGCAAGGTTTCATGCTTGCCCTCTCCAAAGGCAGCTTCTTCCTTTCCAGGACAGAATAGCCCACAGAAGGCACAAGGTCACTGAGCTTCCAAAAGGCCTGACCCAGGAGCTCCAATGGTGGCTGTTTCTATCCAGACTTCTAGAGAGGACCCAGCTAAAAAAACTGAACAGATCAATGATGAATTCAGATGCCAATCTGAGGGGATGAGGAGCTCACTCCCATGGGAAAGTGGTGCAAGGGACCTAGTCCTGCAAAGAAGCCAATCGGAGCATCAGTTTTCTAGAACTCAGAGCAATCAGGTGGGGCCTCCTAGCCTTCCAGGATCTCCTAGGAAGTATGTCCTAGTCCACACAGACAATACAAATGCCAAGTCTTATATCAACTGTCAGCAGGGCACAAAATTCAGCTCCCTGCATGCAGAGGCAATGCTGATTTTGCAGCTGGTGGAGACTCACCTGTGGTGGCTCAAAGCTGTCTGTGTGGCAGGGATGTCCAACACCCTAGTGGACTGGCTTGGCAGGAGATTCCTTGAATCAATCAGAATGGGTACTGAACAGAGAAACCTTCCACCAAATCTGCTGCAGATTCAGCAAAGTAAAGATGGACCTCCTCGCCTCAGAGCACAACCAGCAGGTTCCAAGGTTCATCTTAAGGGCAAGGTGTCCTCAGGCCATAGGAGTAGATGCTCTGAGCTGTGCATGGCCCGACCAACTGCTTTACACCTTTCCATACACCCAGCTAATTCAAACAGTGTTTTAGAGGATCGTGGCTCTAAGAGCAGTAGTAGTGCTGGTAGCCCCATTCTGGCCATGAAGGTCATGGTTCCAAGACCTGCTGCGAGAGTCCTCCAAGGAACAATGGTGCCTCCCGATCAGGAAGGACCTTTTTTGTCCTTTATCCACCGCCTGAGATGCTAAGCCTCACAGCCTGGAGGTTGAGCAGTTGCAATTCAAAGAGATTGGTTACTCAGATAAGGTTATAGACACCCTAGTAGCTTCTAGGAAGCGTTCAGCCAATAGGATATATAACAATATACTTGGCAAGTTTTTCAGTCCTGGTGCTCAGAGAAAGGGTTGAACCCATGCTCAGCTGAAGTGGGTGATCTTTCCTTCCTTCAGGTGGATTTGGACAAGGGTTTAAGCTCCAGTCCCCTGAAAAGACAGGTGGCTGCCAACTTGGTGATAAAGAGCTGTGTCTTTTTCACAATGACAGGGTATTATTTATTTCATGAGATTTCCATCCTGTCCTCCCCCGCAAGTGGGCTCAGTGTTTCGCCGTGACCCAGCCTTTGTCCCAGAGGTTAACTCTTCCTTTCATATGTTGGAGGAACTAATTATTCCTTCGTTCTGCCCTCATCTTAAACATTCTCGGGAAAGGGAATGGCACTGATTAGACGTACTGAGCTTCTACCGAGACAGGACTAAGAGGTTTCACAAAACAGACATCATGTCTGCGTCCTTCAGGAAAGCCTCCTTGGGAAATAGGTTTCAACTTCCACCATTAGTGGGTAGGTCAGAGGTTGTATTCTTCTGGCATATAAGACCATGGGCCTGGATCCTCCTTTGGGCGTAACACAGCCCATTTGCTCAGAGAGGCGGCAACCTCAGCAGCCCATAGATCTTTTCCCTCCTTAGAGGGGGTCTGTCAGGCAGCCATCTGGTGGTCAATCCATTCCTTCACCAAACATTACCATATTGAGAAGGCAGCCTCAGCTAAGTCTGCCTTCGGGAAAAGGGTCCTGCAACATACCTTTTCAGACAGAGGAGCCAAAGTTTTACCCTCCCAAGACCATACTGCTTTTATATATCCCATGCGTTTTAGACTGCCCCACTCTGGACCACCGGAGAATGGAAGGTTTGTCTCACCGTGAATCTTCCTTCTTGGTGGTCCTGGGGTAGGGAAGTCTCTCCCCACCCAGGGGAGAGCTCGGTCTCTCTATGGGATGGTTCTTGGGCCAGTTCAAATAATGGTGTTTCGACTTTAGGGAATTTTGTCTTTTTCCTGAAGTGCTCTCTGCTGATTCTCATAGATTGCTTACCTATTGTTTGTCACTCTATTGTATGGGTGGATGTTTTGGAGTGGGAGCGGAACTGCTTCAGAGCCAGTCTGGGAGAGAAACCCCTCCCTTAGGGAGAGTTTCTTGCTCTGTGTTTCAGATTCCTCCATCCCACGACCACCGAGAAGTGACACAAACCTTCCATTTCTCCTTTACAGCAACTCAGATGAGAATTTACTGACTTACGTTTTACTATAATTATATATATGTACATCTGACAAACTGAGTATTTTAAGGATTCATGGCCTTTACGCTGTTAAATCCAGGGAAAGGAAACTTCTTATATACATGAAGAACTTTGGTAATTAATTGGAGGTAACAGTAATGGACCATCAACATAAATGATATCAACAATGGAGTAAGATTAAAATATAAGAAAAAAAGGTTAGATTTGGGGGGGCGATTGGAAACAACTATTTAATATCATTCATTTATATTTTAAATATAGCAATTGTTACATTATATAATTTCTTTTTTGTTCAACAGAGGAAATGCATGCAGAGATCTGCTATGCTGAATGTTTACTACAGAAAGCAGCTCTGACATTTGTGCAGGTAATGTAGTCTTCACACTTCAGCAGTGTATGCACATGTGTGGTTGGAATACACTATAGCCTACGATTCTTTTTGTTAAAATTTCTTTTGCTAAAAGTTGTGGTAGTTTCTTAATAAAGATGTAAATTCTGCCGTGCTATAAAGTGTATCCAAACATAATGCTGTGTGTGTGTGTCTGGATGGATGGATGGATGGATATATTGCAGAAGTTGGGCTTCAAATGCTGCCGTATCAGTAATGACTCTTGTCTGCTAGGGAAGAATACATAGTTCACAGATAAGACAATGATTTTTTGCTCTTCTGTCTTAGGAAAAATGTATTCATGCGTATAAAGTGCTTTTTATCATTTGTAAATATGCCCTGCTCAATTATAGTAAATTGGTACCATTCACAAGATATGTTTTTGACTTAGTTAAATGTTGCCCTACCCCTTGCTTACCTGTCTCAGATGCTGGTCACATAATGCCCTGTGACCAATTTCTGGTACAGTCCCACAGGTATCCTTCTGGCCTGGCAAACACAATTTTCCTTCACTGTGTCCCACACTCCCCAGGGAAACTGGCAAGGCTGGGGAAAACCTTTCTCTGTTTCCCCATGTCTTATCACTTATACAAAGTAATTCCTGGTTTTTGTTGTTGTTGTTTTTAACAAAGCCAGAATGCATGTGTGTGTTCTCTTGAGGGAATTCTCTTTCCCCCTTAAGCAGAAGCAGCAATAATGGCAAAGAAAGAGGATGGAAAGATGTATTTTCCCAGCGTTGGTAAAACTGATAGTGCTTTTTCCCTGTCATGTTAACTTCACTGGAGAATAGAAAAGGATAAGGGAGAAACAAATCTGTTTATGCAAAACTGACAAGATTTCCCCCCTACACTTATTTACAGGAAATAAAGGTTAAAATATAAGAGAACTATCCCCAAATGTGTACAACTGTATGTCAAAGCAGTGGGTGGAGGACTAAAAATGTGCATCTGTTCACAGGTGATAAAAATGCATGAAGTTTTAATTGCACTTCCAAATCTTCTTTGTTTCATGAACATCAGTTAATGAAAATAATACAGGTTCATTTAAAATTGTATCCCTGTCTTTCATGCATACCAGTAGTGAGGGAGAAACTTGAGTGATATATGGCATGTGTGATCTGAGTCTGAGATAGCAAAGTGTGCTAGTGCATTGGAATAGAATATGATCTGGCATTCTTTTTTTATATAACTTGGCCTTTTGTCCTTATGTCTATTACTACCATTAAAGTTAGAGCTTCAAAAGCAAGAAGTATATTTATAGTGATGAGGAAGATTCTTCCTGATAAAATACATTATTGTGCAAATACTGGTGTTATTTTACCATTACATTACCAAACTATGTAGTGATGTTTAAGTACTTTTGTGTTCTTGTTCTAGATTTTGGAGCTTTTAATACACTTGTTTTGTATCTTCAAATGTTGCCATCCATTCCTTTTGAGATGATTATTAACGTTGTTAAACAAAGTAGGTCTCTTGGCTTTAAACTGTAGTCATTTCCCTTTCCCTTTAGAGTAACAGTCACTTGACACCTTGTAGATTGAAGCTCCTGCTTTTCTTTGTTTTTATGATTATTTCCATGAAAGAACCTTTACCATAATAACCATTATAAGCAGCCTTTGATAAGAACTTTTGGCCAAAACTTACTTTCAGATTCTTCACGCAATCACATATGTGAACATATGAAAACACTAATGTGATTTACGCTGTATGTGTGGGAGCCAGTAGCTGTCTCTGTGATTGTGGCTATTGGGAAAAATTGTACAAACTGCTATTGGGTCACTGTATGTAAAAGTCCAGTTTATGCTAACCTTTTCCTTTTGGGTGTTTATCTCTAGGCAGTCATGTAGAGGGATTTGACAGTCTGAATAAATTCTAAAGCTCCAAAGATTAGCTTGTAGGAGGGGACAGATGTACAGGGCAAGCGATAGCAGAAATAGAGGGCAGAGATAAAGAATAACTTGCCCAACACTAAGAGGAAGTAAAGCATAACTTGACGGCAAGTTGTCTCTTGCCAAACTCCTTTTATGCATCTGTGCACCTAAACTGGATGAGCAGGCTAATTGGAAACTAGGGCATGATGCTCTGAATCTTGCAACTTGGCAGCAACTGAAAAGTGAGGCAAGTGTTAGTGTTCGTTTGATTGAAGAGGACATTGGGATCTGGGCTAGTATGCTGACATTAGTTATACCTTTGCTCTTATGCTTGAGCTGGTACATTTAAGCCTATACTGAATAAATCATTAATTAGTATGCGTACAGATGTTTAGCATTTCCTTCCTTTGAATGGACTTTGTTATCTTGTATTTAAACATGAACATAAGTGGACACAATAGCCAATATCCAACAAGAACTTTGAGCGGTCTGGGGCTCATGGAATGGGATTTTTCAACTTGCCCCTCCTGCTGTAGCTCATTATTGTCCCCCTAAAACATTAGTCTTCTTGTTCCAGTGGAATTGTTCTTCTACTGGTAAAAATAGCCACTGGATAGAAGCCATTACCTACAAAATACTTTATTAATAATTTTGAGCAATTCTAATCATTATTATGCTTCTCTTTAAAATCACTAACCCCTGGTAAACTGGACTTGGTTACTGTGTGTAGTAGGTATAATTCACTTCATTGGCACACGTAGCAAAACTGGAACTGGCCCCTATATGAGGATAACACACACATTTTTAAGTGTTCCATATTTTTATTAAAGGTTACTGTCTATAGATGTATTTATTAAATAGAGCATTTTATCCTGACCTGGAAGGCCCAGACTAGCCCAATCTTGAGAGATCTCAAAAGCTAATCAGGGTCTGCCCTGGTTACTATTGATGAAATGGGAAACCACCAAGGAATACCAGGGTCATGACATGGAGGCAGGCAATGGCAAGCCACTTTTGAACATCTCTTGCCTTGAAAACTATGGGGTCACCATAAGTCAGCTGCAACTTGATGGCACTTTCCTCCATCACCAATAGAGCATTTTAGGTACTTATACCACCATCTAGTGGTATATCTTGTATTTCAACATGACAATGCATAAGTGCTTTTTGTGTCAATTTTACCTTTGGAATTTTTTTGTCTACTGTAATGTATAGTCAAAAGGTGTCTCTGAATAGCTTACACATTCTAATATTAATTTAATTTATAAGAATATATATTTTATTTTGCAAATTCTGTTCCGTGTTTACACTTCTCTTGAACAATTTTATTTTAGTATGATCTTTGCGACTACATAGCTTTGCTTAATCTTTTTATGCCCTTTTTTCCAGGATGAAAATATGGTCAACTTCATAAAGGGTGGCCTCAAAATTAGAACAAGTTATCAAATATACAAGTAAGTCACCAGAACATGTGTACTATTTTTGTATGTCACAGCAAATGGATTTCCTGCCTTTGCTGAGAGAACAAAAAAATGGCACCAGGTTTTTCTGTTGTCCCGGGGTATGGTTGGAAGGTGCATGATGCAGTAACCAGCAGGAGGAGGAAGGGTGGAACAGCTGCATCCTCCCACCCTCTCTTTTGCCTTATGGCCCTGCTGCTTCCCAGGGGCTTGGCTTGCTCCTGGCTGTCTCCGCCTGGACCTTTGTTGGTAGCAGCTACCTCTGAGTCAGGCCCCAGCCTGTGGCACTTTGGTGCGGAGCCTTCAAAAGATAAGAAGGTTTAAAAGTGGATCCTGCTTCAAAAATTTGAGAACTGCTGCTGTAAAACACAGGGAAAATTTAATGAACAAAGAAGGGCACATTTGGGGAAAAGAGGAGGTTATGTGCACTTATTCTGTGCATGGATATGTGCTCAAAAGAAAGTGAGAGCCGCCTCCTTGTTCCAGTAAGTTATTGGACTATTTGAGTATAAAATAAAAACCACATTTGTGAGTCACCCAAGATAAATTTATTAGATGAGGCCGATTGTGATACCCGTGAAGCGATTCTTTGAGACTGATTGATTGATTTGATTTATTAGATTTCTATCCTGTCCTCCCGGCCAAAGCGGAGGAGATAATAGCTGATCAGGGAAGGCCAGGTGTCAAAGGCATCTTGATCCTCCCTGTTGCACAAGCACCTGCAATGTTATAAAGTAGACAAACCTATACTTTATGGTTTCTAAAGGACATCTAAGTGCTCTTCTTTGGGCAATGGCATCTTTTTTCTTTGGTGAAATCAGTTTTGAGAATCCCAGTTTCTCCTTGCAAGACATATATCTTATGTTCACAGCCTATGGACTGTCATTGTTATCAAACAGTCACTGGCCTGTGAGCTTTAAGGTTATAGTAAACTTTAGCAGGTTTGGCTCCTGTATGTATATCAGAGCCTGGAGAGGTTCTTAGGAGTAGGCAGCTAAGTTCATGCTCATGTGGACTCTGGAGACAAAGGCTGGTACTGTGTTAATGTTGCTGGTATAGGCTTTTGAATTGCACCTTATAGTTGTACATTGGTTGAGCAGTTTCCAAATCAGCAGTAATTTACCACCTATGAATAGCTCTGCGTGTGTGTGTGAAATGGGAGGTGCATTGCTTGGATTCTAAGCAATGCAAGCAGAGTTGCACTACAGGAAGTAAATTTCCCCACCTGCCCCTCTCACAGCAATCTTCATTTACCACCTATGAATAGCTCTGCGTGTGTGTGTGAAATGGGAGGTGCATTGCTTGGATTCTAAGCAATGCAAGCAGAGTTGCACTACAGGAAGTAAATTTCCCCACCTGCCCCTCTCACAGCAATCTTCATTCCCCACCCCCAATCATGCTTCTTGGATCAGTGGACCTGAAGGAACAGTGTATGGGGGGACGGGGACTGAGCATCTGCAGCAGGAGGGGGAGCAAGCAAAAACCAGCCTTCCTTCCTGCACAAATGTAAAAGCCATTCCATCAGAGATGCCGCTGTGCATCATGGGATACAAATTTTAGTTATGATAACTCTGTTAAGGTCCACTACGGTATTTCCTGTCAGCACTTTTATCTTCTTTCTTGTGCTCTCTGTCCCCAAACTGATTCAGCTGTTATCCTTATTTAACTACTCCCTGTACCCCTTTAATCTATCTTCTCCTAACTTCTGGTTGCTAAATCCTTACCATTTTCATATTTCTACAACACAGACTCAACCTATCTTTTTCTTCCTGCTCATACTGCATTCAGACATATAATCACCCCTTCACTGGCAAAAATACTTCCCTTTAGAATCTTTCTGCCTTTCAAATACTTTCTAATTTTCCTTCTACTTTTTTCTTCCAGATTTCTGGAGTATGCACTTACTGCCACTGTCTTCTCCAACTCCTGCCCAACCTACTGCCCTCCATTGACATTGCCCTCTCCCAAATCATTGACAGCCTCAACTTTTGCTGCCTTTAAGTCTACTGATCTTCTGCTAAATTCATGTTATCTGGCTCCATGCTTCTGTCTTTAGCTGGTACTTGTCCTGCCTGCCTGTTATCTCCGTTAATGTTTCCACAGGGGAAATTCTTCCTTTGCATTCCCAGCTGCATCGGGGTCTCTCAGAGGTCTGTGTATGTTATTCTGCTATTCTGACTTGCTCTGTGCTCTGTCCCTAGATGACCTCATCAAATCCCACAAGTTTAATTACCACCTGTATGCTAATGACACCCAGATGAATTTCTCTTCTCTTAAGGCTTCCCCTACTTGCATACTTTCTGTATCCACTGACAACACTATTATCTTGGTCCAGGCATGAAGCCTTAGTTTTATTAACTTCTCCCCATACAACACTGCAAAAATGTGTTTCTTATTATTCATCCCAACAGCAAAAACTTTGTTCACATTCTGGTCTCTCCCTGTCTTGACTATTGCAAAAGTTTCCTCCCTGACCTTCTTATGTGATACCCCTGCTCTGTCATTTCAAACATGAATTCTGCTGCCAAAATTATCTACTTCTTTTGACATTCCTCTTTAATCCATACATTGCTTCCTATTTGCTTCTGTACTCAAGCACAGACTCATCGTTACTATTAGAGCCCTTCCTTTCCTTGCCTCTTACCTCTCTGCACTTATTACACTCTGTTTTATTTCTAGCCATTACTTTAGCTCCTCCACAGTTCTTTCCTAATTTTTAATGACTATTTACAGTAAGCATGAAGCAAATTCCTGAGAGACTAGCGGTTCTCGGAAATCTTATTATCTCAGAAATCTTTATTAATTTCCTTCATTTGTACCTACCTATCTCCCCCAATGGGACCCAAGGCAGCTTACATCATTCTATCCTCCACTTCATCCTCACAACAACCCTGTGAGGTAGGCTAGGCTGAGAGAGTATGACTGGCCCCAAGGTCACCCAGTGAGCTTCCATGGCATGAGTGGGGATCTGAAGGATTTCCCTTAATTCCCTAGACAGTGTAGACCAAGGGAGGTTTTTATGTAAAATTTCAGAAAAGACCAGAAAATTACAAGAAGGGTGGAATATAGTTTTTACTTAACAGGTATTGATTTACAAAACGCACATGAAATATCGAACAAGCAAAAAACTTGGAGCAAGAGATAACAAGTAGGAAATAAGGGCTTCTTGTTGTCCTTGAATCTAACATCCATAGTGATGGAAATTAATTAGTGGGTAGCTGAACATGATGTTACCAGAGTGTAATTGTTCCCTCACCTCATGGCTCAAAATGTAAACCACATTTAACTTCTGTTTTCTGTCCTGTAGTCTCCTTGGTGTAGTCCTCCAAGAAGTCTCATCTTAAGGGATCCATTCCTATTTAGATCTTCCTCTTTACCTGCTGGGACCTTCCAGAAGTTTTGGTCTCTAACATCCTCTGGAGTCTATTGATTACATGACATGTGCATTGTTTTTGTGTGTTGTTTTTATCTTACTGATAGGCTGATATATTGTTTTGATGTGATGACAACTTATTGCTTTGTTAGCCATCATAGGTATGGAGATACAAGGTAGGGTATAAATATATTAAATAAAGACCTTTTGACTTTTCCCAGGCAGTTACCAACATTTCAGTATACTCTATCCCACAGCAGGTTTCCTGTGGGGTGAGGTGCTGTTTCACCATAGTATCCCCCCTCCCCTTTCCAGATAAAAGGAAGTACTTCTTCACCCAAAGAGTAATTAACACATGGAGTTCACTGCCACAGGAGGTGGTGGCAGCTACAAGCATGGATGGCTTCAAGGGAATTAGATAAACATATGTCCATCAGTGGCTATTAGCCACAAGGTACAGACTCTTGGTCTGGGGCAAGTGATGTCCTGTATTCTTGGTGCTGGGGGGGCAACAGTGGGAGGGCTTCTAGTGTCTTGGCCCCACTGCTGGACCTCCTGATGTCACCTGGTATTTTTGGCCGCTGTGTGACAGGGTGTTGGACTGGATGGGCCATTGGCCTGATCAGGGGTCATTTCGTAGAAAAAGAGGTGCAGGAGCTCATTAGCATAACTCCTTAGCATAACTTATTTGTATATGCCACACCCCCTGACATCACCAGAAGTGTGTCAGAAGGCAACACCCACCGCTCAGGCTCCACTGGACTCTTTTGGATTGCCAGCTATTGGGGGGGTCTGTCCTCGCAGAGGAGGGAGAGCTTGTACCTGAATAAAACTTGGACTTAAAGGTTCCACTGGACTGTCTTGGACCGGGAGGCCGGGGGGGGGCTCTGCAACATACCTGGCTGCTTCTTGCTCTGACTGAGGGCTGCTGGGAGCAGGGGGTGGGGCTTGTTGCATGTGCCTGCCCCCTGGGCTCTTTACTGCCGGAGCTCCGCTCCTGTGCGCTCCTGCAGGAAATGACCCCTGGGCCTGATCCAGCATTGGCTTCTCTTATGTTCAAACCCATGAAAACATCTCCTACACAGAGAGAGAGATACTGAAGTATACAAGGTTCAGATTTTTCCTTTGCCTCATTCCTGATGAGAATGCCCAGAGTTGTACAGAATTTCTCAGGGAATTCACAGCTACCTATGTGATCTGGGAGGGACTGATATCCTTTATCTTTCCTTGCCTGGCATCGTTCCCTTGACAATTCCTTTTTTGCTCAGCCGTGGTCCTCAGCAGGACCAACTACACCACAACAATGATCTCATTCTTTCTAGGAGTTTCTACCTGTGCCTCTGATATTCATTCTCAGGGCTTGGAGAATCAAAGACATTTAGATCATTACTTATCTGGATTTCAGGGCTTGCTCATTGCTGAAACGTCGATGTACTGGAGCTGCTTCTCTCCAAGGTATAAAGGAAGACTGCAGAGAAATAAGGTGTGATGTCTTTAGAAAAGAACTCTTCTTTTAGCTCTGTCAACAAACTCTGAATATCTAAGGCATGTTGATGTTCCTTCTCCTGCAGTCTACTTCACTCTTCCCTCTTCTTTGAGTATGCTGCTTGTGGTCCCCTGTGTACCTTTCTCTGGGCCTCAGATTGTTCTTTGTGCTTTTAGCTCTAGTCTCCTGTGTGGGCTTTCCTCATCTCTTAGACTTGGCATGCCCTATTCTGACTGACTGGTGCGTATAAAATCAGAACTATCAGTTTCTGTGTCCTCAGATTTTCATGCTCAAGTCTTTGTTTATACTGCACAACTAATTCAATCCTTTTATCCTACAAGTACTGGGCCATCTTTATCTGTACCTCCTTCAGACAAAGAAAAAGAAACTGTTTCCTCACAGCTGTGTACTCAAGCAGAAATGCTTCAATTCTTAATTTTCAATTTTTTTAGTATATACATGGTTGGTTTTACTTGTTTTATGCCACCACGATTGTCACTATGTGTGATTAAGAAGCCACTAGATACTTCTTGGTTTACTCAGGCGAGGCATATACCTAGTTGGCAAAGGTCTCAGGTTACCAGATCTAAATGAAAATATTTATTTTTCCAGACTTGTTTCTTCACACATCTTTTTCTGCCACTGCTTACTGCTAGGGAAAAATAGAGTTCTGTTGGTTCAACTCGGCTGGAAACCAAAGTATCCCTTTAAGCAACTGGGGGGGGGGATCCTCCTTGTAAAATTGTTCCACAGCTCTCTCCTGACGTCTTATGGCTATTGTGGGTGTGAGGTTACCCTAATAATGAAAATAAAGAACAAAGGATCAAAACTACTAGAATTTAACTGTATTCTAATGGCTCAAACAGTAAAGTGTTGGTAGTAACTGCCTTTTAAAGCCCTACACAATTTGGATCCAAAGTACCTGAAAAGCTAACTTCACCTGCCAAGGTATTAATATTATCCAAGTGTGTCCTACAGGGAGAAGGCCACCGCATCAGAGGTGAGGCTGGTAGGCGCTCATGACAGGTCTTTTTCATGTGTGGTTACTAAGTTACTCTCCCTCTACAGAAGTACTGTATATTGTTTGCCTTCTGGTGAAATCATAAAACATCTCTTCCAAAAGTCTTTGAATATTTAATAGTTATTGTGGTTCAGGGTTGATTTAGGGATTTATGCTGCTTTTAATTACAACTAGGCACTTCAGTTGTGCTGCTTGAACCTTTGCTTTTTCAGTGAGATCTCTGCTGTCTTTTTTTTTAAAAAAAAAACCTGTGTACTTTTATGTTGCTTTTTTAATACTCTACTTGATCTTCTTGTAAACCACTTTAAGTACATTTTTGGAGAAAGACTATAAAATTCCTAAATAAATAAATAACATTCCATTGGCTACTTGACATTTTACCTCAACTCAAGAAGGATGTTTTGCTTTTCCTAGTCAGCTGTTAATGTTTCAGTATTTTCTGCCCTTACGTGGATTTTCAGCTAGATTCAGACAAATAAAAACTAACATTATGGTGAGATCATATTAAGGCATCATCAAATCTTGGTCCTCCCCATCAGACTGCTGTTTGTGTCAAACTCAATTTTTGTGCAATCCATTGAACAGTCTGAGAACTTTACGGTTTTTGTTGTGTTAAATTTTTCCAAGGTGTCTTAGTAGACCACAGACTTTGGGAACCTCTGTAGCCATAGAATTCATGCCTGTGTGTTGTAAAAGAGAAACAAAACAAATAGAAAACTGTTTTGAACAGGTTTCTGATATTTGTTCTTTTTTGGGGTGCTGATGTGCACACGTGCAATCTGTATAACAGAAACGAAACCATTAGGAACCACTTCAAAATTAATTATTTGTGTGCCAGAAACCATTTTAAAAATGTCACAGAAGAGTTAATCTACACACTTCACTGCCATAGAAACCCTTAAAATTAGTGCTTTGCTTGCTGAAGGTTTTATATTTATATTCTTTTAATTTTTATAGTTTTAAAATTTTTCAGCAAAGAGCTAGTTTTGAAGGCGCTTCTGTTACTTTTGTTGTCTATGTTGCAACACATCTGTATGCTTTTCCCAGGGCCTCTGCTTGTCAGGGTTGCAGAGATATGCATTCCCATGGGACTTGAAACTTCCCCCCCTCTTTGTCACCAGGGAAATGGGGAGGAACATTTTTCCTTTAATCCTTGGGTTCTGCTCCTTGAAGTCTGAAAGAAAGAAAGATGTTGAAGTAAAAGTACTGGATTAAAGATGGAATGAATTCTAATTGGGACTGAGCTGGAGGAAGCCATTTGTTAAAATAGTTTCAACAGCTACATTGCACTAAATGTCTGTGACCCCCCTCCCCATGTTTTGACTTTTACACAGGCTGCTTAAGGTGGAGGGGGGTGATGAGATATCATTTCACCAAAGTGCTCTGCATGTTGATGGTGCTATACTGGATAAAAAAAGTAAAACCTGTGTTATCCAGTAGTTATAGGATGTGGGGGTTGTTGGTTAATCAAACGTCCTGGATATTCAAGCTTACTGTTCTGCCTTGCCCCCTACCTAGAGGAATCTGCAGCATACAAGCCCCACCCATGGCAACACCATTGCGACAGCCCCTGTGCCTGGGGGGACTTCTTCCCCTTAGCCATCCAGTGCAGCAGCCAGAGAAGTGGGACAGCTGCCCAGGATCCCTCCAGCAGACCTGGGTCCCAGCAGAGGGAGGCATCCCAGGATGACATTAACTGGTAACACTGTGTCAGAAGCACGGCAATGGTCAGAGGCATCAAGCAGACTGGCTGGAGAGGCAGAAATGAAGTGTGTGTGTGTGTGTGAAGACACAGGCTGGTTAACCGAGCATTCAAAATAACCATGTGCCAGATAACAAACCATTTACTGTAATAAGAATGTAGTACAAGAAATCACTACAGTGAGACCAGGCTGGAAGGTATTACATGATGAACAATGAAGTCTCTGAAATAAGTTCATTCGATTTATAGTGATAACAGGTGCAATTTTAGAATTTTTACATCATTGTATATTTTACTGATGCACTTTCCATCACTACATTTAATTGGAAAACTTTCTCTCTCTTTTCAAATCCAAAGAGAATGTCATCAAGTTCTACAGATGACCCAGGATAGCAAAAGCACGAATGAAACCTACTACCAGTTTGAAGGGGGTGTGCAACTAGGGATAGGAGCATTAAATTTGGTATGCGTCTTTGAATCCAAACTATGTCAGCTATGACACACCATTTGCAATGTAAAATATGGTTTGTAGTGTTATTGTTTTACGTAAACTTGATTTGTAACCATAATTTTGCAGAACCGAGCTGTAATGCTACAATTCCTTAATTTTAAAATGTAGAATATTTTGGAATTTCTGTGGATGTGGCCACTGAAATTTACAACTTTATTGTATTCAAATTAACTGAAAGTTAATCCAGTGTGGGTTTTCCTTCGTTTTGGTGTTGGGGGGGGTGTTTTTCATATGTGCGTGTGTGTGCATCTGGAAGTCATGGCGACCTCTGGTGACTGACCCCTATTGGGGGCTTGAAGGATATTCAGAGGTGGCTGAATAAAGCCTGCCCCCACCTCCTGCCTCTGGTATTCCAAGGAGGTCGCCCATTCAAGTACTTGCCAGAGTTGACCCTGCTTAGCTTCCAAGATCTGACGAGGTCAGGGCAGGTTGTTGAGTTTTTAAGGCTACAAAAAAAATGATGGATGATTTGTTTCTCCTTTGTTACAGATGTTGTCCCTTTTACCAGGAAGAATCCTCCGGCTTCTAGAATTTATTGGGTTTTCAGGCAATAGGGTATATTATTTTGTTTACATGATTACTAGTCCTTTGAGTACAAAGCACTAATTTTATAAGCCTTGATTGTCTATTTTAAACTATCCACTATTGTTGCTGATCAGTATATCATTGTTGACAAAACAGGTTGTGTTCTCAATTTTCCCCCCCATCAGATAAGGAGAGCACCAATTAAATCACTTTGAGGGCTACTTTTACACTTCTGTTTATTCAAGGGAGGGTTCTGTGCATTTAAGCACAGAAAAGCTATCTTGTTGCAATCTTATCTTGGTTCCATTTTCTGCATTCCCGTTTAACTCCCTATTTTCTCCCATAGCACACACTTTTCCCCCCTCACTAAACACCTCTCTGTTAAGCCTTCCCCTATACAGCTATCTTTTCTTTGTACCAGATTGTACACATGCTCTTTTCTTTTTCTCCCAGTTCTCCTTTTCTTTCCTGTCTCTTTGCTTTCCTTGTGCCCTGCTTTCCATCTCTTCTATTACTTTGGCAGAAACCACATGGAACTTTATCATTCTTCCTGCAGTTCAGATATTAAGAGAGTCTGAGATGCAGGTGGGCCAAGCAGCATAACAGACTGGCTGCAACAGGCTGGAAAGTCTAGCATCCATTCTTTGCTTTTGTATTCAGAGAGTGGAGCAGTGTGGAAACGAAGTTGCACATTTTTCAACTGTATGTTTTGTGTCTGTATGGGCTGCAGATGTTCCACAAAGAGGTTGGAAAAGGCTACAGATAATATATACTTGGCATTTTTTTCTCAGTAGATTATAAATAGGTGGTGGTGGGGTTTTCCTAGGGATCAGCCTGTGTGCGTTTCATTGTTCAGGCTTGTATGAGGTAGCATTTATTAAATAAAGGCTTTTGATGTGACACTGTATTCTAACATTAGGCAAGTCAGTGATCCATGCATGCTGTCTTTATACAGAAGCTTTGCTTAAGATTCTGTCAGGTCACAGACAAAGACAAATTGCTGAAAATGGGTTTTAAATTTTATTAAATCACATAGGTTATTTACAGAGCAATCCTCAGCAGATCTTTTAGGAAACCTACTCAAGGCTATTTAGTGGGGCTTACTCCCAGGAAAGTGTCCTTAGGAGTGTACTGTTAGTGTATGTTTCTCTTTTGGGAAGTTGCTTGTAGGTTTTTTTGCTTACATAACCCATTTGTACATAACCAGTGTGGTACAGTGGCTAGTGCTGGACTTGGAGGGAGGTAAAAGCCTATTCTCTACTCAGTCATGAAGTTCCCCTGGGTAGTAAGCCTTGGGGATGTCTGTCTGTCAGCCTAACCTAACTTAATGTTGTGAGGCTCTGAAGTCTTTGAAGAAAGGATATAGCAGTGTAATTTATAACACAAATCTTTCAGCTGTTATACCTTCGGAATTTCAAGCTAACCATTCTCCCTTTTCGTATGTCTTCCTTTTCGTACTATTTAAAATTGTTGTTATTGCTATAAATGAGAGATAATGCTGTTTCATCCTGTACAATTGTGTTATTGCTGATAGGAGTTGGGTCTCCAACAATTACAAGAAGGGGCTTCTGGTGCCAGTCTGCGGGCCATACTGTGTAGTTTCACTCTGCTGCTATACCACACCTACGTTTCGTTAATCCTGGGTAAGAATTACAAAGGCTGTCTGCTGTGAGATGACACATGAGAAGGCATTATTTTAGTTCTGTTTTTAGTAAAGTATTTTATGAGTTTGTAGTTTGTACTTGTTTGTGTGTAGTTTCATGCCGTAGTTTGAATAGCAATATGAACAATTGTAAATGGGTTTCAGATCCTGGATTATAGGAAGCCGTGGTTAGGTTTAACTGGAATTAACAGCAGTGCTGATCAATTCCTAAAGCAATTAAGAGTACAGTGCTAAACAGAGGTACAGCTAGGGGTGTGCATTCAGCTCTATCTAAACCGGAAAAAACCCCACTTTTTTCTTAGTATAGTTCAGCATCCGAAATGTATCCAGGTATTCTTGGGAAAACTGGAAAAAATCCCAGGGATAAACCAGATATATTTGGAAATTACCAGTAGATCCAAAAGCAACAGAGAGGCAGGCTTCTACTGCAGTGCCTACTGCAGGAGGATCCAGGGTGTAGATCCAGGCTGCAGGAGAAGCCAGACCCAGCCGGGATCTGTGCGCCACAGGGAGATTGCTCGCAGTGGCATGCAGATCCTGGGTCTGGATCCTCCTGCAGCCCAGTTTAAACCTGACTACAAGAGAAGCAAAGCCAGTCCCAAGATTGGGCTGGCTTGTTTTTTTTAATCCAGTATTTTTTGGTTCAGGTCTGTTGGACCCCCAAAAATCCAGGATTTCCTAAAAATCCCAGATCTGAATACTGTTACCAGTATTAGGATCGAGGGTTTTCTGGAAATGCTGAAAAATTTTCAGGTCCAATAGACCTGAACCAAAAAATACCAGATTAAAAAAATTGCACACCCCTAGTTATGGTTCTTCTTAAATCCGTTGGAGTCAGTGGGCTTATAGAAGGGTGCAGCTCTGCTTATGCTAACAGCACAAAAGAGAGAGAAATTTGATCTAAGGAGGACTGGACTGCATGGAGGAAAGGAACAGGTATTTTCAAGACTAGCTTCCATATCTGCGTGGTGCTTGAGGTAAGTCTGCCTGTACCAGCTCTTAATAAGTTCAAGATCGTATAACAATTTATACCTGAAAAGCTTGAACATGGATGGATTTTTAAAGTTTTAAATCTAATTCAGGAATCAAATTGCAAGAGGAAGGTTTTTTTCTACTCTTGTTTCCAGCATATTCATTTATAGTACTATCTGTTGGCATTCATTGCAGTTCATTATGTTTTGCTTTGTATTTCACCGAAAATACATTTATTACATATATAAACTGGAATAGTTTGCTGGTAAAGCTACAGAAGTTTACTTGCAACAGAGTGCAACAGAGTTACACCTACAGAAGTTTACTTGCAACAGAGTTGCAACAGAGTTACACCCTTCTAGGCCCATTGTCTTCAGTGGAATTAGAAGGGTGTATGTCTGCTTAAACTGGCACTGTTAGTGGCTTAATCTGCAGTTCTGAAACATTGTCAGTACTCAAGACACTTTTTTATGTTTACAGGAACAGGGGAATCTAACCTCTTAGAAGCAGAGGCCCTCCTTCAACCTTATCTCCAGAAGTTTCCAAAAGTAGGGTTTTCATTTATTTATTTTTATTTATTTATTTGATTTATACCCTGCCTTCCTCAACAAGGCAGGCTCAGGACGGCGTTTTATATTGTTTTTGGCATTTTATAAAGTAATTGTTCCACTATTATTAAAAATGTGATAATTTGTCATTTTCTTTTTGTCCAGGGTGCCCTCACTCTATTTTATGATGCCAGAATAGGTATCCTAAAAGGAAACTTTGAAAAGGTAACAGCCCCACCCACCATAATACAATTTAATGGTGCTGTAGCTTTGAGGAATTTTTTAAGAGCTAGTTTCTTCCATCCACATTAGTTCAAAAAACTGTTTGCTACAGTCATGGTTCTACTGAAACCAGTGGAAGTTAATAGCTTCCAGTGTGACTATTTATGAAAAATATAGGATGGATCCAAAGGTGCTGCTGTTCCACTAACAGAATTGGTGACTGAGAAGGCATTGTGGGGGTTTTTGGTTTTGCCGATTTTTGCCTCGTGTTTTGATCCCATGTAGTTTATGAAGGTTCTCTGACCCATCCGAGGAACAGAAAGGGGGGGGCTCACTTGGATGCAGCAGCAAATGTCATTCTACATGAACTTTGTTTCTCTCATAGTAATTTAGATCCAGTTTAGTATGTTTACACCATTTTTAGTGAATTGTTTAGAGGCGGGATTACCAGTTAATGCTGGCCTTAGTTTGAAGTTAATATCTAGACCAGGGGTGTCAAACTCATTTGTTATGAGGGCCAGATCTGACATAAATGAGACCTTGTTAAGCCAGGCCATGTGTGTCATAAAATGTAATGCCAGGTAGCGAAGATATAAACTTTATAAAGGATACAAAGACAAAGGTGGTTTTTTTACTTAAAATAGAAACATGCTTAGAACATTAGCACTCTTGCAATATTTTGTTTATTTAATAGTATCTGATAACTGACACCTCTTGCTCTGAATTATTGCATCAAAATGTCTGTGCTGTTGCAATCTTGAGTATGCTGTTCAGGTGTGTATCTGTAAGCTGCAAACCTACAATGACATAGCAGCAGCAGAACAGGACATTCACCACAGAAATCTCATGCTCAGAGTTCTGAGTCTAGGACCCAGGTTAAAACATGAAATAGCTGAGTGATTAAGAGAGTCTGGCAAACCAGCAGCAGAACTGGAAGCAGGAGATGGCCAGTTCCACTGAAGGCCTGATGGAAGCCCTCCGGGGGCCTGAACTAGCCCCTGGGCCGCATGTTTGACACCCCTGCTCTAGAGTGTTGATGCAGTCCATACCATTTATATTTACCCATCTTTATCTGTCTATCTATCTTTATCTGTATACACACACATAAATAAATAAGGGTGTGTGGAATGGTATAGTATAGATCAATCTCATCAGATCTCAGAAGCAAAGCAAGGTGGATACTTGGATGGGAGACCACCAAGGAAAACTTTGCAGATGAAGGCAATGGCAAACCACCTCTGCTTAATCACTTGCCTTTAACCACCGTAACTCAGCTGCAACTTGATGGCACTTTATACACGCACACACACATACATAGTGTATTTGTGTATATAGATACAGACACAAATATATAATTATTAAATCAATTTTTCAGTTTAGCATTTTGTAATTTGCATGAGTTTTTGGAGATATGCTTTGTATCATTTTCTAGAGAATGCCTTTTTGTGAATGATTTCTACAGAAACACAATAAGTTTAAGTACCTCCCTGAAAATTGATGAACTTTGATTAGGACTTTGATTAGGAAGCTTGACATAGAAGTATTCTAAGAAAATAGTTCTTGTACTGGCTATAGTAACTGTTAGTAAATGTTAATAACCTCCTTCTCTGGGGTATACTGTAGAATTCTATATATGGCGAATAAAAGAAATTGACAAGGGACATCTGTTTTAAAGCATGAGGTTGGATCTGCAAGCAGAATGGAAGGGATCTTAACTGACTTCCCCTCCCCTACAACCCTTGAAAAGCTGCTTCTCAAGGTTTATTTAATCAGTGAATTTAGATGCCTCCCCTGCAGAGCAGGTCCCTGGAGAGATGAATTGGGACCCTTCAAGACTATGTAGGGATGCACTGCAGAGGCCTTAAGTGGGATGGAAGAATTTGTGGAGACCCTCCCCCCCCCTTGTGGAAGTTCCTGCTCCATTTGTGGAATAGGTCATCATGCAAGAGTATAGAAGGCTAGTTTCTACCATTTCCCCCTTTCCATTGCAACTCCCAGTCCTGTATCACAGGGATTCCTAACTGTGAGGAATGGTTTTCAAGGGAATGCAGGGAATAAAGAAACACTCTCAAGGTGACAGATTTTCCCTTTGTCACAGTTTTTGGATCCAACCCAGAATGTTTTCTGTGAGCTAAGTTTAAAAATAAGCAAAATCTTTCAGTTCTTCCCAAGGTTACAGAAAGATTAAATAAAGCCAAGTAAGACAGCTGTTGGTAGTCATTTTAATCTCAAATTTAAAGTTATCACTGGATACTTTAAAGGAACCACTGGTTACTTTAAAGGCCATAAGGAATTTCGCATAAGAGAACAAACCCTCAGAAAACGTAGGTATTTTCTGCTCCTTCCTTCTTACCTAATACCATCAACTAGAGATGCATGCTGTCTCAACTGTTTCTTTATTTTGGTTCACTTCATTTGGGCTGATGTGTCAGAAGGTCACACCATCCCTAGCATTAGCCTGTTCTGAGAATATCATTCATATATTTTTAACCTCATAAACAAGTTATGTACCATCTGTTTAGGTTTCTGGTTGGCACACTGAGTTTAATAAAAATATAGGTTTTTAAAGACCTCTTTACTAGAATCTGATGGATCAGAGGATGGCCATATTCTCCTCACCACAACCAGCTGTGAATCTTACTTAGACATTACATATTCAAATTCATTGTCTACTTTCTTGATAGTCATAAACTTAGTCATTTACTTTGTAGACCCCCTTAAGTAGCCATAATTTTGAATAATGCGCTTTTTAAAGGCAGGTACCATTCATTGATATGTCTGTAATGTGATTTTGAATTCTAGGCTCAGGTGACATTCCAGGAATGTATTGCAGCCCAGCAAGAGTGGAAACAGATACATCACCTCTGCTACTGGGAACTGATGTGGTGCTATTCCTTCCAGCAGAACTGGCTTCAAGCATATCGGTATGCAGATCTGCTTTGCAAAGAAAGCAGGTGGTCAAAGGTAAATGGGTGAGCGAATGTTGTTATGGTGGTGAGAGCGCCTTCATTGTTACAGCCTATGCTAACTTTGCCAGCATAGGCCTGACTAGAAGATATAAAGAAGCAGTTTATTTAAGGAGTTTCTAAGCCCTCCAGTAATTAAATCTGTGTATTGAAATTCAAGTACTCAGGCACTTCAGCACCTTTTAGTACTTCTTGCTGCTATGAATTTGATCCAGAACTCAGTAAAATAATGTTGATTGGGCCAATCAACTCAGAAGATTATGTGGAAATAAATGTAGAGGCCATCAAAACTGGATTTAAATGAATTAGCATAAAGAGGGTATGATGGTTTCCTGGAACTAATTCCACCCCAAGGAACACATGTTACTTTCCCACCTTCCCTACTGCATTGGGGTTCCTAGCAGGAATAATTGTTCAAAGAGACAGCAATTCTGTTTTGGGTATAAAAAAATCCCTGCAAACGTTTGTTATGAGATAACAGGTACAAACTGGTTTTCTTCTAAATTAGAATGAAGTTTATTAAATAAAATACAAACTGAATTAAATATTTTTTTTGAATATATATTTATTGGGATTTTGTACTTTACAAACACACAACAACAAAACATAACATCATGCTTCAATCAAAGTTTCCACACTTCATATAAATCAGCTGGCATACTTATACTTGAAATGTTTACAATTCTCTTTTGCCCATACATTTTAGTTACAAGACCCCAAAATCTAGTCTAACACACTCTTAATTCATATATATATATATATTTTCCACCTTAGTTTAACCCAGTACCACGTCTATTTATATTTCCAATAGTCTTCCTTAAGGTCCTTTTAAATTCCTTACCCTCATGAAGCCATATTTATCCTAAATATTAATCTTAAACCTTTAGCTCATCATCTTAAATGCTCATTGCCACACAACATTACAACCAATATGCATTAAAAAATAAAAATAAATAAAAAACTCCCAGTAACACATTTCCCCTATGAAATTACTCTTTAGACTCTCATGATCATTGCCTTTGTCTCCAACACTTAATCCCTTAACTTAAACCAACTTAATAAAATTAATAAGAATTCTGTTATTCATATTTCCTTCCTAGTTACCTAGTAACAAATTTTTATACTTTGCCAATATTTTGCAATTTCTGCTCACAAACACGATTAACCAATTTATAACACACTTACCATACTTATACCCTCTAACACATAATAATGCAACTATTACTTATAATATATTACTTTTCCAATTCTAATATATTATCCAACACAATGCAACATTAAATCCTTTTCCTTTATATCAACCAAGAAAATTCATTATTCTTCTGATGAGAGCTTAAAAATTAATTTTCATATTCTATCCTTTCCACTATCATTTCATATTCCATATATCACTCTCTGAACGTCCAGACAAAGTTATTAAATTACATACATTTATCAGCCGTTATTACAACAATACAAAATTCCAGTTCTTTCTTATTCTGATTTTTTGCGTTTTCTTCCATATGTCGCCAGTTCTTGTGTTCCTGTAGAGAGTAGTTCACCTTTCTTTCCCTGTTTCCTCTTTCCTGATTATTTAAATATTTCCAATCGTTGTGTTTTTTCCCTCCTTTCTTCAATTTTTCACCGTTCTTTGCTTTCTTTTTTTTCCTTAAATGGGGTTTTGGCAGCCCTTTTTTCCTTCCTCGTATTTTCAACTTTTCTTGGCTTACCACCCCACATTTCAAAGTTTCCTCCTTTTGAGTCTCCTCTTCTATGCTTATTATTTGCATAAGCTCTATCTCTCTTTCCTGATTTATTTCCTTTACTTCAATCTGTTGTTGTGTTTCATGCATTTGCTGTTTCTTATCCTCCGTTTGAAAATTTTGACGGACCTCTTTAAAAGCATTTTCACAAGCCAGTTTTAGTGCTATGCTCGCTTCTTTTAAGAACCAATTTTGGAGTT
>NW_015175362.1:964654-1090652 GCF_001447785.1 Gekko japonicus | reverse complement strand
TCTTGGAGGAACATGGCAGCCATGTTCCTCCCCTTCCACGCTCCTGCTTCAGGGCATTACTGGGCACCCCCCCGCTTTGCCGAATCGCGGGAGGGGCCAGCAACAAAGCCCCCTGCCCCAGCACTCTGTCAGAGAGCGCTGGTCAAACTCTCCCATGACTGGGAGGCTCAAAAAGAGCGCTGGCGAGACGGGACGGAGCGATCGAACGCCCCCCTGCTCGTCGAAAACGCCATACCGGAAGTCCAAACTGAATTAAATATTGACTGTTTACTTGGTGATGTGGAATGTCATTTTTAAAATAATACATGTCAAAGGTGGACGAAAAACCCTTTCCCAGGCAAGCTTTTAATACTTTGCTAAAGCCAGGTTATATATGACAAATAATCCACAGCACCCAGATGTAATTTCACTAATACTCTCTCATCTCTAGGACAGTATAAGGGGCCTGCATTGATAGTGTGATCCCTACAGTGTCCTTAAAATTACTCACTTGTTAAGCTAACCCTTATTTTCTATTTATTTATTTATTTATTAAATTTTTCTCCCGGCCAAGGTTGGCTCAGGGCAGCTTACAAACAAGTAAAATTCACATGAAACATCATAATAAAATCACATACATTAATAGATACAATATTAATATTAAAATTCAAACAAAATAAAGTGCTAGCAACATTCCTCATTATCCCAATAGACTCTTCAGCCTTCTGCGGCTGTCTCAGGTAGTTGACACGGGCTGTGTTTGAGGGACCTACAAGCCAGGGCTCCGCCAGAGTAGATATTAACTATTGGCGGTGGAGGTGTTAGTGGTGGCGGTTCCAAAAGCCCGGTGGAAGAGCTCCGTTTTACAGGCCCTGCGGAACTGTGGAAGGTCCCACAGGGCCCTAGTCTCTTCTGGGAGCTCATTCCACCAGAGTGGAGCCGCCACTGAAAAAGCCCTGGCCCTAGTTGCCACCAGTCTGGCCTCCTTGAAGCTTGGGGGAGCCAGCCGGTTCTGGGTCCCCGATCGTAGTGTTCTTTGGGGTACATATGGGGAAAGGCGGTCCCTCAGGTATGCAGGACCTCCTTGGCCATAAAGGGCTTTAAAGGTCAAAACCAGCACCTTGAAGTGAACCCGGTATGCTATAGGCAGCCAGTGCAGCGTCCTTAGCACAGGTTGGATGTGGTCCCGGATTTGCGACAAGGGCAGCCCCCTGTAGAGGGCGTTACAGTAATCCAATTTCGAGATTCAATTTCATCCGGCTCAGCCTAAGCCAACCAGCCACAGCTTGTAGCACCAGACCTAGATCTTCTGGTTTGGATTCAGACCGGCCATCTAACAACAGATAGAGCTAGGTGTCATCCACATATTGGTGACAACCCAGCCCATGGCTCCGGGCAACCTGGGCAAGAGGGTGCATATAGATGTTGAAAAGCATCGGGGACAGGACTGCCCCCTGGGCAGTGGGTGCCTTCGGGATAGCTTATCCCCCAGCGCCACTCTCTGTCCCTGGTCTTGGAGAGAGGAAACAAGCCACTGCAGGGCTAGTCCCTGAATTCCAATATCGGTGAGGCGGTGGGTCAGTAGCTGATGGTTGACCGTGGCCGACAGATCTAACAACAGCAGCACTGCCAATCCACCCCGATCCAGGTGCCTCCGGAGATCATCTGTGAGGGTGACCAGTGCACTGTCTGTCCCGTGGCCCAGGCGGAAGCTGGACTGGAAGGGATCTAAAATGGAAGCGTCACCCAGAAAGCCCTGTAGCTGCATCGCCACTGCCCTCTCTATTATCTTACCCAAATAGGGCAAGTTGGAGACCGGTCGATAGTTGGCCAATTCGGCCGGATCCAAAGATGGCTTTTTCAAGAGAGGGCGCACCACTGCCTCCTTAAGTGCCTCAGGGAACAGCCCCTCAGAGAGGGAGTTGTTGATAATCTCCCACAAGGCACCCTGGAACCCCTTGTGGCCAGCTTTAATTAGCCACGATGGGCACGGGTCAAGGAGGCATGTGGTAGGGTGTACAGTTAGGAGCAATCTGTAGACTTCCTCTAGGCTGAATGGGTTGAAATAATCCATGATGTGACAAGAAGACGTGCTTGGAGCCTCGAGTTCCTTTACTGTATCAACTGTAGCGGGGAGATCATGGTGGAGTGACAAGACTTTATCCACAAAATAGCTTGCAAAAGCCTCACAGCCAATATCCAGTTCCCTACAATGTCACCTGTCTTGCGGCAGAGCCGTAATAGACCGAATCATTCTAAACAATTGTGTTGGGTGTGAGCTTGCAGATGCAATCGTGGCCGCATAATATTGCCTCTTAGCGGTCTTGACTGCCATCTCATAGGATCTCACAAACGTCCTATAGGATGTTCTAGTAGCTTCGTCATGGGCACGCCGCCACTGCCTCTCTAGCCGTCTTAAGCCCCGTTTCATCAGCCGCAACTCCTGGGTAAACCATGGAGTGAGCTTAGAGCAGGGGCGCAGAGGGTGCCGAGGAGCGATCTCGTTGATGACTGTTGAGAGTTGGCTATGCCAGTCCTCAACAAGCTCATTCAGTGAGCCGCCAGGGGGCTTCAGATCCTGGAGAGCCATCTGAAGCCGCACAGGGTGCATCAGGCTCCACAGGCGAGCCCAAATAGGCTCGCTGCCCAAACAGGGTCGGAGCGGCGTGTTCAGGCAAGCCTTTAAGGCAAAGTGGTCTGACCATGGCACTGCCAAGGCAGTGATCCGGTCCACTGTAACCCCTGCCACAAAGATCAAATCGAGTGTGTGCCCAGCCCGGTGAGTGGGGGCCGTTACCAGTTGGGAGAGTCCTAGCGCCGCCATGGACGACACTAGGTCTGCTGCCTGAGTGGAGGTCGCGTCATCAGCATGGACAGTGAAATCACCCAGGACTATCAGTCTGGGGTGTTCCAAGGCCCAGCCTGATACAGCCTCCACCAGGGACGGGAGGGTATTGGCCAGTTCGTTAGGCGGTCGGTACACCAGCCAAATCGCCACAATCTCCTCGGCTTCCCAGACCAGGCCAGCACACTCTATGCCTGTGATCTCCAAAGACGGGAGCGCCCTGAAGGAATAAGTCTCCTGGATGAACAATGCCACTCCTCCCCCCCGCCCCCTAGTCCGTGATTGGTGAAGGACCGAGAACCCAGGCGGAGCTAATTGGGAGAGAGCTACTGTCCGTCTCTCACCCAGGTCTCGATCACGCACGCCAGGTCTACATTCTGCTCCTGCAGAAAGTCCCCCGAAGGAATAGTGTCTTATTAGCGATAGACCTGGTGTTACATAGCGCTGATGTCGGGGGGGGGGTCAGTCTTCCTAGCCCCACTGCCTGCAACCTTCGGGATGGAAGGGTGCCGAGCTAAATTGTAACTCTCTGCCTACTCCCACTCCTGTACTTTCTCCTCCCCAAGATCACTGGTATTGCCTGCTGGCCATCCCCGAGATGGTCTTCGCTAAGCCACAGTCTAATCGGTGGGCTGGCCATCGTCATAATATACAATATATAGAGGGGGGACGGAACTGTAGTTCTCAAAGTACTGTTTGTCCTGTCACTCCTAATGACCTGCTCTATCCTAATTACTACTGTCTATATGCAAGAAGGGGGACCCGCAATACTCGCATGGGGGAGTATTCCCCACAGCTCCCGGCCTGCAGAAGCAGGAGGAGCTCCGCAGGAGGAGGAAGCGGCAGCAGATGAGCCCAGCAGGCGGACTCATCAGGTCCACCAAGCCTTCTCCCTCCTCCCTTCCCCCCCCAGTGGCAGCGAGGCCTGAGGCCCGCCAAGCCTCCTCCCTCTCCGTTGCAAGGCCTGAGGCCCAACAAGACTTCTCCCTCCTCCCCTCCCCCCGGCAGCAGCGAGGCCTGAGCTGCTCACAGCCACCAGCCCGCCAAGCCTTCCCCCACCCACCCCGGTGGCGGCGAGGCCTGAGGCCTGCCAAGCCTTCTCCCTCTTCTCCTTCCCAGGCGGCGGCCCTGCCAAGCCTTCTCCCTCTTCCCCCCCCCCCGACGGCGGCGAGACCCGCCAAGCCTCCTCCCTCCCCGTGGCGAGGCCTGAGGCCCTCCAAGATTTCTCCCTCCTCTCCTCCCCCCCCCAGCGGCAGCGAGGCCTGAGCTGCTCACAGCCGCAAGCTGTGGTTTTGTTACTAGATTCCATTGTTCACTTAATCAGTATTTCTGTTCTTCTTTCCAAACAGCTTGTAGAAAAAAATCAAATCATATAGCATATCACTATCAACTTTTGCAGTCATAAAATTATGTTTTAAGAGCCCCACGCTTATGAAAAACTATTCATGAAACAGAAGCCGACTATTAAGAAGCTGATAAGATTAAAAGCCTGGGTAAAAACGTGTGTTTTTTCCTGGCCCTAATAGAAGTAAAGTAGTCACCAGACAAGATAAGATGTCTTCTCGAGTCCTACAACTACCGCCATCCTCTGTCCATTTTATACTTTATGTTGCATATCTGTGTGTTTTGTGATGGGGACCGTTGCTGTTACAACAATATCAACATGCACTGCTTTGATTAATCGATATCTTGTTTTTCCTTTAGTCACATCATATTATCTTAGTAAAACTAATTTGGCAAAATTAGGGAAATAGCCAATTACTGCTCTTGTTAAAGTTTCTGTACTTACTGATGTTTCAGTTGTACAGTTACATTTCATCCTGTATTTCTGCATTTCATGTCTTCTTGACCCTGCTTTTAGGTTGTTACTTTTATCGTACCTCATATATAAACATCTGCCTAGTGCATTGCATTGCAGCTGGTAAAGTGGGTTTTAGTCCACAAAATTTTATGATGAAATAAAATCTTGTTAGTTTCTAAAGGACTGCTAGATGTCTGTTTATTTCAGAACATGTTATAAGAAATGGTTTGAATATTGTATTTTGTTTTGCATAGGCAATTTACGTGTTCCAAAAAGCTGCCATTTTGTGTATGCTTCCAGATGATGACGTGAAAACAACAGGAGAAAACATTGTAGCTTTGTTCAGGTAACATTTTATGTTATGATTGCAACTGGATTACAGCAGCTACAGCTGTAATTTTCTTTTGATGTATGTAACATAATTTCATTGTCCTGTGTTTAATTGTAATGAATGTGCACAGTAGGGTTGCCAGCAGCTTGGAGTGCACATATCCTGTCCTTTTAATAGCGACTTAATGGCAACCCCACAATCCAAGTCTCTCGATTTCTTCCTTTAAAATCAATAGATAAAAATGAAATAAAATAACCCTAAATAAATTTTCAAAACTTCTGAAATTAAGAGTGTACAAGGGGTGGACCCGCAATAATCGCGGGGGGGGGGACCTCCACACATGAGGCAGAGGAGGAAGCAGCAGGAGAAGGTAAGTTCCCCCCATCTCGCCGGTTCCTCCCCCGTCTCCTGCACCCCCCTGCCGAAGCTGCTCGGGCCTCGCTGCTGCCTCCCCCCGGCTTCGAAGCAGCGGCGGCGAGGGAGTTCGCAGAGCGTTCCCTGCACATGCGCAGGGGACGCTCTGTCACTTTTGGGGGGATTTAAGTATCCCCCCGGTATTTTTTCCGTGTTTTTAGATTTTTGTGCACACCTGGGGACTGCCCCAAGTGTGCACAAAAATCTCCCTCCCCCCCAGGTGCCCCCAATGTGCGGATTTAGGTATCCGCACGCAGGGGGCGCCTTTCGCTATTAGATATATAGATTTGTGTGTGTGGATATGTAAAACTTATTCATATTGTAGAGTACTCATAAAGCTAGGTTTAAGATATCAACAAAGTTAATTTTAGCTTTGAAAATGTTGAGGTTTCATTTCTGTAGCTTAAAAAAACCCTTGTTTTTCCTCTTGCAGACAAGTAGAAGGCCTAAAACAAAGAATTGCTGGAAAATCTATCCCAACAGAGAAGTTTGCTGTAAGGAAAGCTCGACGCTATGCAGGGTCTCATCCTGTGAAGCTAGTAGTGCCTCCTCTGGTATTTATAGCAGATTTACAACTATTCATTTTAATTAACTAAAAGGAAGTTATGGATATCTTCAATAATGAATGAAAATAGAAGACATCATCTTCTGAGGCTTCCTGTACTATTATATGTACTGTCCAGGCACATGTAGTCCTGTTGTCTCATGGACAAAAACATGAATTGCCTCTTGATTTGAGGACTACAAGTACTTCTTTGACAGCCCTGTTCTGGGTAGATTCAGTACAGGTTTCATCTTTCAGGAAGTTGTGCTTATGTCATGGTGTGAGGTTTTTCTGTCCAGCCCTGCCTGCCACCCCTCAGCCATCCTGCCATGAGATGACGGGGCTCACTCAGACCTCAGAATGGGCAGAGGCGGGGGTTGCACCACCTTGTTCCTCACTCTGTTTGGGACAGTTGCTCTCCCAGACCTCAGAGAAATGTGCTCTATTTCCTCCCCACACTGTTATGGGAACCTCCCTTTTTAAAAGACATCTGCTTTCCATTCCCATCCACCTTCAGGCCTCCTGGCCCAATTTGGTAAGAACAGAGAGTGGCCTCTCCTCTGGCTGGCAGCTACTGGCTATCCATTATCCCGGACCCTTCCCTCAGTGGCTGGGTGGTCAGGACTAGTAGGCTTTCCCCAGCCCAACTCTCCATGGCCCAACCCCAGCATGGACCTGTCATCGTGACAACCCTGGCTTGGCCTACATGTGCAAGTGGCAGGACCGCCTTCATTGCTGAGCAGCTCCTGTGCTGTGGTGGAGGCTGGGTCTTGCTCTGGCTCTGGGTCAGCGCCACTGCTGCTAGGCAAGTGCTGGCCAATTACATTGACAACTTCTCCCTCCAGCTGTTGGGGAGCTTCTGCAGGGGCCAGAGCTCATCTGTGGCTGCTCCTGGGTCCCATCCCTGTAACTGGTGATCTTCGAGTGGTCATCTGTGCATTCACACCACCTGCCCTCCTTCCCCGCTGCTGTCAGCTTCTACATTTTTAATAGGGGTTAATTTGCTGTGATTTGAAGGAACTGGTGGGATGTCCGCGCCCACTCCTCTGGGCATGAGCGGTGGGGTTCCTGCGCATGCCCGAGGGACTGGGCGCGGAAATCCATTAAAAGAGCTTGCTACAGCACCGATCGATCCAGCGCGTGCGCACTAGATCCCATGGGTGTGAATGCACAGATGACCACTCGGAGATCACCAGTTACAGGTAAGCAACCTGTTTTTCCATTCCAAAAGCAGAGGAGAACTGAAGTCCAGTTTCAGTTTCAAATAACGAATAAGTGGTATTGAATACCGTGAGAGAAATGTCTTTACTTGCAACCTGATAGTTGTAATATGCCATCAAGTCACAACTTGACTCACAGTTACTCCTTTCTAGGCATCAGATGGGCAGAGGTGGTTTGCCATTGGGTTACCCTGCATAGCAACCCCAGTATTCCTTAATGGTCTTCCTTCCAAGTATTGACCATGGTCAACCCTGCTTAGTTCTCAAGCCCTGATGAGCCTCATGTCAAACTTGGCTAATCGGGCTGCTCAAGCAATATATTCAAATCTACAATTTTATTCCAGTAGCCAGGGGGAGAGTACACTGATTTCTCAAAAGTTTCCATACTTCTATGTATGGAGAGAAGTATGGAAGCTTTTGAGAACAAACCTAAGCATGTGCATTTGGAAGTTATCCGATTTTAGAGACTGGCCCCAGACTGAAACAGCAGCAGTCAGCTTATGTCATCAGCATATTGATGACAGCCTCTTCCAAAACTCCAGAGAGTCTCATTAATGGGTCTTACATAGACATTAAATAACCTGGGAGGTAACACAGAGCCTTATGGCACCGTCCATGTCAGCTCCCAAGGAGATGGTTCAGCATCTCTCACATCATCCTTTTATGATCGGTCTGATAGAAAACACCAGAACAATCTCCATTTTGCTCTGTCCAGATCCACCTCAGCATTCAGATGCCTCAGCAGTGAAGTTTTTCATCTAATTGTGAAGGAATATTGTATATGAAAAATACTTACTAATAGGTTTGAAAAATATTTTAAAATTAAGAAATATGGAAAATATTTAATAGGGTTATTTTTTGTTTATCAGGAAATGATGTATGTCTGGAATGGCTTTTCAATTGTTGGCAAGAGAACTGACCTCACTGAAAATTTACTGGTTACAATTGAAAAAGAAGAAACTGCTTTAAAAAATGAACCTAGTAAGTAGTAATTTCAGAAGGAATTGTGTTCTAGCACCTGTGTTTATCCTATGAAGAAAAAAAGACTGATCTGAGTGGACACTGGATTGTTCATTCTGTATTGGCTTTCATCAAGATTCTGTGACTTGCAGCAATCAGAAGCATCTGTTCTTTCTTTGCAACCCCATCACAGAATTTTGAATATTGGCTTTGCCAATATTTCATTTTTGAGCAAGGTACATGAGTGTGTGGTGGCTAAGTAGGGTTGTCGGACCCCTGGTTCAGGTGGAGGTTCCTCTGATTTTTCAGGCTTCTGCCATCCGCGGGAGGAAGCCCCGCCCCCAAACAGGGACGTTGCACGGTGACAACCCCAAAGTGATGAGGTCACACAGAAGTGACATTATCATGTTGCACAGTGACACTCTGCTTTTGGGGCAAAACTCTATGGTTTTAGGCCCCAAAAAATAGAGTTTTGCCCAAAATGCTACCCCCCCAGAATGCTCCTGAAATCCCCCCGCCAGCAGGCCGAGGGGACCAGGCAACTATATGGCTAAGCAACTTCAGGTAGTTCTAGATGAGATTGGTTCGGGCCTATTATTTTATACTGAGTCAGCCGTTGTTTCTGTAGTTTAAGGACCCCAACTTTTTTGAGCCTGTGGGCACTTTTGGAATTCTGACACAGGGCAGTGGGCACAATCACAAAATGGCTACAACAGTAAGTGGGGCCAGTCACAAAATGGCCACTGCAGGAGGTGGAGCCCACCACAAAATGCCAGGGATTGAGCTTATATATAACCCTCTTACTCTTCAGTGTTTCAGGCAGCAGCTTAATTTCACAGGATGTTTTTAAAACTACACAGCCAATCAGAATCCCTGCTGTGTGAAAGCCCTACCTAGCCCCACCCACTTTCTAAAAGTGCTTGGTGGGTAGCACAAAAAGTGTTGGCGGTTGCCATGGTGCCCATGGGCACTGCATTGGGGACACATGCCATAATCGATAGTGTTTGCTGGAAGAGTGATAGGAAGAGCAGCTCCTCCTTGATTCTCTCACATCACTCAACAGCTTTTAGTAGTAGTGTCCATTTGTTGTTCTGGTTAAATTGGCTGAGTCGAAAGCACTGTATTCCAGTGATTTTATTACTACCTGACCAGTCATTTTCAGAAAATTGTGCTGGGAGACTTCTGCTTGACCCCATGGCATTTACAATATGGGATCTGTCAAGTTTCTGTTCTGTCCTTGTGCTGTTTAATATCTACATCAGGGCCCCCCAACCTTTTTGAGTCTGCAGGTGCCTGTGAAATTGCTACACAGGGTGGTAGGCATGCCCACAAAATGGCCACTACAGCAGGTGAAGACAAGGACAAAATGGCTGCCACAGGAGGTGAAGCCAACCAGAACACATCATGAAGTTATGCATGACTGTAATAATAACTCTTAAATGTTTCAGGCAGAAGCTCTGCATAACAGGATGCCCTTAAAAAGGAATATACTATTTTAAAATATTTTCTTGCATACACACAGCTAACTTTCAGTCACACAGTGAAGATCCTAGTACTGTGGTGACAGTTGCTCCCAAGACAACATTTTTAAAAACCTGTGTAACCAATCAGCTCTCCAGTGGTCAATCAAAAGCCCTGCTGGGCAAAAGCCCCACCTGGCTCCACCCACTTTCTAAAAAGACTTGGTGGTTGCCAGCAAAGGTATTGGTGGGTGCCTTATTATGCACCCCTGATCTACATGAAAGTGCTGTGAGAGCTTGTCCTGTATTCAGCCATTCATACCTAAGGGCACTTTGATTAAGAAGGGGACATTTCCCCCATCAATCCCTTCCTCCCATTGCAGTCTCCTGCTTTGCACCCATACTGTTCCTGAGGGTCCCACTGACCTTCAGGAACAAAATTTTGGGGACTCTGTGATCTGCAGTGGGGGTGGAGGGCAGAAATTATGGTCTCCCTTTGTCTGACAAGTGAGATGAAAGTACAACTGAATATGTGCTTGAAAATCTTGTTATAGCCTTTTAATGTTTTATGATTATTTCTTTTATATCCATAATTATGTTTGTAATTTGAAACATTGCTACTTTATTTTAAGATCACAATGAATACTACATGGATGACATCTGCCTATTGCAGCTGTTGAAAGGCCTGTGTTTGAAACATTTAGGAAGACTCCTGCAAGCAGAACTCTGCTTCAATCAAGTTATTCAGAGGTAGAGACAGTAAGACAGAAGTTTCTGTTGGTTGTGGGAACCGTCAATCCAGGATTAGGTTTTCAGCACTCCCTCTGAAGAATCATGTTTTCAGTTTGGGAGGAGCTCTGGACATGGCCTTGCTTCTTGAGACGCAGGCTGCAGGAGTTTCCAGGAGAGTGTGTGTTACCAGCTTATACTGGTTCATCAATTGTAATATCTCAGAAAGAGATGACCACTCATGCAGAATAGGATTACAGTAACATGCTGTACTTGGCGCTGACTTTGTAGACTGTAAAAAAAAAAAAACAGGGCCACAGCGTGGCCGTGAAGGTTAACCTGCTGCAGTTTGAACATTTCTCCAGTACTTTTACAGCAGATTTTCTGGGGTAGAGCCCGGGTGGCCATCCATCAGTAGATGGAGCTGGGTGTCGTCCGCGTATTGGTGACAATCCAGTCCAAACGTCCAGATAATCTGGGCAAGGGGGTGCATGTAGATATTAAACAGCATTGGGAAGAGAATCGACCCCTGCGGCACACCACATTCTAGCAGGTGTCACTGAGATAATTCCCCCCAAGTGCCACCCTCTGTCCCTGACCTTGGAGAAAGGAGGTTAGCTACTGCAAGGCAAGCCCCCTTATCCCCACATCGGTGAGGCGGTGGGTCAACAGATTATAGCCAGGAGAGAGACTCATGCCATATTTCTTCAAGTTAGAACATAAGAACATAAGAGAAGCCAATGTTGGATCAGGCCAATGGCCCATCCAGTCCAACACTGTCACACAGTGGCCAAAAATACCAGGTGCCATCAGGAGGTCCAGCAGAGGGGCCAGGACATTAGAAGCCCTCCCACTATTGCCCCCCCAAGCATCAAAAATACAGAGCATCACTTGCCCCAGCCTGAGAGTTTCTTTCTATACCTTGTGGCCAATAGCCACTGATGGACTTCTGCTCCATATCTATATATCTAATAGCAAAGGGTGCCCCCTGCATGCGGATATCTAAATCCACACATCGGGGCACCTAGGGGGCAAAGAGATTTTCCTGCATATTTGGGGCAATCCTGAGCCAGCCGCCCTGAGCCTGAGGGGAGGGCGGGATATAAATTGAATAAAATAATAATAATAAATCCCCAGATGTGCAGAAAAATCTAAAAAGTTGAAAAAAGTATATGGGGATATGCGCATGTGCAGAGAACGCCCCGGTAACTGTCTCGCCACCGCTGCTGGGGCAGGAGGGGGCAGGAGAAGGCTTGGTGGGCCAGTGACTGTGAGCCACTCAGGCCTCGCTGCTGCGGTGGGGGGAAGGAGAAGGCTTGGTGGGCCAAGCTCAGGCCTTGCTGCTGCTGCCGGGGGGAGGGGGAAAAAGAAGGCTTGGTGGGCCCGGCAGCTGGGAGCCGCGCGGGTCTCACCGTTGGTGTGGGGGGGGGGGCAGGGGGGAAAGCTCACCTGCGGCTGGGTCATGGGTGGCTCCTTCCCCCGGTCGGACCCCCCCCCCCCCGCGAGTATCGCGGGTTCCCTTTCTTGTGCTTATCTAATTCCCTCTTGAAGCTGTCCATGCTTATAATTCTGCTTGTCTATGTGTTTACTAACTTCTGTAAGGGTGTGACAGTCACTTAACAACTTGGATGTGGAGCTGGATGACTATAAATATGAGAGAATCATATTAGATTGTTTTTAGTTCTTATCTTTTAATTTTGGTAGAGTTTCAACTTAATATCTGTTTCATGGTGAATTTTCTAGAAAAGTTATGTAATTTTTATTTGATCTATTAGTGAGAAGCAACTGAAATACGATAATTATCTAGTACCATACACGATGTATGAATTGGGCCTTCTATACAAAGAACAGGATGAAAGAGAAAAAGCAATACGTTTTATAGAAGCTGCAAAGTAAGTGGTGGTTACCTTTAATGAAATACAGAAAGCCAAGTTTATTTGTTGTAGCATATTTGGCAGCTTGTCATGATCCATGTATTTGCACTGTCATTATATTCTTAGAGTTTGTTCACAGTGAGTAGGAAAGCTGTTGTAAATCAACTGCATGTGCCTTACTGCATCAGACTGCTGGACAGAAGGGAATGTTTTCGCAAACTTATAGCAAAGCACAGTCAGTGCTGTTTTTCCCTCCCTTGCTAGATCCTTCATTTAGAAAATATATGGCAGAGAGAAAGGAAGACTGGCCTGCTAATAGGTATAGGAACCTGGCTGCATTCAGATGTCATGAACAAATGGAGGTTTGTTGCTGTGCTTGCACACTCCTTCCATTCTTCCCCTGTGTGGAGAACACAGTTGAAGGTCTCCGAGTTTTAGAAGTGCCAATAAAACCTTAACTTGCCTTGATGTCTAGCTGTGTGTGCCTGCAATTTGTTTCTTTCCCACAAACTGTAACCCCAATAACTAGAAAAAGCTAAAAACAAATCATCAATATTATTTTTCTTCAAAATTTAGCTTACAATGATTTAGGTAATTCAGGTCATCCAGAAACATTGAAATTTGGTGTATGTGTTGGTCAAAACATCCTGGTGACTGAAGTCTGAAAGGACCATACTTGTGTATGTTTCTCACAACAGTGGATGTGGTGACCCCAAAATGGTTAAACAATTCTTACATTAGCTAGGGAGCTGTAATTTGCTGTACAGGTAGCTCAAGACACCTACCCTATTTGTAAAATAATTAAGATACTTCTAGGATACCCAGTACACTGAAATTCGATACACACATCGTCCAAAGCCTGTTGATGACCACAACGCAGCAAATAAAATACTAAAAATAAGTCATTTTCGTATCTGGCCATGAGGTTTTCCTCGTAATAGAGACAAATACTATAGTGCAGAGTCTAGCGTCATGTGAGTTAAGTTTTTGGGCTGTGCAAATCCCTTGGCCTGGTTAAGCTTCAAATTGTGGGAGGGAACACTTCAAGCAGCAGCCAGAAACGCAGTTGGAAGGTTCATTCACTAGCGTAGTATATTTATTATGTTTTGTACTTTTATTGCTGTATGTGAATAGGCCGAAAAAGAGTAATGAAGGAAAATGTTGATGTACAAAATATTCCAGCTAACTAATTGTCCAACCAATATGTTGTCTCTTACAGAAATAACTATAAGGAATATTCCATGGAGTCCAGATTACACTTCCGAATCCATGCAGCACTTAATAGTCTGAAAGTGACTCCTGCCCCGACACCTTGATGTCATCTGAGGATGATGCATAACACAAGTGTCTACAAGTTATTTGAAAATTTTAGAAAATCATGTAAATGATGTAACAAAAGAGAACTAGTAGCTTATATTTTCTATCATTTGTGATATTTGTATGTTTGTCATTCTTTTACGCTGTTCTTTTTCTATGGTGCCCCTCCCATATCTCTGCTTGGCATTTAGAGGAAGACCTTTTATTTTGTTTATAAAAGGATTAATTTAATGTTTGACTTGAAAGGGAAGTATTTTAAAAGACAAATTGCTGGTGCAATAAAGAGTAATTCAAACACATTATTTTTTTATAAGAAGAGTAATATTGTTTATGCACTGAAACTGTGCAACAGTTCTTGTTCATAGATTCAGCATTCCGTGAAAGCTTGAATTTCTGCAATACCTTTTTATTGGAACTTGTTAGTCCTGATTTTAAAGAAAAATGTGGGCTGCTGGTAGCCTTGGTCATATTTGGCAATTGACACTTAGATTTGTATACCAAAGATCTGACATCATATCATAGCCAAAAAAGAATGAATGGCTTAAAGTCACTTCATGAATGTTAGCTTGAATTTCAGTGCAATATTTGAAAATATATATTTGAACATGTTTAAGGAAAGACAGGGATTTTAGGTTGCTCTCTAAAGCTGTTTTGATTATACATTCAAAGGGCATTTCTCGATTGTTAATAATTGTAGCAGTTCAGCTGCTTATCCTACTGTATGTGTTTAATTCACTGATATTGCTGGGAATGAACTGTACAGTGAGATAATATATTTCCAGTCTCCTGAGGGCATTTGATTATCCTCTATTCCTGCCACCAAAGGTTGCTAGATTTTGGTACTACTTTAATTTTATGAGGGTTGACTCCTTAAATTCCAGTTTTGGGATTAGTATTTCTAAAGGAAACTGACACCCATTAAAATATATTAGGCCTATTCTAGCTGCAAGAAATGCTCCCAAAGCAGATAATGTTCTTATTGATCGGCTATTAATAAATATGACCATCCTATCTACATAAAGTATTCTGTTTTATGGAGCCTGCAGGCAGCTGCTATTTTCTGATGGTATGTATACAACTTCTGTTTGGGTCATCCTTTTACCAATATAATTAAAAATGGTAAAAAGCAACTTCTGTTAAGGACTAGATCTATCAGTCGTATTTACAGACTTTATATCTTATTATAGTAGTAACAGTACTATTAGTACAGTTTGAAGTGGAATTTTTGCCTGCCATCGGGCCCTCTTTATACTTGCATTATTAATTATGTGCTGCTAAATAAATGATAATTTGGGGCTGCTAATTTTTAAATATAATTTATATAAACACTATTGTGCTAATGGATATTGGACACACAGTCTTTCTTCAGAAGCAGCAGTTATAGGAATGACAAGACAACTTGTCCTGGGTTTCTTTCCCAACTTAATAAATGGCATTCTCTTTGTGATGGTGGAGTTTTGGAAGTTACATTGCATAGCGTTCTTTGCTTGTAGTCGGATTTCATTCTGCTCTACCTTTCTGTGATCTGCTCTTTCTTTGCAGTTTAACTTTTGATGCCTCAGATTTTCTAAGAGATTATGCATTTCTCTCTCTGTCTTGTGATGTTTTAATATCACTTTAACAGAATTTTGAGGGAGCAAGTCTTTTTTTGCTACATTCAGGATGAATTGAAAGAAGGAGAGAGTTTGTGCCAAATCTAAGGATCATTTTACGTATCACTTTTCCAGATAGTGTGTTAATACATGCCAGGAAAATCACATAAACAGTGTAACTTATGAATTATGGCATAAGTAGCTTTTTGCTTTCAAACTATGACATAGGAAGAATGTTCAGCACATTTTTAAAAAAATCAGAGATGGGCTTTGCAGGTAAGCATCTGTGACTGTAAAAACGATATTTTAATATTGATCGTTTCTCAGATGCCCAGTCAACAGGTATTCTTGAAATATCATTGTAAATTAGAATCCTTTTTTGTATGTCTGTATACAGGGTTCCGTGTGCAGAACTTCATTAATATTGCTGGATTATTTAAATACCTGCTATTATTATTAGGCAAGAACCTGGTAAACATACACAGTCAGTTTTATGTTTAAATAGATGGTGATGTTAAATATATGGGTGCAGATTCAATATGGATTAAATTAGTCTTACTCCACTAGTTTGTCATTTTGTGTTAAAATTGTTATAGAAATTATATGCTTATACTGTATATTTAAATATTGATTCTTTTGTGATACATTACTTATATATACACAATATTGTATTTTTAATATCTGGTAATGGTTTCTGCCTTTTAAGAGACATTAAAGAGAGATGTGTTTTAGAAAGGAGCGTATGAGCCTATTAAATAACTTCATTAGTATATAAATTCTAATGGTTATGGTTGTCAGCTATATTGCATCTTCATAAAGGGCAGAAAATAGTACGGTGAACAGATTTTCTAATTGCAACATAATGATAAACAACTATTATACATGGAACAGATTCATTCTCTGGGTCTGTTCCCATACAGAACTTGACTGTGAATGTAGGTGTTTTTTTTATTATTAGCCCACTGCATAACTAAAAATGCTAAGTTTGTTCAACAGTACTCTTACTGCCCTGAAACTGAATAACCTGATTCTATATGTGTTTGTATGTATATTTGTAAGTTCTATTTGGTTCACTGGAAGTTTATTTCAAGTGCACATAGGATTGTAGCCTTAGAATACCATACTCTAATTGTAGTGAAGTCACACAACATTTATAATACTGTAACTAAGCAGAACCTGGACAGAGATAATATCTATACCTTCTGTGCGGGTTTTTTCACAGTTTTACTATTTTCCTGTGATCTTGCTATGTTATTGCATAATTGAGAACAGCACAGAGTACTAGTATGAGTGGCTATTAAATAGGGAATATCAAAATTTGTATTCTAGTAGTGCATTTAAAAGAAAACTGCAGTGAGTAATAATAAAAGCATACTCAGCTGAATTCAGTGAGTTTTGTATTAAGATCCTTTCAATTAAAAAAAAAATCCCAACAAGTGCTATATACTCTGCTTTTTTCACATATATGCTGTACTTGTGGAACTGATCAAAAATATGTTAAGCAGATACAGGATTGGAATTTAAAATTTTTGGCTAATATTTCAATAATTTAGACTGCAATCCTTTGCACACTTGGGAATAAATCCCATTGAACACAGTGGAATGTAAACTGGCATAGGATTGTTCTGTTGGAGATAAATTATATCTTCTGTATGTACAAAATTGGTTTTCACAATCCTTAACATTTTACAAGTACTTAACAGTTGCTTTAATCTGCCTATAAAATATGTGTTGCAAAACTGCCCCAGAGTCAGAATACACATTAAGGCCGAACATTTTATAAGTTGGGCAGAGCTCTTAGACATATGATTAGTTGTCACAATTGACTGTCGAAATGCTGCCTTCTACCTGGTGTTCCTCCTTAGCACACATAATTTAAATCTGAATGATGGAGTAGAGTGGTACATACATTTTCCATTAAAATTGAATTTGCAATTCTTCAGGAGGTAAAACTTTTTTTGGTACGAAAAGACCTTCCTTCAGTTTTTAGGCTATATGTGTAATGCCAAGTTGACGTTAATGTGTATATCAGTGGGAATATTAACCCTGACCTGGAAAGCTGCTTGATATAACTTTTAACAGCAGCTCTCCTTTTGAGATTTTTTTTACTCATACCACATGTCAAGCCATCATTCGGTCTCAAAGGGGATTTCAACATCACTGTAGTATGATATGTCAGGATATTAACAGTTAACAAGTCAACTGTCCCTCTGGATAGGTGCAGATTGGTTATTCCTAACGCAGCTATTTGGGTTACAGCAATTACCTGGCACTATATACTGCTTCCATTATTTGAGTAAATTTAACTTTTAATAACATTATTGATGTCAGTGTCAGCCCTAAACAATTTGTTCCAGTTTGTACGGACATACTGTTTATATGCTACTTTCCCATACTTGTTCCTATCTTAGTAGTTGATCCTGAGGTTTTGCTTTAATTAGTTCTCTTCATATTTTTAGAAAGAGGCAGCTTGGATAAAATGTTCTCTGTTTATGGTGAAAATTGAATCATTTACCTACATGAGATATAAATGCAAGATTGTTTTCCACATGGAGATTTTTCTCAAGGTGGAACAGACCATGCCTCTGCTCTATTTGGGAGCTTTTACATTCCAAGCATGGCTCATGGGATTCCCGGGGTTTTCACTTTTAAGCTGAAGCAATGGAAAACCTCCTTTGGGTTTGTTCCATTCTGTGTGATTGTGTGGTTTGGGGAGCTTGCCTCTTTTTAAATAGTAGTCATTAGGCAATATGTAGAAAACCATCAGTGGTAGCAATATCAGGCCTTCGTTGGCTTTCTTGTCCTGAGAGTGTCCTCTTCTATCAATAAGCTGCTAATAAACCATTTGCATGAGCAGCAGAACATACTTGTTAGGACTATTCATAACATGTTTCCTAGGCCATTATCCTAGTTTTCATTAGGGTTCTTTCAGTCTAGGAATTCAACTACTGGGTAGTTCTTTACCTCCGAAGCTTGTACAGTTATCTGATATTCAGTCATTTTCTTGTGAGTCAAAAAATGTAATCTCCCCTCCCCCCCACATTCCTGTGTTAACTGCCAGTTGGGAAAGTCCAGAAAACCGAGTAAAACCATAATATCCAGCTGTTACCAGGAAATGTTAACTGACCTGTTTCTTTTCCCCCTGAAGATCACAGAAACAAAATGAATATGAGCGTGCTGTGCCCTTAAGACTCATAAAGGAAGAATGGCTTATGGACAAATGTTAGGATTATATGAAAAAACGGTACATTTTCTGGAGTTAATGGCAAATCAGCAAGCATTTATCCATGTGGTACCAATGGCTGGAACATAGGCTATATCATTGATTCGGTTCAGTACAACAAGCCTCTGAGCCTTCTTCCGCTTTAGGATGAAACACTAGTTGAATGTGTACGTCTTTTTTTTAAAGTTCTGTTTAATTGATTATGTTCAATTTGACCTGTCATCTGTAAGCTAATACTAATGGCCTTGATATGTAATATTTGATCTAGTCTCCAGTAACTTGCATTTTTAACAAGCACACATTCAAAGCTGTTGTATCTACAGTTCCATGTATATAATAAAGTGCATCTAAACAGAAAGAAAAGATTTTTAAAAAATAATGCTTCATATTGAACACTTAAATCATTCATCAAAATACAGAAATGTAATTTGTGCAGATTGGATCACTAGAGCAGGGGTCCCCAAAGTGGTATCTGTGGGTGCCATCATGCCTACCAGCACCTTTCCTGGTACCTGCCAAGTATTTTTGGAAAGTGGACAGGGTCAGGTGGGCCTTTTGCCCAGCAAGGCTTCTGATTCACCATTGGAGACTTGATTGGCTGTGCAGGTTTTTTAAAAAATGTTGCTTTAACAGTAGCTGCCATGGCACAAGGATCTTCACTGTGTGATTGAAGGTAAGCTATGGCAGCCATTTTGTGGTTACCTTGACCAGCAGTGGCCATTTTGTGGCTGTGACTATTACCTTATGCCAGAATTCCAGGGGTGCCTGCAGGCTCAAAAAGGGTGTGGACCCCTGCACTAGATTTTTAGGTTACTCTTTTATTCACCAATTCATTTGGGCATCAGAGTGAATAAGTTCTTTTCAGAACACTTTCCAGTGAGTTGTTTAGGCAACTGAAAGGAAGCCTGAAATTAAGATTGTGACATTGGCATTAAAAATACCATGGCCTCTAGGTATATTCAAGATCTGCCTCCACAGCTGGGATTTGTTGGCTATGTACTTCTAGTTAAGACCAACTTAACTAGGGTTGCCAGGTCTTACTGGTCTGTTGGCAGGAGGCTCCTTCCTTGGTCCTTGAGTCTTCTGGTGCATGAGCGAAGTGATGACATCACCCAGAAGTGACGTCATTGCGCTAGGCACATTATTCAGGGGGCATTCTAGCATTTGGCAAAAAAACTCTGTGGTCACCGTAGAGTTTTTAGCCAAATGCTAGTGTCCCCCGCTTGACGTGCCTGGTTTGATGATGTCATCTCCAGGTGATGTCATTGTGTTGGGAACAGCGGGGCTCTTTGGGACAGGACTCCCCTGCCAGCCAGTTGGTTGGTGGATTGGGACCCCCAAAATTTGGGAGCTTTCTATAGCAAGTCATGTTCCCTTATGTTAGGGTTGCAAGCTCTGGATTGGGAAATTCCTGGAGATTTGAGGGGTGGAGTTTGGGGAGGGCAGGCTTTATGGAAGAGAGAGTCTTCAGTGGGGTACAATGCCATAGAATCTACCTTCCAAATCAGCCAGGGGAACTGATCTCTGTCACCTGGTTGGCAACCCTACACTAGACCTGTTTACTGATCTAATACCAACCTGAACAGAAAGGCACTTACAACTTCAAACAGACCAGAACTTTTTAATTTTATAGCTACAATCTGCAGAGGGCTGATTATGTACTAGACAGAGAAGGTGGGGGCAAAGGAGGAGTAGAGAGAATAGCAGGAATTACAAAAAAGAAAAATGGGACAAAGTCAGCTGAGACCATCGAAGGTAATTTGGGGTGGCACTTGCCTAGCCACCAAGTTATATGCCTTCTTTATGACCTCGCTTCCCTGTTAAAGGTGGCCCCTTATTATTTAGTCCCTGCCTGCAATGAGTGGCACGTTTTGTCCCCATGCTTGGACCTGTTTAGTTTGCCCCACAGAGTTTGATGGGAATCTGTGAGAGCAGAGCCAGACCCTGTCTGTATAGTCCCACTCTCTGCCGTGTTTGTTGTTGATGATAAGAGTTTGACGGAGCCTCAAGAAGTGTGTGGCTTTCATCCATCCTGATGTGCTTCATGTGTGTTTGTCAGATTGCAGTCTCGGGTATTGCCGTGCTTTACTTTCCTCAGTAGGTGGCAACATTCACAAATGCTAGTTGCTCTCATCTTCTCTTTTGTCCAAGAAAGGTTTCCCATGGGGAAATATAGACAAAGGGAATCCTCAGTTCAGTAGCTTGAAGTTAAGTGAAAATAACTGATCTCAAAATCTAGGTGATAACTGATGTTTTGTATAGTTAGAAGTACTGAGGAAACACCAATATCATGTGTATCTGAATACACATTTTCTCTGCTGGGGGGGATCTTCTGATTGGCTGCTATTTTTAAAAAGTATTATTACATACTGTGAGATATACAGGCAGATACATATGAATTTCACAACTGTTGAACCATGTTCCGTATTTACAGTCTGGATAGTCAACAATAACCATTCTTCAGTCTTTCAGACTGAGGGAGGAATACATTTTCCCCAATTGTATTAGGAAAGAAAGATTACTAAATTCACAGTTTAGTTTACAACACCGGCGATTCTAGGAAAACCTTTTCCTCAAGCTCAGAAATGCTACCTTTCTCTTGCTGATCCACTGATAAGGACTAATTTTGCATTGCTTGCATTTGTCAGGAATAAAGGAATAAATCTGATGAAGTGTGTGTGCACACGAAAGCTTATACCCAGAATTAAACTTTGTTGGTCTTAAAGGTGCCACTGGACTCAAACTTTGTTCTATTGCTTCCGACCAACACGACTACCCACGTGAATCTATTTTCAAAGATAGTAGTAACTCTTGAATGCTGTTTGCATTTATGACAGTTACAAGAAAGCCCTGGTGTGGCTGCAACCAGCTGAAGATTTTGGGTGCCCCCACCACAAAAAATAAAGAGTGTATATGTTCTTTTGAATTTGTATCAGTTGCCTGCAGAGAATATATACAATGGTTGAATCCTAAAGATATTAAGGCACTTGTTGCATTGGTGATCAATGCTCCAAATAATAGTGTTGATAATTTGCAACCCATGCATTCATAGTGCTCATCCCTGGGCTAGTTACTGCTGATCCGGCTGGGCTAACAAGATAATCACAAAGTTATACTTGTTTAGTTTGTATAACTTTGTTGTAAACCAGAATCCCAAGAAGTGGATGCTGAATCCAGCCAATATGGGTTTAGACTTGATTGAAACAGCAACTCTCCCTTACTGTACAGACATTGAGACTTGGGTCGATTTTTAAGACGATTGAAAGTGTATGATAGAGGCATTGTCACCACTGGTGTTTTGTGCCATTGTTGCCTCTGGTCAAACAGTTTTTTTTAAATACTACAGAAGGTCATTTGTCCTTTCCCTCTCATGTCATTTGCTTGACCATTCAGGTTGGCACTTAATTCTTTTTTCTTTCCTGGAAACCGGGATCTAAAGTATAGCTTAATTCTGATTTATAGGCAAGAAACAAACCATACTCATGCCTTCTGAATGAACATGAAATAAGCAACTTAAACTGAGCAAGAAGGAATCAGGAATCAGTCTATTCATCTTCATGGATTCTGTGCCAGTCCCACATGGGACCAAGCATGTGCAGGCCAGCTGTGGAGATGGGGCTTTCAAGTTTTCTAGCTCTTTCTAAAGCTGTTGCTCCCCCTCCCCTCCGGTGTATGCCAGTATTTACCACTCCAAACCAGCATGGGACAGAGGCAGGGAAAGCGCTCCTCCTTCAGTCCTCTCTTTACTGTCATGGAGAGAGAGCCCTTTGCTTTTAGCTTGTGTTTTACGTCAGCATTCTGTGCAGAGAGAAAAGTCCCCCCTCCCATTTCTTTGGGGATGGCTCTTTTCAAGAAATGTGTGGGACAAAAATGTCCAAGTTTGATAACCATGAGCATTTTCTCACTTATTTGGGGGGAGTCCCATAACATAGGGGATTGTCCCCTATGTCAACAGTTCACCCCCAAAGCCTTTCAGGAAAGGGTAGCTTGCCTAGGAAGCTCCCACTACAAGGGGAGGGGTTTGCTGCCAGCAGCAGGGTCTTGCCTGGGCCCACCCCTCCCTGGCCATGATTCCAAGCAGCGGCTCCAACTCCTTTTCCCATAAGCTGGCACTGCTATGTCTGCAACACATTAGCACCAATGGTGGGACCGAGGCCAGTTGTTCTGAGCAGACCTCTGGGCGCAGGGATGAGCACTTTGCTGAAAAGGCTATTGAAGGACAACAAGAATGTCTTTGGCTGGAGCATATCCCATACCACAAGGAAACCAAGACCTGGTGAAGTAAACGGGAAAGATTACCAATTTGTGACCAGAGAAAAGATGCAGGAGGAAATTGATGCTGGAGGATTTGTTGAACATGCAGAGTTTTCCGGGAATATGTTTGGAACAAGTAAAGCCACCATACAGGTTGTCCAGGTGCAGAACCAGATCTGCATCCTGGATAGCGACTTGCAGAATATGAGGAGCATGAAGACAGACCTCAGCCCCATCTACATTTCTATCCAGCCTCCATCCATTGAAACCTTGGGGGAAAGGCTATGAGACTGGCAGATAGAAATGAAGGAGAGCTTGAAGAAGCGGTTAAACGCAGCTTGTGTAGACCTGGAACTTAGTAAAGAGCCCAGCCTTTTCAATTTGATCACTGTTATCGACGATTTAGACGTGGCATATTCCAGACTGAAGAATATTCTTGCAGACAAAATCCAGAAGGCACAGGGATCCAAGAAGTCCTGAGTGACCATGGTGTAGATGCTTGAACCTTATAGACCATTCCTGATGACTTTCACTGCTTGTTAGTACATGTGTGAGAGAAATGGGCTACATTCCTTTTTAACTTCATTCTCCCTCCTTACACACACCCCTGCCATGGAATTATTCTGGGGCATTTTCTATTAAAGAAGAAGGGGGAAAAGGGAAAGGCCAACTTGGCTAAAAGTATTATGGGAGAAAGCCTTTGGGACCCTGGGCTGTACGGAGGGTTGGAGAATGTGGAGGCTTGGGTCTGTTCTCCCTCACGGGGTCAGTGCCTTCAGGATCCATCTCAGACTCAGGAACATTATCGGCTCGAAGGCCAGCATCGGTTCCTAGAAGCTCCTTGGAATCACTGGCAAAAAGGACAAAGAACAAGACTAAGCACGAGCTCAAATATGTACCCGCTAAACGCTCCTCATTGTCAAAGGTTAGTGACACTCGACTGGTTCTGCCTCACACTCCATCTCTGCTTCTGAGGTTGGTTGGGAGTCCACAGTCATTAGATAATGACGTGGTGGAGGTTCAGCTGTCTTCATCTGAAGTACCTCAGCCTCCAGCAGGTATGTCATCTTCCCAAACAGAAAGGACCTGATTCACATAGATCCCCTCCTGCACAACAATGTACAATCACTACACCTCACAGCATGGAGGATCGTAGGACAGTAGCTTGGTCTGACCTGGTGAATGAGGTACTCATTCTTGGCACACAAAACATCAACTAGGAAATCCTATGCCAATAAATTCCAGCAGCAATGGTCATCCACAAGAGGGGTTTGGCTGGAATGTTACCCTTTACATGATATATATTTGAATATTTACTACATCTAAAAGATAAAGGTTTAGCAGTAATGTCTTTAAAGGTACACTTGGCAGCTATTTCTGATTTTCATGACAATGTTGATGGTTACTCGGGTTTTTTTCATGTAAGATGTCTAAAAGATTTATGAAAGGTTTGTTGTAGCATGTATCCTCCAGTTTCCCCTCTGGTTCCCCACTGGAGTCTCTCACTCTATCAGCTGCAATGTATAAACCGTTTGAGCCAATGGCTACATGCTGTCTTCTTTACCTTACAAGACAGCTTTTCTTCTGGCCATCACTTCTGCATGAAGGGTTGGAGTGTTCAGGGACTCTGTTTACCACCCCCTTTTACTGTATTTCACAGGGATGAAGTTATTCTACACACAAGCTTAGGTTTCCTTCCTAAGGTAGTGTCCTAGTTCTCACAAGTCACAAGATATTGTTCTTTGTGCATTTCCCCCCTCTTCTGTCTGCCCAGAGGAACAGACATTGCACACATTAGATGTGAGAAGAGCATTGCTGTTTTATTTACAACCAAAGACTTCCTCAAATCAGACAACTTGTTGGTATGTTTCTCAGGCCTGAGAAAGGAATATACGGTCTCTTCTCAGTCTCTCATTCGGTAATCTCAACTATTAGGCATGTCTCCTCTTTATCCAAAGTAGACTGTCCCTTTGCCATCAAGGCTCATTCTGCCAGGGCTCAGACTGCAAAGCCTCAACCAGGGCCAGGGACTTTTCTGCCTTGGCCCTGGCCTGATGGAAAACGCTCCCACCTGAGATCAGGGCCCTGTGGGATCCATTACAGTTCTGCAGGGCCTGCAAAATGGAGCTGTTCCACCATTTGAGACGGCGTGCATCCAATCCATTCCAGCGTCCCCTGTACACAGTCTTTGTCATTGTGTTTTGTCCCAACTAGAAGACTGTCAACTGCAGTTGCATTGTTGCCATCACTGCTATTACCTGTTCATTTTAAACTTGTCTTAGTTATTATCTGAAATGCTTTTATGGTTGTTAACTATATATTGTTACCCGCCCTGAGCCCGCTTGCTGGATAGGGTGGGATATAAATCAAGAAAGAAAGAGAAAGAAAGAAAGAAAGAAAGAAAGAAAGAAAGAAAGAAAACCACTGGCATTCTTGGGAAGGGTGCCTCTGTAAAGCAGCCATGTCGTCTTTGGCCTCAACCTTCATCAAACACTATGCCATCAATTTTGACTCCAAGAGTGATGCACACATTACACAAATTAAGCTGCCTAGTACTGCATCAGACCATTGGTCCATCGAGGTCAGTATTGTCTACTCAGACTGGCAACAGCTCTCCAGGGTCTGAGGCAGAGGTCACATCACCTATGATCTGATCCTGAACTGGAGATGCCAGGGATTGAGCTTGGGACCTTCTGCATGCCAAGCAAATGCTCTACCGCTGAGCCAGGAGGGCTATGAGAAGAGCAGTGCTGCAGTCATTGTTTCACTAAGGATCTCACACTCACCTCCTCTGGTAAGTGAGCTTGATTCTCTCCTATGTGGGACTGCACAGAAGCCATGAAGATGAGAACAAGAAGGTTGCACTTAACCTATAGCTGCTGTTCTTCGACCAGTCTTCTATGCAGGCACACACAAGGGTGTAGACTTTCCAATTTCCCAGGGGGGGGGGGCTGGGGCTGGGCCAGAGGCATTGCTTTGCTAGGAGCAAGGGTGGCTCCCGGGGGAGGCTGAGCACCTTCCTGAAAATTTCGGCGGGGGCTAACGCCCCGCCGCCCCCACGAAGATTACGCCATCCTCCAATGCGTCAGTTCTTCTCCACTGCGGCAAAGTGAAGACTAATGGAGGAGCTCTCTCCCTGCCTCCCTCGTGACAGTTTGGGTGGGGAAATGTCAGCGTGCACCGGAGGGGGGGGGGAGTGCTTCCACAGATTTAGAAAGAACTAGAAAACTTGAGAAACTCCATCTCCACAGCTGACCTGTCCATGTACAGTCCCATGTGCTCCTTCATAGAAGACCACTCAATGAACAACAGTTATAGGTAAGTGCAACCTTGTTTACATCCTGAAATCTGTGAGAACTGAGCTTCATGTAACACAGCTGCAACCATTCCACTTTATGTTACCTAAGTTATGAATGGATAGTGTTGTCTTCTTAGGCAGGTGAGAGTAGGCTTTTTTATGAAGTATACATTAGTATATGTGGTCATCGATATTTCAGGAGGGATTTGAACGGAGAGCAGAAAGAAGAATGCCTGGCACATTTGTTTAGAAGAGGAAGTGTTGATATTTCCAGCCATAAAATTGTTGAAGGACCATAAGCAGAAGCTGGGTATATGGAAATCATTAGGATATATAACTGCATTACCCTTTTAATGTAAAACCTTTCAATTCTGTCCCCAAACTAAATTGAAATAACTGCAGAAAGGAAATGAAAGAAAGACATGAAAAGTCCCAGTAACAGGCTGAGCCAGGAGTCTGGGATTCCCAACCTGGCATTGTCCCTGGAAAGTTATGTGGCTAACCTTGAGTTGCCAACTTCAAGTTGGGAAATTCCTGGAGTTTTAGAGGATGGAATCTTGGGAAGGCAGAGTTTGGGGACTGGAAGGAGCTCAGCTGGGTTTAATGCCATAGAGTCCACCCTCTAAAGCAGCCTTTTTCTCCAGGGAAACTGATCTCTGTCATCTGGAAATCAGTGGTAATGCTGGGAGATCTCCAGGCCCTACCTGGAGTTTGGCAACCTTAGGCTAATCCAATCTGGAGGCCCCGGGCCAACTCCAGTTCTTTGAACAGGTGCTCCTAGCTAAAGCTGTGGAAGCCAGGGGACAGTTCCCCCAAAGGATGTTTTCTATTTTTCCAGTGGAAAAATGGAAATTTGGCAGAATAAGGGGACAAAAAACACCTATGAAATGTTTTCTGTTTTGGTATGAGTGAAATGCACACACAGTGTTGGAGGAGGGAGGTAAGGCTCTTCCAATGCAACTCTAAACAGAGTTAACGGCCGCTGGAGCCAGAGCTTGGACGGAGATTGTCTAGGGGTTTCCCCCCACCTTTGTGTTTTCATGATGCGAATGGAAAGGAATGGAAGGACAGGCTGAGGAAACAGCTGTTGCAGCTGCTCGGCTTTAATTTTAAGTTTATTTAACATTGGACAAAAGGCCCCTCTGGCAGATCTTATTCACAGCTTTGAGCAGATTCCTCAGGGAAACGTTTCTAGGAGTGAGAGAGTCGTTATCAGCTGACTATCTGTAAACCAGAAGTCTGCTTGCCAAGTGAGCAGGATTGATTACTTGGATGTGTGCAGGATAACTCGAAAGCTTAGTGGGAACTGTAGTGAGCAGAAACAACAAACGTGGACTTGTTTTATTTCAATGACACCCCGCCTTTCTCCCCCGTAGGGACCCATTGCTTCAGTGGGATATAAAATTTAAAAATGGGCGTTTTGATACATAGCTTTAAGAAATAAATATTGCTTAATGAAATAGTATTGGCACCCTGTAAACCTGCCAAATCATGCCAGCTGCTGGGAAGATCACAACCCAACGAGCTCCATAAGTCATCTGGAGATCCTGACAATGGGTGTGCATTGTGTAACATGCCTGCCTTGGTGGAAACAGTCTCCACATTTGTCACATGTCTTTTAGCTGGCAGCAAGGGGAGGAAGACCACAAGCACGGGGTGGTATTTTTGCATTTGTGTGTGTGTGTGTGTGCACACCCATGCCTGGAAGCCATGGCCACCTCTGGCAACTCCTACTGGGGCACGGAGGATGTTCAGAGAAGCGGCTTGATAGCCTGCCTCGGGCCGCAGCCCTGGTATTCTCTGGAGGTCTCCCATCAAAATACTTGCCAGGGTCAGCCCTACTTAGTTTCTGAGATCTGATGAGATTGGGCTTGCCTGGGCTACCCAGGTCAGGGCCACGAGCATGACTCATGTGCTGCTTTCAACCAGCCTTCCCACACAGAATGAGAGTCTGCAGTGGTGTATAGAGCTCTAGTGTAGTAGTCTTCAGCCCATGGGTCAGGATCTCCAGATGACTTATGGAGCTTGTTGGGTTGTGATCCCCCCTAGAGTCACTATTTTTTCACAGCTTTCTCGGAGGGCCTGCTACAGTGCACGTATGTAGAGAGCAAGGATGCCACATCTTTTGACTCTCTTTGAATATATACTGAGATGAGCAGGAGGATGTTGACAGAGAGGACAATCAGCAAGGGAGAGAATTCCTCCAGGGCTCTGACCGATGGTCTTTTCCTTACTACGGTATGCCTCCTAGTACTTGGCTTGGGTTTCCTGACCCTAGCTCTATTGTGGCCCTGGCCTTGACCCTGGTGAGTTCATAATTCTGGATCCCCCTCATCCCTTGCACCTCAGTGGGTCCCATGATGCAGCTGGGGTGTGTGTGTGCTCTGTCTGTGGAAAGGCTGAATGCCACTGTTCTAACACTCTACTCTCTTTTAGTTAGCTCATGAGCACCTGGTTACTGAAGCATATGCTACTTACCCACCCCAAAAAATTTAAGGACCACTTCAAATATTTGGAGTTCACCCACACGGAGGCCCTGTGGACATAGCTACATGTAAGAAAGGAATGTCTGGCCCAGAGTATCCATCCAAAAAGCAGTGCTTCCCATTGGCAATTCATTGTGAGTGAGATGAATGTAAAGAGGACTGCCTCATCCTTGTGAATTCCTGCTTGTGGTTTGGATGCACCAGTTAAGATGTTACTTCCTCCATGGAACTGCTCCATGTGGAAGAATTTCAAAGAATTAAATGAACTCTGGTTTATTTGCCAACACTGGGCGTTGCCGACTACTTAAGCCTGTGGCTCTTGCCTCTTCGCCAGTATCTGGGGGGCTGGCCTGGGATGAATGAGGAAGCCTGAATATAAGCTGGGCCTCAACAGCTGTGGTATTGGGACTACATTGCCTCCTTATTCCTAACAGGAAATGTATTTTCAAAGAACACTTCCTATTCCCCACTGAACTGATCTGTGAATTCTTTTGAAAACAAAATTGACATTTTAAAAAAATCCAGAACTGGTGGTGAGGTTGGATGTACGCCTTACGGGCTTCAAGGACAAGTGTAACAAGAATTCCTGAAGCCAAACAAATTGATTTGTGTGTTTTGGATGTCTTGCTTTGCTTGTTCCTAGATCTTTGCCAACTCCACATCAGTAAAAGCCTTAAGTTTAGCCGCTCCAAATATTTAAATGTATTCACTTTTTTTTTTTTTGGTCTGGTTTGTACAGAACAGAAAACAGGCTGGATCCAAAACTGGCTTTCCACTCACGGTGGAGTCTTCCATTTCCAGAAGCTCTCCTTCCATTCATGGAAAATCACTTCATGATCAAGACCTTCAGCTTCAATTGATAGTAAAGAATTAAACCTAAAACCACATGCGAGATTAAAGTCAGAAAATGTCATCTGGTATTATTTCCAATCAATACAGCTCAGGAAAGAAAATGAGAAGTCCTCTTCAAACAGTGTACTACTTTGAGTTTTGCAGAGATAAAATTTCAGGCATGCCTTAATGTATCATATCTTGTCAGATTGCTTACATAACAAAGATCACCAGTCTCCCTGTCTGTATAAAGTAAATCATGTGTGTGCATGTAGCTGCAATTTGGATCAGAGCCACACAGGAAGGTAAGAGGAGATTTAACCCTTTAGCTCCCACTTGGTTTCAGTAATAAAAAGCAGGCTTCCTGGCCAGAATGTTTTAAAAGGAACAGGCCATTTTTAAAAGGACAGTTTAAAATCTCCAAGCCATGTGACCATGGCTATCGTTAAAGAAACATTGAGCGCACTTTACACAGTTCCTCTGGCTCTATCTTTTCATGTATATGGACTGTGACCATATTTGTCTTTGTACCTTCTGCCAAACTTCCATTTTAGTGATGGGAATTTAGACAGCATATAGGTAAAAGTAGTTTTTGTCAGTGATATTTCCAACATCTAGTCCAAAGTAAGGTAAACTAGTGGTGAGAAAACCTATTGAAAAATTGTCTAAATACTTGTATTTTGCTCTGGCTTGTCTGTATTTACATACGAAGTGGGAAATACTGGCAGCGTGAGCTTTTATGTGGTTTCATAAAGACAATGGTTAATTGCTGCTAGCTCTGTTACTGAGGGGGACCCAAACTGGAGACAGAAGTGCTACACTGTCACAGTACAGCTGGTTGAGATTTGCTAATACTGGGATCTGCCTGCTAAGGTTTCAGTAAACATGTGGGCAGATGATGGGTGGTCAGAAAGAATAATAGGAAACAGCCTGGGGGGAGTTGAAAAACTCATAGAACAGAGTTGGGCCATACAGGCCACCTAGTCCCACCCCCTGCTCAATGCAGGATCAGCCTAGACTAGCATCCCTGACAAGTGTTTGTCCAGCCGCTGCTTAAAGACTGCCAGTGAGGGGGAGCTCACCACCTCCCTAGGCAGCTGATTTCACTGTTGCACAGCATTTACTATCAAAACGTTTTTCTTAATATCCAGCCGGTACCTTCCCGCACTTAATTTAAACCCATTATTGCAAGTCCTGTCCTCTGCTGGCAACAGGAACAGCTCCTTGCCCTCCTCTAAGTGACGGCCCTTCAAATACTTCAAGAGAGGAAGAGAGAGGATCCCAAGTGGCACAGGCTCTGCCAGATGTTAAACTGCTCAGTTGGCAAACAATCTTCTCTGATGAGTCACAGTGCACAACGGGAGCCTTATTTTATTTATTTATTTAATCTGTACCCTGCTTTTCCAGAGCATCTTACAGCATCGTTCTCTTCTCCTCCATTGTATCCTCACAACAACTCTATGAGGTAGGCTAGGCTGAGAGAGTGACTGGCCTACCGTCACCCAGTAAACTTTCATGTCAGAGTGGGGATTCAAACCCTGGTTTCCTAGATTCTAGGCAACTAGATTACCACCTTAGAGACCAACAAGATTTTCAGGGGAGGAGCTTTTGAGCGTCAAAGCTCTTTTCATCAGATGCTAGTTTCTCGTGCACCACGCTGGCCTTCTTACATCTGAGAGCAGGACCTAAGGACAGTTCCACTCTCTGCTTCTCAGTAAGAACGGACAAGTGTTAGAGGTGCTACATTCAGGACTGAAGCCTGGATTCTCATTCTGATTTGCAGCTTCATGGTAGATATCTTGGAGCTTTAACTAGAAGTTGTACAAGCGCCTCAAAGGAACCCAAGTTGTTTAATGGACTGGATTCCTATGTTCTGATTTGTTTACCATGTGCTTTGGAATGTTCCTCCTTGGAATCAGTGTCTGGGTCACAATTTAGGGATAATGGCATGATGTAACTTTATGTGTCCTTTTCCATAAAGTCATGTGAAGCATTAGATGCTTTGAACAGGTTTGAAGTCATTAGTGTGCTGGATAAGTGCTACAGTACTGAGCCTCAATCCAGACTATAAGAGGTACTTTTGGTCAACAATAGTGCTAGGCATGGAATGAGGAATCAAACTATTGTTGTTGAGGTAGCATTCCTTCAAAAAGATCAGATTCACAGTTGGGAAGTACTGTTAGAGCCAGGATACCAGACAGACACCCAGGCCACAATAGTTGTGCATATGCCCTCAACCAGTTTTGGTTGGCTCACTAGCCATGCCCGTTTATGGAAAAGTGATGTCTGGCTACAGTTATCCATGTTCTAATTGCACCCAGACTTGTTTACTGCAGTGATCCTTATGTGGGGCTGCCACGGAAGACTCTTCAGCCACTTCAATTAATGTGAAACTTCAGTTAATGCATAGTGCTGCTGTAAGCCACTACATCTGCCCAAGGATATGTCTCATAACTTCTGAAAAGAGCATTATTGGTACCTGATCCATTTTAAGCATAATTCAGAGTGCTGCTGCATGCTTTTTAAATTCATCAATGGACTGGAACCCTTAAAGAGGACTTCTTAAGGACCACCCAGTATCAACTTGCCTGAGCACTAAAATCTTCTTCAGCTTTAGAAACCCTGTTGCATGTGCTTCCGGTAACTGAGGTGAGGGCGATGACCTTGCAAGGGGCCGAGCGTTCTTTTCAGTGGCACCTGATCTGTGGAACTCCCTCCCTGTCACTATTCTCCTGGTGCCTTTTCTGTTAACTTAAGTACCAGATGAATTTTTAAAAGCCCAAGCATATAATAATTAATTGCCCCCCCCATCATGACTTTGTTGCTGAGTTAGTTTGCTTTTTGTTACATTTCTTGATTTCCCCCCCAAATTTACTATGATTTTGGATATTTATCATTTTGGCATTTTAACTGATTTTTCTCCCCAAAGCATTGTTTCTGCATTTACTGTTGCAGTGCTGTTAAATAATGCCAGTATTGACAATCTGCATGCGCGCGTGTGTGTGTGATTTTAATGTTTGTATGATAATATTCTTGTGCATAACCTTATAGCTATGAGCCACGACAGAAATAACTTAAGTACAGACAGGGGTCGTTTCGTAGAAAAAGAGCTAAGGGAACTCATTAGCATAACTCATTAGCATATGCCACACCCCTTGACATCACCGGAAATGTGTCATAAGGCCACACCCCCTGACATCACCGGAAGTGTGTCATAAGGCGACACCCCCCGCCCCCAACGGTCCCGGCCGCCGTCGCCGGCCTTGCAGCTCCACTGCCGAGCCCCATGAGGGGCCCGGCGGTGGACCTGCAAGGCCGGCGGGAGTGCAAGGAAGCCCCGCGAAGGCCCTCCCTGGCCCCAGGCAGGCAGGGGTGGGGAGAGGCAGGGAGGAAGCAACTTACCCTCCCTCTTCTCCTGCCTCCTCCTGGCTGAATGAGGGCCGGAAGCGGGGTGGCCGGAAGCAGGGGGCGGGGCTTCGTCATGTGCCCCGCCCCCATACCTAACCTGGGGGAACTGCGATCCCCCACGATCCCCCCCGAAATGACCTCTGAGTACAGACATAACTGGTGCTGTGCTCAAGCTTGTCTGGAAACTGTAGCCTCTCTTCTGGAAATGCTGCTTCCTAATCCCAGATGCATTGGGATGAGACCTGGTGAGCCATAGAACAAAATTAAACCCCCAATTTAAAGGCTTGATCAAGCCTCTTTTTTCATACTTACTAACTCCTAAGCTACACTGTCCTGTAGTTTAATGGATTCACTAAGGACAAAAGAAAGGGGGGGGGGGAAGACTGAACCTAAAACCTTGACTAACCTTTATAGGTTCTGAGTTTAATGGATTCACGACATGCCAGGAATAGCATATGTGGGTTTGTGTTTCCTGACTGTTACTGTTCAAAACCCAAACAGCAACTTTTTGAAACTAATTTTGCAGTTTGGGCCACCAAGCAGGGCAGTTTTCAAGTGGTTTTGACAGTCTACAATCAAAGCTCCTCTGGTCTGAAACACTTTGAAATTTCAGGGGGATGTGAGCCAGCTTTATTGCTAGTTAAATAAAAAAAAAAGTCAGTCTGCTAAGTTCAGACACAAATGTCGGTAACTCTTGTGATGTCTAGTTCATTAATTCTTCCAGAGAGTATATGTTGGGATTTGTACACTAGACATGAACAGCCAGTGTTAAATGATAAACTGAAAACACATTTTAAGTCCTCTGCTGCATTTTCTTCTATTACATGTATCTTTATATATTTCATTTTAATAGCCATTTTTAGGAGCTTAGGAGCGTGGACTGTATGGCATTATATCCTGCTGAGGCCCCTCCCCCCAAACCCTAACCCGCCACTCCCAAAAGCTCCTGGTATTTCCCAATCCAGAGCTGGCAACCCTAAATGGGACCACCATTGAAGGCACGGTCTGGAAGACGGTGTGTCACAATTTTTGTCACAAATTTCCAGGCATTTCTGAACTTATCCAGTCATGATTTGCCTTATTCTATCCATTCTTCCTGATGAAATTGAAAGGGAAAGGATGGCCAACCATCACTAAGGAAACAGGCCCTTGACAGAAATGATATATGGCCCTCCCAAGGAGGGATGGTGTTCCTCTCCCAGGAATAGCTGAGTGGTAGAGAGGCTGCTGCCAGCAGGGGAGGATCCTGTGAATTAACCAAAGGGAACCACACAGCCTCTGTGCTCTTATAAAATAAAACTTTCCCCTCACTTGTTTACATTGTTTAAAAGGTATAGTTGGAGTAAAGGCTTTGGGCTTGCTGCTGTGAGGTAAGTTTCGTGATGAGCAAGAACAACACAGAGATCAATCAGGCATATTTTAAAAGTTCAATTTATTTAAGTACAAGTGGTTTTTAAAGAACAGTTCAGCAGCACAGGCCTTCAGACAGTCACAGCCTGAATTTGAGCTTTAGCTAGTTATACTTTCAGGTTGTGATTTAAATCCCCGTTAATCCTTGCGGTTCCAAAAAGGCTTTCCTTGCCTAACCCCCCGGATTGGATCCTGCCCTTTCAGAAGAGTCAGAATAAACGGTATCAGGTCTGCTAATCACCAGGGACAGGCTTCACAGCCAGGTACTCTGTCCTCCCCCAGAGGTAGAGCTAAACCATTCTGCCCCACATCACCAGGCAGAGCCACTCTTTAAACTCTCAGCTTAAAGGGGGGGACCCAAACTGAGTGCTGCTATGCTTCCTTCCAACATGCCACCCCCCCACCAAAAGCAGCACTCCCATAGGCTCAGCAGCGCAACAACTGGTTGGCTGTTTTACCTTTCAGGACCAGGACAGATTCCTGTCCATCACAGTCAGGCAGAGTAGGGACAAGTGAGGCAGCCATGTTAGGAAGTTTTGTTGCTTTTCTTGCCAGCCGTATTTGATAATTTTGCCCTGTTTGTCAAAAGCGTATCCCTTGTTAAAGCTGTTGCCTACAAACAATACAGAGGTCTAATATCAAAATTCTACTCAATATTGCTTCACCAATCCTGTGATAAAGCACTACATTACCAAGAAGCATGGCAGAGAGATTGCACCGATTTGCTTAGTGCCGACACGTGGAAAAGGTTTTGGAACTCATCCAGCTTTAAAACTAAATCTATTCAAGTGCAGTTCCAGAACCTAGAAATAATGACCAGGTGGTATGTCACCCCTAAAAAACTCTCTTTCATTTCCTCTAATCCATCGCCACAATGCTGGAAAGAATGTCACCTTGTAGGTGACTTTGCCCACTGCTGGTGGAGATGCGGAAAGGTCCAAAAATTTTGGAAAGAAATAATAGCGATAATTCAGATGGTTACCAAAATAACTGTACCATTAGAACCAGAAGTCTTATTTTTAAATACGTGGCCAAAAGAGCTTGTTGACAGACCTCATAAAGATACCATTGAAGTCGGGCTTCCGGTCAAGCTAAGATGGAGGACTGAAGCGTTTCGCGATCGTGCGAAGCGAGCGACGGCCACTTTTGACAGTTTGGGCAATACACAGCCCAACGCATCACTCCCCAGCGAGGGGGGGGGACAAGCAGGCAGCAGCGCCCTAGAGGGAGTGTGAGGTTGGCGTAATCCAGCTTCGGAAGAAGCTGAATTGGGCTTTGACCTCCTCCCACGAAGAAGGCAAGTGCCAAGCAACTCTATAGTGGCCGATCGAGCCGGGCTACCGGCATAAATTCTTCGTCAGCAGACTTCTTTGAAGAGGGACAACAACTGTGAGTTAAAAGAAACAATGCGAAACCCGTTTTGAACGTGCTAGATAACAAAAACGTGCCGCTTACCTGAACTGAGTTTGGAGTCAATTTGAATTAAGCGGTTGAGCGGAAAATGAATAGTAAATCCCAGAAATCCGATTCCGGAGAGAAAAAAGTTGATTGAAGCCTTTTAAAACTGTAAAAACGTATATTGTTTACCATTCCTGTGGTGAAGATTGAGCCGTGTGCACAACTCCAAAACCGAAACTAACGAACAATATCGTGGGAAGAAGAGGCTGGTGTTCTAAAGAAAGAGGTCCGTGTGGAATAGGCAGGAAGTTGAAATCCTAGATGGGCAATAGCGAAGAGGATGAAGGTGGAGCTCCTTAAGTTGCCGGGCCGGAAGTGAGTTTTATTCGAACGGACGGGCCTGCAAAGCATCGTTTTGACCTACTCTACACTGGATTACCATAGACAAGTTGCGCCCGACATCTTTGGGAGGACTTCGACTAAATTTGCTTTTTTAATATATTTCTAAGGGTCTTTGGAAAGCGTAAACAGAGAGGCATGGAGGACTAAATCTTATCATCTAGAAGAGTGCTTTATCTTGCGAATCTGTGAATTGAAAAGAAATCGCCAAGACGGAGACCAGGAGAGGCAAGAAAAGAGCCGACTCAGACCCAGAACTTAAACCGGTTGTGAGACCTAGGATTGGATCTACTTCAACCCCCAAAATGTCAAGCGAAAGAGAGAAAAAAGAGATGCAGGCCTCCATGGAAGCAATGGAGAAGAGAATGACAGAGGCAATACAAGCCATGGGGGAGCAGATAGAAAAAACATTGGGGGACCAACTGGAGAAGCAAACTCAGATTCATCTGAAACATCTAGAAGAAGTCCAAGAGAAGAACATAACAGCATTGAAGGAATTGGTTACTACAGAAATAACTTCAATCAAGCAAGAAATGGAAGGAGTTAAGAAGGATGTTCAAGCAAATGCAACCAAGACTACAGAGACAGAGGAGAAGATACAAAAAATAGAAGAGAAACAAGATTCTTTGACTCAACAAATTACAAGATCAGAGACAATGATGGAGTTCAGAAGGATGCAGACTCATCTGAGATTCAGAGGCATTAAGGAAACAGAGAATGAGAACTTAAAAGAAAAAATGATGGAAGTGATAACGGCTTTTCTGGGCGAGGAGGAAGGGTCAATGGACTCAGACTTTGATTTGATTTATAGAGTGAACTCCAGAATTGCAGAAAAGAAGAATTTACCAAGGGATGTAATTGTACAATTTGTAACAAGATCAATAACAGAGGAGATATTCAAGAAGCAATTCAACGTCCCTTTTGTAATAGAGGGAAACAAAATTATGGTGATGAGAGAACTCCCAAGAACAATACTGCAAGACAGGAAAAGGTATAAATCCTTGGCGGACAAACTCAGAGCTTTGAGCATCAGATATAGATGGGAGATTCCACAAGGTTTATCCTTTACGTATCAAGGTGGGAGGATTCAGATCAGATCGATGATGGACTTTTATAAATTTAAGGCGGACAATGCGGACGTCTTTGGAGAACTTTAAAATAAAACGCATAATGGAGTACAAATTGTTGTCATGGAATGTTAATGGATTAAATTCACCAAACAAGAGGAAAAGAATCAATCATTGGATACAGAAACAGAAATGCAACGTGATATGCTTGCAAGAAACACATATTAGAAAACAGGATATAAAATATTTAAAGAATGCTTTATTTGGAATTGAATTTTGTTCTGCGGCCTCAAACAAGAAAAAAGGAGTTGTGACATATGTGAAGAAGGAGTTACAACCTACAGAAATTTTTAAGGACATAGATGGCAGATACGTGGGTGTGGAATTAATGATTCAGCAGAAAAAAACATTGTTGATCAACGTGTACGCACCCAATGGAGCAAAGGAAAAATTTTTTAAGGATATAACTGACCAATTACAACAATTGACTTATGAGCAAGTTATTATGGCCGGAGACTTTAATGGGACAATAGATCGTCTAGACAGAAAACCACAAAAGGACAACGAATTCAGCGGAAAATTGCCAAAGAATTTTTTTGAATTAGTTAAGCAAGAAAAATTAGAAGATGTTTGGAGGAAATGGAACCCGATGCAGAAAGACTTTACTTTTTATTCCAATAGACATTGCTCTTTTTCCAGAATTGATATGATTTGGATGTCTGAAGAATTATCAATGAAAACACATAAGACTGAAATTTTGCCAAGATGTAATTCAGATCACAATCCGGTGGTATGGAGTTCCACAGAAAGGAAAAAACCCTTTCTGTGGAGGATTAATGAAGACTTGTTGGATAAGAAAACGGTAATTGAGATGTTAAAGGAAGAAACGAAACAATTCTTTCAACAAAATTTAAATAAAGAAACACCGATACAGATTGTATGGGATGCTTATAAAGCGGTGATGAGAGGAATTCTCATCTCGCAAAACGTGAAGCAAAAAAAGGAAAAACTTCAAAAACAAACAGAAGTGTTAGAAAAAATTGCTCAGAAAGAAAAGGAATTAAAAAAGAAGCCTGGAAAAAAGCAAATTATTAAAGAATTAAAGTTGCTGAAGGAACAACTGAATGAGACTTGGAATCAGGAAATGTATTGGAATTTAAAGAAGTTACAACAGAAATCTTTTGAAGGGGCGAACAAACCGGGAAAATACTTAGCTTGGCAACTTAAGGCTAGAAGAGAGAGAAGAATGATAACCAAAATAATAGAAGATGGAAAAGAGTTCGTTGATCCTAATGGAATAAAGAGATGTTTCTTCAAGTATTATGCTAAACTATTCCAAACAACTAGAGTTGATCTTGAGAAGATTAAAACATATTTAAAGGAGATTCCACTACCAAAAATAAGTAAGGAATACAAAGATTTATTAAATGGTCCAATTCAAAAAGAAGAAGTGATGAAGGCAATAGAAGAGACAAAGTTGGGGAAGGCGCCTGGGCCGGACGGATTTACAGCGAAATTCTACAAAAAGATGAAAGAAGAAATTTCCCCGGTCCTGGAAGCTTTAACCAACGAAATAAGAGAAAACAAAAAGGTGCCGGACTCATGGAAAGAAGCAATTATTTCTTTGATTCCAAAGGAAGGACAAGATTCAACAAATGTAAAGAACTACAGGCCAATATCTCTTTTGAACAACGATTATAAAATCTTTGCAAAAATTATTGCAGAAAGGGTGAAAAACTATTTACAAACGGTAATTTCTGAAGATCAAGCGGGCTTTTTACCCAAAAGGCAGATTAGAGACAATGTAAGAATAGTAATGGACGCAATTGAATATTATGAAAAGCACCCAGAAAAAGAAGTAGCTTTTCTGTTTGTTGATGCAGAAAAAGCTTTTGACAATCTTAATTGGAATTTTATGCACCAGATGATGGAAAAGATTGAAGCGGGACAACATTTTAGAAATTGTATTGAAGCTATCTATTCTGAACAAAGAGCTAAAATAAATGTGAATAAAGAACTGACAGATAACTTCAAAGTACAGAAAGGAACAAGGCAAGGTTGTCCGTTATCACCGTTATTATTTATCTGGGTATTGGAAATACTTTTACAAAAAATACAGTACGATCAAGAAATAAAGGGCTTGACACATAAAGGACACCAATACAAATATCGAGCATTTGCAGACGATGTAATGTTTATGGTGGAAAACCCAACAGAAAAATTGACATTGCTTTTTCAAAAAATAAAGGAGTTTGGAGAATTGGCCGGCTTTTACGTAAATAAGAATAAAACAAAACTTATATGTAAAAACATGATCAAACAAAAACAAGTGGAACTACAAGAACTGGTACAATGTGAAGTAGTTAAAAAAACAAAATACCTTGGAATTGAATTAACGGCAAAAAATATAGACCTATATAAGAATAATTATGAGAAATTATGGACTAAGCTGACTCAAGATTTTAAGAAATGGGATAAAATGAACTTATCACTGATGGGAAGAATATCAGTTATAAAAATGAATGTCCTACCACGTTTGATGTTCCTGTTCCAAACAATACCAATTCTGCATAAAACGGATTTGTTGGCCAAGTGGCAACAAGAGTTGTCAAAATTTGTTTGGGCAGGCAAGAAACCAAGGATCAAAATGAAAATACTTTGTGATGCCAAAGAAAGAGGAGGTCTACAAATGCCAAATCTTAGACTATATTATGAAGCGGTTTGTCTAACATGGATGGATCAATGGGTGAAGCTTGAAAATGACAGATTGTTGGGGTTGGAAGGGCATGATTGTAGATTTGGCTGGCATGCATATTTATGGTATGACAAGATAAAAATGGACAGTTTTTTTAAACTTCACTTGGTGAGAAAAGCTTTGTATATGGTATGGACAAGATATAAGAAGTACCAGAGTGACTTAAGACCATTGTGGATTGTACCAGTAGAAGTGTTGATATCTTACTCAAGACAGCGAGGTAGAGACTGGTTGCCATATAGAGATTTAATTAAAAAAGAGGGAACAGAGTGGGTAATGAAAAAGCAGAATGAAATTGAATATGAATATGAGTGGTTGAAATATATGCAGATTTATGATCTTTTTAGATCTGACAAAAAAAACTATGGTTTTAGAGAGGAAAAAAATGAAATTGAAAAGGTATGGGAGAGTGGAGGAGGAAAAAATATTTCTAAAATGTATAAGGTGTTGTTAAAATGGTATACTGAAGATGAAACTGTTAAAGAACAAATGTTAAAATGGGCTATTAATATGAATAAGGAAGTGGCTATGGAAACCTGGGAATATTTGTGGAAAAATTCTATTAAGATCTCGACATGTACTAATGTTAAAGAAAACTGTTATAAGATGATGTATAGGTGGTACATGACACCTAAGAAAATTGCAAATATGAATCAAAATATGTCAAACAAATGCTGGAAATGTAAGAGGCATGAGGGCTCATTTTATCATATGTGGTGGACTTGTGAGAAAGCTGTAGACTTTTGGACAAAAGTCCACAATGAAATGCAAAAAATACTGAAATGTTCTTTTAAAAAAGCACCGGAAATTCTGCTTTTGGGACTCAAAATGGAAGAAGTCAATACGACTAAAAAAACTTTACTCTGGTACCTGATAGTGACAGCGAGAATGATTTATGCTCAGTTTTGGAAGACAGAAAAGGTACCAGAGGTTGAAGAATGGATACAAAAAGTTCTGTTCATGGCACAAATGGATAAGATTACAAAAAAATTGAATAACAAAGAAGATGATGAGTTTTTTGGAGAATGGAATGATTTTAAAATTTATCTGGAAAAGAACTGGGATGTGAAACAAAACTTAATATGTTTAGATCAATATTAAGTCAAACGATGTTATCTTTAGATTGTAATGATGAAAAACTGATATTGTTGATGATATGAAGTAATTTGGAGCAGGGGTGGAAGCATTGTGGGAAGCCATTGGAGGGAGGGGAGGAACTGGGAATGGGGTAGACAATTGATAGAATGAAATGTTTTATATGTTGTATTCCTGAGAAAATAAAATTTTTTTACCAAAAAAAAAAAAGATACCATTGAAGTCATGTTGGATGCGGCAAAGACAACAATAGCATCCTATTGGAAGGATGTTAGGGCACCATCGATTGAGGCTTGTTTCTGTAAGTTATGGAATCATTATCTTATGGATGCAACTGCTAACAAACTGCCTCACATGTCTCATGGCACAAATCAATCACTATTTCTGGAAGAATGGTTTCCAATCTTAGAGTACTCATCACAGCAGCAATTTATATCCTCAGTGGTCCCAATTTCACACATGGATTTAAGATTTGTTTGTTTCCTACCTGGGTATTCCCCCCCCCTTTGTGTGTGTGTGTGTGTGTGTGTGTATATCTTATTTAATATTTGTTTCTCTACTTCAACTTCTTCCTTTCTTGGTGATGCAGGTTTCAAAGAACGCTTACCTTTATGACTCTTTATAACTCAAGAGAATAGGCCCAATACAAGTTAGTCTGTATGTTAAAAGATATGACAATATGGTGGATACAGTTATCGTTGCTCTTTATCTGTTGGATTGTATCTTGGTATAATATGTTATCAATATTAACCATGTTTGTACTAATATCATATATTATCTATTTTAGCTGGTTGTGAGCACTTTAATACAATTTGTGTTTTGTTTTCACTGTTATAATAGAAAAAATAAAAATAAAAAACTATAAATTGAAAGGGAGAAAAAAGCTGTTGCCTGTTTCAGCTGTTTCCCCCCATCTTTTTTGTTATTATCCACAGGGCTTTTTTTTGCAGAAAAAGCCCAGCAGGAACTCATTAGCATAATAGGTCACACCCCTGGCAGTGCAGCTAATTAGCATATTAGGCCACATCCTCATGCCTTCCCTTGGCTTGCCCAGGCACCCAGTGGCTGTGGGGAGCCCGGGCAAGCCCCCCCTGGAAGGGGGCAAGCCAGCCCTTGGACAGGATGGGGAAGGCACAGGAGGCATTTAAATGCCTCCCCAATCCTTCCAGGGGCCCCCCTGCCTCGGAGTCACCGGGGGGGTGTTTTGCTCTCCAGGCCTTCCCTCTGTAGGCACACACACAGAGGTTTTCGCTGTAGTGGGCGTGGCCAACTCTGAAGCAAGCCAGAACTCCATTCCTGTGCGTTCCTGCCCCAAAATAGCCCTGATTATCCACATTCTTTAACAAAGCAATTTGTTTTAGTTTGCCCAGATCCTTATTCCTCAAGTTCGACTGTTCCCCTGGCAGTAGAAAAGAGCGAGAGTCCAGTAGCACTATAAAGACTAACAAAATTTGTGGCTGAGTATGAGCTTTCATGAGTCACTGCTCACTTCTTCAGATACCTTCTTAACATGCTACAAAGTCTTTCCTCCTAGGGCCATGTACATAGTTTCCCCTACAAGGTAGAGTAGGCTGAAAGAGAGTGACTGGCCCAAGGTTACCCAATAAAGCCTTCATGGAAGTTGGAATTTGAACTGAGGGCTTGCTGGTCCTCATCTGATACAGTAACTGCTGCATTGTGCTGCGTTAAGTAGCCTTTCATTTTGGAAACAGATAGGAGTGAAAAATGTCCTGCAGTTTATGCTTCATTTGAGGTTAGGACTTGCAATAGCATTGGGTGACTGCATAAGTTAGACCACCAAAAAGTTTTCAGCTGCATTGTGGCTCCCCTAAAATGGGATGTGTATTGCTTTAGGATGATTTTATCTTTCAGTTGACGTTGCATCCCAAGAGCACAAGAAGAATCCTGCCAGATCAGATCAGTGGTCCATCTAGTACAGCATCCTGTATCACACAATAGGTAACTAGTTGTCCCAGAGGACCAATAAACAAGACATTGAGGGTTTGCCTCGTAGCACTTAGCACTTTATTCAGGTTTTCCCATTTCCAGTTTCAGCTGTCTTTCCCCCACACCCTTCAGTGCAAACTGTTGACTTTTCTTTGATAGACTCTAGTCTTGTGCCAAAACAATAGTCACATGTGCTGTCAGTGGCAAGAAATAAAGAAATAAAGAAAAGGTCAGTGGTTTACATAAATCCTGTTCCCTCCATCCTTTTCAAGTTGTTCAGGGCAATTCTTCTGTGTTCCTGGAAGCTTAACCTAGCAGCTTTCCTCTTTTCTCAACAGTTTGTTAGCCTTCCCTACAAAAAGAATATAGTGGATGGAGGCCTTTTATTCCTTGCAAGCCCTTGAGATTTTCTACCAAGATCTCTTCAAGAAGCATCTGTTTTGGTCTGCCATGAAAATCTTCCAAAAAACTTGAAATCACAGGTACCCCCTTCACTATTTATTTTAGATTTATACCCCCACCTTTTGATCAGATGATCCCCATGGTCATTTAGTATTTGAAATTATGGTTGCCCTCCTGCAAATTGGTTTCATGTCTAGAAACCACTTCAGCTGAGCATCAGTGTAAGCAATTTACTGAGAAAACTCTGCAATTCACAGATATACTTTTAGGTTCACACCATTCATCTTGGAGCTAATGGATTAATAATTTCCACAAGAAATATTCAGACTTGGTAGCTATTCACAGGAATGCTATATTTTTTCATAGAATTTTTTTCCTGCCTCTTTTATTAATTCACAACTCTGGAATGTCCAAACTATTTCTCCTTAATCTCCACAATTTTTCTGAGGCAGTTCAGATATGATTTGCAAACTCCCAGCTGTTGCTGCCTGTTACCAAGCAGCCTAACTTTCCTGCTCTCAGTCCATAGCAAATGGGGTTATATACCATTTTTGGCACAAAAAAAGACATTTGTTGTATTCTTTCCTAGCTATTGCACAAAGCCAGCTTTATGTAATGTGACTACTTTCCCAGCTGGTTTAGTAGATCTCAGTTGGTCATGACTGTATCCTAGAAATCCAGGAATAATAAATAATTTCTTTCTCATGTTTGACTAAACTCTTTAAACTATTTGTACTAGATATATTTTATGGTTTTACACTGAGTGCAACATGTATGACTACCATGGGTGTGCGCTCAGTGCAAGGAGCTCCTGGTTTTCAGGAAATGAGTTTGGAACCTCAAGGCCAAGGTGGCCAACCTAGAGAAGCAGAGACAATCAGTTAGACACACAGATAAGATTCTTGGGGACTTGTTAGATGTGTCCCACTCTGAGAATGGCAGGCGCCCACCGCTGTCAGGGACCATGAAGGTCAGGAGGAAACAGGACACTGCGCTGAAAAATGGGGGAATGTTCTCTCGGAAGGGACCCCTTCTCCAGTTGGTAACCAGGTATCCTTTCACACCAAGGAACCATCGGGGGGGGGGGGGGGGGGCTCATGGTAGTTGGTGATTCAGACCGCATGGTGACTTGCCTACCTGGTTACAAGGTAACGGATATGACATGTGGTCTAGATAAGCTGATAGGGCTAGGAAGGAACCAGTGCACAATGTTCCCTCTAAGCTGTGGAGTCTTGTGAGCAAAAGTTCTACTTTGTGAGCTACTGGCATTAAAGTTGTGAGCGAGCAATTTGGCTACTGCATCAATTAGTTTGCTCTGGAGACATCCTTCCTGAGCCAAGACAATAATGTGTGAGCCAGAGGCTAAAAAACTGTGAGCTAGCTCACACTAACTCAGCTTAGAGGGAACACTGGCTTGTGGCACATGTTGGCACAACAATTTGGGGAAATGCAGTTGTGCTAGGCAGGAAAATCAAGGCCAGGACCTCCAAAGTAGCCTTTTCAGAGATGGTGCCTGTTCCATGCACAAGGCCAGCTAGACAGGCACAAATTAGGAGTTTCAGTGCATGGATAAGATAATGGTGTAGGGAGGAAGGGTTTAAGTTTGTTAGGCACTGGGGTATTTTTGGAACAATCGGGACCTATATGAAAGAGATGGCTTCTACTTGTCCAGAGAAGGAGCCAGGCTGCTGGTGCTTAAAATAAAAAAAGGTGGCAGAGCAGTTTTAAAACTAAATCCTTGGGGGAAACTGACAGGAGGTTAAATGTCTCTGGTTCAGGATGACTTATCTCCAGGGGTCATTTCCTAAAAAAAGAGGTGCATGTGCTCATTTGCATAATTCATTTGCATATGCCACACCCCCTGACAAAGGGCAGGCATGTTTAAAATGAGTTAAGGCATATGCAAACGAGTTTAAATCCCCCCGCTCCCTGAGTGTCTCCGCAAAAGTGTCTGCCCACCTTCCCTTCCCCTCTTCAGCCTGGGCTCCTTACTGTTGGACCGCCGCTCCGGGGTGCTCTGGCAGGAAATGACCCCTGCTCATCTCTAAAAGATGAAGGGGTAGCTGTTACTTTTCTAAAGGGAAATGGGTTAGGACTGGCTACTGAGAAAGACAAACAGTATTGACTGCCTGACAAGGTCTTGTGGCTGCAGAAGGAAGGTTGCAGGGCTAACATGTATGGGGAATTATAGATATTTATATGCAAATGCTAAATGTGTCTGAGGGGGTCTGGAATGCTTAGTGTCAGAGGAGAACACAGGCATTGTGGGCATTTCAGAAACTTGGTGGGATGAGGATAATCAGTGGGATACAGTGATTCCTGGATGTAAATTATATTGGAAGGATAGGGAGGGAAGGGTCAGAGGTGGAGTATCTCTGTATCTCTGTATATCAAAGTGTATACAGTCCAGTAAAATTGAGAATCTAAGAGATACAGATTTGCTTACAGAAATGCTATGGATGCGGGTTTCTGGTTTTGGCGCTTTGAACGATGGCGGCGTCTCTGGGGTCGTCTGAGAGACGTGTGCCATGAATCGGGGATTAGGAGGGAGCGTGACGGTGCACGCTCCCCCATGAAGCCCATAGGCAATGGGCTTCTAGCCAGGGGGCTTTGGAGCGCCCTACCTTTGGCCGGCAGCCGGTACAGGGGGGCTACTCTCTGCCCTGAAGGTCCTGCCCTGATTCCCAGTACTGGATTAGAAGCGACCACCGGAACAAGCATTTGGAGGTTTAGCGATTTTCTCTGCCTGGCGTGATCCCAGGAGCCGCCTTAGGACCTGGTGGATTGATTCAAGGATTGATGAGTGAGTTGTCGTTGAAATGAGACACTAAAGCCTAGAAGTGAAGTCCCTCCACTACAAGCGTATAAACGGGGGGGGGGACGCCCTATCTCCCGACGTTTTAAGCAAATGCAAAAGCAAGGAGGGAGGGACTGATCTAACTGTGGTGATGGACTGTAGCGGAGAGTTTTTCTAAAAGAAAGTGGAGCATTTAAACAGACCTTAGAGACTTTGGTATTCTTTCTCGGCTGATGTAAACATCCCCAGAAGATAGCGACGAGAGGCGAAGAGGGAGGCGGGACTAATGCTTTCTTCAGAAAGGAGGACAGTGGAAAGTTAGGTTGTGACCTAACCATAGACTCTGTCTTTAAAATGAATCGTGGGCCCTCTGGTGGCTAAATTGAGAAGCGATCTGGATCTGTACTAAAAGCAGCTACACTTTTAAAGGGACAGTACGTTGATCATAGAGACGTATGAATGGCAAGGAGACTCTAAGTTTAGTTCTTTGTGGCTGGACTGGCAAGCTGATCGAAAAGCATTTTTTTTGGAGTAAAGGGCTCGCTACCCTAACTTTATATGATCTGCTTGCTAAGAGAAAGGTTGGAATCTCCAATGAGCGTGTTGTTATTGCAACAAAAGGAAAGACTCTTGATCTAAGACGTTTAAGGAAGCGAAGATGTCCCAGGAAAAAAGGAACTTGGTTTATATCATGAATGGACAGATCCGGACTTATAAAAACTAAAAGATAATTGAAGAAAGAAGATACATCGAAGACAGAAGAAGAAAAACGTGTTCTAATGTTCTTACTGAGGGAACATTGTTTTTAAAGATTTTGCCTAGGGGGGAGGAGTAAAGCGTGGAGATACTAAATTTTTCTTAAGGGCTGTGATTATGTGTGTTATAGCTTTGGAATTACTATCTGTTCAGTCAGATAAGCAGGTTTTGTCAGCAGAAGCGATGATTGGCGGGCACTCTTCATGTTTGAAAGCAAATGTATAAGAGTAACAACTATGTTTGATGCATTGTAAAACCTCCATTCTTGGGTTTTTAGTTAGGTTTTCTTTACTTTTTCCTATAGATTGTAGACTCTCCCTCCCCAATTTCTGTTGTAGTTTTATAGGAATGCAAATAAAAATCCCTCCTCGGGGGGCTTAAAAAAAAAAAGAAATGCTATGGATGGAAATAGTGGGCCCAAGACAAAACTAAACTCTGGGAGTTTGTTACCGCCCACCAGATCAAAGGTTAGAGGATGATTTTAAAACAACAAAAGGATTAAGAAGAGCAGATAGATGAAATGACTGTGTCACAATAGGTGGTTTAACTAGGCATACATTGATTGGGTCAATATGTGTTCAAGTGAGGAGAAAGAGATTGGATTTCTAGATGCTCTCAATGACTGTGTCATGGAGCAGACGGTCACAGAACCTACCAGGGGGTCCTAAGTAATGCTCAAGACCTGGTGAGAAATGTAAAGTGGCCCACTTCAGAACCACCATTGTCAAAAGACTTGAGTCAGATTGAGGTGATGAGAGAGGAGGTTCTACAACTGATAGACAAATTAAAAACTGACAGATTACCAGGCCCAGATGGCACATACATCCAAGAGTTCAGAAAGAACTGAAATGTGAACTTGTGGATCTCCGGGGGGGGGGGATGCTATCTATCACTAAAATCTGCCTCCTTGTTCAGCAGAAGATCATTGTCGAAATGGCACACCATTCCGGAGACCACCGTCTACATTCACTATATATTTTACTTATTTTCTGTTAATGTATATTATGATTTATGAATATAGTACCAAGCGCTAAATTGTCACAGTTCTTTTTTTCTTTTTTCATTTGCCATAAGGACATCACCAGTTTTTATCCTGACTAGGTTCTTGTTTCTCCCCAGGGGTGTGTGGGTAGCCATTTTGGCACTTGATAAAGCTTGGGGAGGGGGACAAGAGTACCTTAGCCCACCATGTGGGGAGCTGATCAGGATCAAACCTTCATAGCATTTTAAAATGGTGGTCATGTCCTTGTGGCAGCCAGAAATATGCTGTCATGTTTGCTTTGGCCCATAGTGTGCCACAAGTAACTCAGCAAAACCAGAGAATTGTAGCATTTTCTTTCTTTCTTGGTAGGATTTTCCATCGACTACTTACCATGTGATGAGTGATCACTGGTAAGTGGCCACTATCTGTATTCATTCATGAGCTTATTATTGCCTCCCATATTGTCAGCTGAGTAGCACCCAATTCTGTGATTTCAAGTACAGAGATCCAGTGCTTCAATCCTAAACAGAACAATGTTCTTTTTAAACCTAGAGTGGCAGGCTAGGGTTCTGGGAGATCCAGGTTGGAATCCCCACTTCTACCATGGAAGCTTGCTGGGTGACTTGGGCCTGTCCCATACACTCAGTCTGACCTATCTCACATGGTAGTGGCTGTGAGAAAACAGAGAAAGGGGAGAATGATGTTCTATGCTGCTTTGAGTTCCAACTGAGGAGAAAAGCAGGATATCTCCCTCATATATAAAAGCCGAATGGTGGTGGCACTTCTCTAGAACATTCCACACACTCCGGAATTGGTTGGCGCCCTGGTGTGTCACTCAGAATCTGTCCCTATCCACTGGCTGCATCGCCTTGAGTCTCGCCAGTTTGGTGTAGTGGTTAAGTGGTTAAGTGCGCAGACTCTAATCTGGGAGAACCGGGTTTGATTTCCCACTCCTCCACTTCCACCTGGCTGGATGACCTTGGGCAAGCCATAACTCTGGCACAGCTGTTCTCGAAAAAGAGCAGTTTCTGTCAAGAGTTTTCTCAGCCCCACCTACCTCACAGGGTGTCTGTTGTGGGGAGGGGAAGGGAAAAATTTGTAAGCCGCTCTGAGACACCTTTGGGTAGTGAAGGGCAGGGTATAAATCCAATCTCTTCTTCTTCACCTCCAGTTTGCTGTTCCTCCCCCCCCCATAGCCAGTCAGAACACAGAGGTTATTTGCATATGCAGCCTCATTGGCCTTTGCCTCAGAACACAGAGGTCGTTTGCATATACGACTTGATTGACTTTTGCCTCTAACATTCTAAACAGTTTTCTGTTCTGAGGTAAAATGTGTCCAATTTCCAGGTGAGGTCTGGAGATCACTCAGAATTACAACTGCTTTCCAGATGGCAGAGATCAGTTCCCCTGGAGAAAAAGGTGGGCTCTGTATCCTTATATGCTGCTGAGGTGGCCCCCGTATGACAGCCAATGTGATGTAGCACGGGAGAGGCTGCAGGTGTGTGGGGGGGTGGAAAGCTGAAGAGAGAGGGGGAACTAAAGGTAGGTTGATGATTGGCTGGGAAGTAGATAGGGTTGCCAACTCCAGGTGAGAAATTCCTGGAGATGTGAGGGATAAAGCCTGGAGAGGGTGAGGTTTCAGGAAGTGTGGGACCATGGACAGGTACAAAGCCATAGACTCCACCCTCCAAACCAACCATTCCCTTCTGGGGAACCATCATTGCCAATCTCCAGGTGAGGGCTGGAGATCACTCAAATTTACAACTGTTCTTTAGGTAGCAGAGATCAGTTCCTCTGGAGAAAATGGTGGACTCAGTGTCATTATACCCTGCTGAGGTCACCACAGCAAATTGACACTGAGTGTCCAAGACCGGGGCACCCACCCAGAGCCTTTTTCTAGAGGTCGTTGTATTTATTTCCACAATGGGCCTTTTTCCTAGTAAATCAATAATTGCAAAAAATGCAACGGGCTTAGAAGGATGTAACATTCTCCAACCCATTGGATTTGCCATGGCTGAACTTTTGTTCATTATGTGGACAAGCACTTACTAGTTCTATCTGTAGGCTCTTTGAGTATATTCAAATAGAAAATCTAGAAATATTGCAGTTCACGATCTACATGTTGTTTTCTCCCACCCCCCAGTCTAGTTTGATTGTAAGTTTGAGTCTGTCTCTTGCAAACCCAGTTCTACTGAAGCAATCTTGAATTCCTTAAGTACATAATGGTAAAATGAAATTGATCACAGCCGACTTACTCCATTGACTTCAACATGGCACATGTATGTGTCTTGTTTTCTCTGGATTGGGCCCATGTCTCTCTTCTGACAGCCTCTGAATGGGCAGCAAAACTTTAAGATTCATTTCTAGGTTTGCAGCACAGCTGCAGCTGTGAAACTTACAAGATAACGCTACTAATTTAAAACAGTGCTTTTTGTCTCTCTTCAAATATATATGTCACAAACAGACCCATAACTCATAGCTGGGATTAAAATCTGGCAACAGTCATTAAATGTTAGTGAAGCTCTGAGATGAAGAATGGTCAGTTTTATCTTCTGGCTACATATAATTGCTTTCATATGTTCACAGTACAGATATCCTATATGCAATTACTGGTGCTTATAGATTGAGGCTAAGAAGGTTAGAAAAAACAAACAAAATGAATGTTTAATTCCCCCCTCCCCTCGACACTGGCCCAAAGGAAATGGGGCTCCTGAGAATTATTTGTTCATTACTGTAACCCCCAGTAGTCATGGATTTATGTTATGAATTGCTGGTCCAGGTGGAAATGCTCAGAACCATGCAGGGTAGATCTGAACTTCAGAGAAGAATCTAGGGATGGGATTTATGAGGATTGCCAATTAATGCAAACACTTTTTAAGAGAAGGAACTACAACAAGCTGACCCCCCCACCCGTGCTCTTGGAATGTAATGATTTTGTGAAAGAACCTGCATGTAGTAAAACTGCAAATTATCATTTCCTGACAGGAGCTCAAAAAGAAACCACATGGAAGTTTTTTCACAGGATGATGACTTTTCCATGTGAATACTGAGTGAGAAACTCAGTTCAACATGATCTGCATTTATATATATGAATATATATATTCACTTGGCAGATTTGGATGCAGATTTGGATATACCCGTTGTCAAGGAGTCCTGAGAAGAACTTTGTTTGTTTGTTTGTTTGATTGATTGATTCCATGTGTGTAGTGTAGCCAGAAGATCCTATGATTGTCTGGCAGCCAAAAGTTCTAGCTCTTTAGCATTATCCAGGGTGTGCCATGAGGAGGCAAGCTAGAATTGTACCGCTTATTACACAGTCTGGAGGGATGGTCTGTTCTACAAGTTTTTACAAATCTTCCCCTGCAAAATGTTATTTTGACTCTTAAATAACATGGTGAGTGATAGAACCTTCCAAGTAATTATGGGTCAGTCAATCAGCAAGCAGAAGAAATTGAATAATGGTCTACCTCAGGGCTCAATCCTCAGTCCAATCCTTTTCAATGTATACATATCTGATGTTGCCAAGATGATATCCAGGAAGTTTGCTTATGCTGATGACATGGCAGTGGCAGTAAGGCACAAATCAATTGAAAGGGCTGAGGAAATACTGACTAGCATCTCTGGCTCACTGTGCTCTGAGCTAGCCAACGGGATGGACGTGCCAGTGGCCGGAGAGTGAGCAGGCCCACTGGGAGATGAGGGGAAGAGGTGTGAGAGGCCAGAGACGTTTAGAGACACCACTGCCAAGGCAGGGGCAGGGCGGCAGCAGCTGCTGTGGCAGGAGGCTGCCCCTCTGCCGGCAGCCCTGTCGTCGTCGTCCAGCTCAGACGAAGCAGCTCTGACGCCGCTCCACGCTGCGCCCCACCGCCACCACCAGCCCCACCGCTGAATACACCATGAGGTCTCCCTGATGCAGGCCTGCCGCCATGCCAAGCCCCTTCTCCTGTCCAACCCCAGTGGTGGGAGCTGGGACGCAAGTGGTGGAGGAGAAGGCCTGGCAGGCGGCGGCCCAGCTAGATCTTGTTGCATTTGTCTCCGCAACGGGCCTTCTTCCTAGTAACAAAATAATGCAGTAAAATGCCTGACATAGTCTTCTTCAACTGCTGTAACTCAGCTTTTATGTATTTTAAATGTTCTTTTAGTAAATCCTTCATCATATGGGTCATGTCTGAGGTTTAATTCCCTTCCCATCTTTTGCAACCGAAGACGCATTGTCTGCCAACTTTAAAACAGATTACCAATTGCCAGTCCTGAAGGAGATCTTTGTGGCTTAGGGTGCCAGGCTGCTTAAGTCTCTATGCCCTGTTGTTGGACCTCCAGACCCACTCCTAGTCAGAGACCCTAGCTCAATCAGTTTGAATTGGCAGTGTCTTCCCATGTGCATAGTTTTGCAAAAACTCAGTGCAAAACTATTTGTTGGGCATTTATGGCTGTTCGGCATGAGTGATTGGCTCATGTCTGACCAACACCTTTGATTTGTCTTTATATGTGCATAGAGTAATTCTCATGTTGCATTCAACATATCTATATCTAGATATGTGGTTTAAACCCCACGTTTATCTGGTTTTCATCTGGGTCCCTGGTTTCATCTATAAAGGGAATTCATGTTGGCTGTATGTACACACGTACATGCAGGATAAATATGCATTCACTGTAATAGAGGGTAGCTATGTTGGTGTGGTCTGTGGTAGAACAGCTAGAGTTGAGTAGAGTATACCCCTCATGGATCACTGCCTTGTCCTGGCGAGGGGGCTTGCGTGGTTCAATGAAGCTGTGGGCTATCCTGTGGAGGGCCACCCAAGACAGACAGGCCACAGCAGAGAACTCAGACCAAGCGTGATCCCCTGGAGAAGGAAATGGCAACCCACTCCAGTATTTTTGCCAAGAAAACCCCATGGACAGTATCAAAAGGCTAAAAGATATGACGCCGGAAGATGAGCCCCTCAGGTCGGAAGGTGTCCAATATGCTACTGGAGAAGAGCAGAGGGCAAGTACAAGTAACTCCAGTAAGAGTCATGCGGCTGGACCAAAGCCGAAAGGATGCTCAGTTGTGGATGTGTCTGATGGTGAAAGGAAAGTCCAATGCTGCAAAGAACAATACTGCATAGGAACCTGGAATGTAAGATCTATGAATCAAGGTAAGATTGACGTGGTCAAAAATGAGATGGCAAGACTGAACATCGATATTTTAGGAATCAGTGAACTAAAGTGGACAGGAATGGGCGAATTTCATTCAGAAGACCATTAATTCTGCTACTGTGGCCAGGAATCTCGTAGAAAAAATGGTGTGGCCTTTCTAGTCAACAAGAGAGTGCAAAAAGTCGGTACTGGGATACAATCTCAAAAATGACAGAATGATTTCGGTCCGATTCCAAGGCAAACCATTCAACATCACAGTAATCCAAGTCTATGCCCCAACCACTGATGCAAAAGAGGCTGAAGTGGACCGGTTCTATGAAGACCTACAACACCTCCTAGAACTAACACCAAAAAATGATGTCCTCAAATCAGATTGACTATATAATTTGCAGTCAAAGATGGAGAAGCTCTATCCAGTCAATAAAAACAAGACCTGGAGCTGACTGTGGCTCAGATCATGAGCTACTCATTGCAAAATTCAGACTTAAGCTGAAGAAAATTGGGAAAACCACGAGGCCATTCAGGTTTGACCTAGATCGCATCCCAGATGAATATACAGTAGAGGTGAAGAATAGATTCAAGGGTCTGGATTTGATTGATAGAGTGCCTGAAGAACTATGGATGGAGGTTCATGACATTGTACAGGAGGCAGCAATCATCACCATCCCAAAGAAAAAGAAATGCAAGAAAGCAAAGTGGCTGTCTGATGTTGTTGTTGTTCAGTCGCACAGTCGAGTCCGACTCTTCGTGACCCCATGGACCAGGTCACGCCAGCCTTCTGGTCTTCCTGCAAGAGTTGGACTATAAGGAAGGCCAAGTGCCGAAGAATAGATTCTTTTGAACTATGGTGCTGGAGAAGACTCTTGAGAGTCCCTTAGACTGCAAGAAGATCAAATCAGTCAATCCTAAAAGAAATCAACCCTGACTGTTCCCTGGAAGGCCAGATAATGAAACTGAAGCTCAAATACTTTGGCCACCAAATGAGAAGGGAGCACTCACTGGAGAAGACCCTGATGCTGGGAAAGATTGAAGGTCAAAGAAGACGGGGACGGCAAAGGATGAGATGGTTAGACAGTGTCATAGATGCAACGAACATGAAATTGAGCAAACTTCAGAGGATGGCGGAAGACGGGAAGGCCTGGCGTGATCTGGTCCATGGGGTCGCGAAGAGTCGGTCTCGACTGTGCGACTGAACAACAAAGCACATTATAAACCAACAAGATTTTTTTTAGGGGGGTTACAAGCTTTCAGGAGTTGAAGCTCCCTTTGTCAGGTATCTCCCTTGTGCTATTTAAGCTTTCGAGCTTTGACACTTGAACGCTTATATCCCCCAAATCTTGTTGGTCTCTAAGGTGTTACTGGACTTCACTGTAACATGTCTTCACTGTAACATGTGAACAAGGCTGGTAGGTTTGACTGTCAAGCACATTTGTGGCAAAATTCACAGCATTCCCAGTTGTTATGTGGATAAAACAAAGAAGGGGGAGAATGATGTATTCTGCCATGAACTCCTAGGAGGAAGGACAGGATTAAAATGTACTTAATAAAATAAGTAATAATGCATTTTAAAAAATTCACTCAGAATGGTCTGATGATCACTGAGCGTGCTCACTGGCCTCCAGGAAGCATAAGCCATTTAGGGACGTCGAGCATTGGTTAGAGGGAGGGGGAAAGGTAAGGAATTGGAGTGGGAGATTTGGGTTCAGGGAAAATTCCCCCGTTATTTATTCCCCCACCAGTGATTTCATGCAGGCCTCCAACTTGTTTTACTTAATAACTAAAATCTGTCACTTGTGTTATTCTTGCAGGCTGGTCAAATATTTATTTGATTCCATTTGTATGTGCCAGCTTGTGCTATTCATTTGCAATTTCATTAAAGTCAGATTAAAAAATCAAACCAGTGCCAAGTGCTCAGCATCCCTTTGGTATAGAGCGGGTGCTTCATTTTAGAAATTATTGGACCTTAGTTGAATGTTATCCTTTCTGTGATACACAACGTCAACAGCAATAAATGTTGTACAGGAGATACACGGTGTTCTTTCAAGCACTTAAAAACACATCGCCTCTCAAACATAACTCCTTAATTGAAGTGCAGAGCACTGGAAATGATTAACATTTCATCTGGCTGAGCTCAGTGTGGGCTTTTATTCTAGTTTGTCATTTTCTAGGGAGTTTTGCCACTGGGAGGAAAAATGCATTTGGGCTTGTTTTCTTTTTTGCAATCTTGGAATGATAAATGGTTGGATTTAACAGTTGGATTTCAGAGTTACTGCACTGTATGCCCCGTAAGGTACTGTAGTGAACGGAAGTCAATGTTCATAGTAATCAGATAAGGAAAAGGGAACACATTGGAATAATCCACTAATTACTGCAGCTGTGTAACACTTTCTTCTGTGCACCAGCATTTCTTAGGGGGTTGCGCTCTTTAGGAGGAACTTCAGTTGCTCCTTATACTTTCATAAACCCATTTAATTCAACAGTGCTTAGCAAAAATCAGGGAACATAGGTCTGTTGACAAAGAAATAAACAATGCAAGACTCATGGGACTGCTGCCCAAAGTGGAAAATCTAAACTGAGCTCCCTCATCCTGCTGCAATGTCTGATGCTTATTTCATTGTGCATTTTTAAAAATCCCAGCTGCTTCTGGGAATGGGGGAACCTTGTAATGATGATGTCACAGGTTAAGCTATTCTACCTCCTGCAGTTCAGGATGGGGCTGCTGCTTGAGGAGGCAACGCCCCAACACCAGTGTGGTGTGGCGGTTAGAGTAGACCATACACTGAACGTGAGTCAGCAGTGTGATGCGGTAGCTAAAAAGGCAAATGAAATTTTGGGCTGTATCAACAGAAGTATAGTGTCCAGATCACTTGAAGTGACAGTATCGCTTTATTCTGCTCTGGTTAGACCTCTCCTAGAGTATTGTGTTCAGTTTGGGGCACCACAATTTAAGAAGGATACTGGCAAGCTGGAACGTGTCCAGAGGAGGGCGATGAAGATGGTGAGGGGTCTGGAGACCAAGTCCTATGAGGGAAGGTTGAAGGAGCTGGGTATGTTTAGCCTGGAGAGGAAATGACTGAGAGGTGATATGATCACCATCTTCAAGTACTTGAAGGGCTGTCATATAGAGGATGGTACAGAGTTGTTTTCTGTTGGACCAGAACCAATTGGTTACATTAAATTAGAAGAGTTTTCGACTAAACTGAGAGTGGTTAAGTGTGCGGACTCTAATCTGGGAGAACTGGGTTTGATTCCCCACTTCTCCACTTGCAGCTGCTGGATGACCTTGGGCAAGCCATAGTTCTGTCATAGCTGTCCTTGAAAGAGCAGTTTCTGTCAGAGCTCTCTCAGCCCCACCTACCTCACGGGGTATCTGTTGTGAGGAGGAGAAGGGAAAGGAGTTTGTAAGCTGCTCTGAGACTCCAAGTGAAGGGTGGGGTATAAATCCAATCTTTTCTCTCTCTAAACATTATTGTTTTATTTATTTAACCTTTAACTTTATATCCCGCTCGAATCCTCTTTTTCACAGAGGGTCTCAGAACTTCCTGACAGAGCAGTTCCACAGTGGAGGAGGCGGGCTCTTCTTTTTTGGAAGTTTTCAAACAGAGGCTAGATGGCTATCTGACAGCAATGTTGATTGTGTGAACTTAGGCAGAACATGAGAAGGGAGGGCTGGAAGGGTTGCCTCAGTATTTGGTTCTTGTGGCTCTTTCTTACACTCCCAGGGAAATGCTGATAATCACTCTGGGGTCAGGAAGCAATTTTTCTTCAGGCCAGTTTGACTGGGGATCCTGCAGATTTTTTGTCATCTTCTGGGTGTAAAACAGCAGTCACTGGGGATGTGGAGGGGGAGGTATTTGTGAATTTCCTGCATTGTGTAGGGGGTTGGACTAGATGACCCTGGAGGTCCCTTCCAACTCTATGATTCTGTGATTCTGTGAGTGTCAGACTAGGATCTGGGAGACCTGGATTTGAATTCCCACTTGTGCTATAGAAGATCTCTGGGTGACCTTTGGCCAGTCACACAGTCTCAGCCTAACCTACTTCACAGGGTTGTTATGAAGATAAAATTGAGGAAAAGAGAGTGACATAAGCTTCTTTGAATTCCCATTGAGGAAAAAAGCAGGATATAAATAAAGTAAATAAAATAATAAACTGTGTACTTTTTGCACCATTTAGTTCCTCAGTAGTTTTAAACTACCAGATACTAAAAGCAAGTAACATGGACATATTTGAGCTTTGACCTGTCATACATCTTGTTAACTTGATTGCTTTGTGTTCTTATCCATATTGGAGAATATAATGTATTTAAGATAGCAATAGACAATAGGGAGCAATCACCAGTGTATACAGAGGTCCCACCTTAAGAACATAAGAGACGCCAATGTTGGATCAGGCCAAAGGCCCATCCAGTCCAACACTCTGTGTCACACAGTGGCCAGAAATACCAGGTGCCATCAGGAGGTCCACCAGTGGGGACACAGAATTGCCAGCCCATGCTTCTAGAATGCATAGTCTCCTATGTTGGCACTTTTAACCTGTAATAAGGCCTGTAGCCAGGATTTTTTAAAAAATTCAGGGAGCCCTTAAATAAGTCGGGGGGCACCCCGCACACACCTCTGGGAGAGGATGTTCCAGAAAGGGGGGGGGGGGGATTCAGGAACAATATGGATTGAAAGAGTGGAGGGATAAGTGTTAGTGTGTGCACGCAGGTAGCCTATATAATAAATTAGGAATCAGGCCCATTGTAGGAATGAAGACAACGGACACTAGTCTGGCCTCCCAGCCATGGGCCCCCGACCCCCTTCCCCCCCCAGGTCACCTGAGTCCAAGGTTGTCGGAACAGGCCCCTGCCGCATGGTCGAGGCACAGGCAGGTCAAGCTGACCAGCCTGTTGGGCCTGCCTCGCGTGCTTGAGGCGTCGTCATTGGCCAGGGCTGACCTCTGGCCCCCACTAGTGCAAGGTCCCAGTGGCCAAGGCGACCAGGTTCGTCCCTCTCCCCGGCACACGTTTGAGGGGCAGCAGGCCAATCCTGCTGGGCTAGTTCCTTCCCCCTCCGGCTGAGATCTCAGCGGGACAAGGTGACTGGGGCAAGATGGCTGGGCTCGCGCCCCCCGGGCAATCCAGGTGGGCTGCCTCCCCCTCACCTGCTCAAGAGAGCGGTGAACCAAGCCGGCCAGGCTCGCACCTCCCCCCGCCATGTGCTGGAGTTGGCAGAGCAAGGCAGCCGGCCTCATCCTTCTCCTCACAGCTCAGTGGAGGTGGTGGCCGCCGAAAGCGGCAGGCCTCGTTTGTCCACTGTGCCACACGCTGGAGGTGGCAGCAGTGGGCCAAGCTGGGTGGGCTGGTTCCTTCTCACCCTGGCTGCTGGAGGGCCCGGCATACCAAGGAGGCCAGCCCTCGCCGCTCTCTCCCCTGGCCCGCCAAGCAAGCGAGCAGTGCACGTGGTGGTGGAACGCGGCAGGCCAAGCCGGCCAGCCTCGCGCCTCTCCCACCATGTGCTGGAGATGGCAGGGCAAGGCAGCCAGCCTCGGCCCTCCTCTCACGGCTCGCTGGAAGCGGTGGCTGCCGAAGGCAGCAGGCCTCATTCGTCCACTATGCTGCGTGCTGCAGAAGGTGGAGGCGGGCCAAGCCAGCCAGGCTGGTTCCTTCCCCCGCCCGCCCACTCGCTCAAGGGCCCAGCATGGTTGAGGGGGGAAAGGTATCCAATTGAAGGCCCGTCTTTCCCAGGCGCCTGACCTTGTCCGTCTTCTCACCACCCGTTCGCCGCCTGTTCCAGCTGCGTGTGGGCCAAGGCAGCTAGCCATGTTCCTCCGGGTGGCAGGTGAATGGGGGCCTGAGTAGGCCGGCCTACCCACCAGCTGGCTGGCTCGCCGCCACAGTGGTTGGGGGGGGGGGAAGTGCCCGACTGAAGGCCCGGCTGTCCAAGGCGGCTAGCCTTGTCCCTCTCCCCAACACCCGCTTGTCGCCTGTTCCAGCCGCACGTGGGTCAAGGCGACTAGCGTTGTCACCCCCCCCCCAGCCAATGGCATGCCAGTAATCCTGAGTGGCAGCTGACAGGCCAATGGCTGAGGGAGCACATGGAATCCTGCCACCCCATAGGAGGGAAACACAATTATTATAAGGAGAAATGTGTGTGCAAAAGGCGATACAGTGCCAATTAAAAGAGGCACAAGTTTCATTTTTGTTGATACACAGCACGTTTTGGAGCCTGTGCATTTTCTTGAAGCTGGTGCACCCACATGATCTGCTCCTCTTACGTGCTGGGGTTCTGTGATCCCTGCCAGCTTCTGCAACAGACACAAACGATAGGGCCTTGGAAGTCAGGGGGCCTTGGTGGTAAGTTGGGGGGCTGAACCCCGAGAGGTCCCACTGTAGCTATGGGCCTGACTCACATAGAGGATCCCATCAAAGTTTGCTAGTTATGTGCAGATGTTCTACAGGAGCTGTAATATTTGCAGATATTTCATATGTGATCTAGCCATTTTATTAAGTCACGAATGCTGTGTGGTGTTCGCAAGGTCCACTCAGTTAGGCTGACCCATGTGGAAAGTGGTTTCCCACTGTTTCATCTGCTGCATGGAGCATTCTTATTATACAACTATTTTCGGCAAACAATTGCCTATATTATCTATTTACTTCATTTATTCCCCACTTTTCTCCCCAAGTGGGGACCCAGATTAGTTTGCATTGCTCTCCTCTCCTCCCTTTCATTCTCAAAACAACCCTGTGAGGTAGCTTTGCCTGAGCATGGGTGAGTGGCTCAAGGTCATGCTGCAAGTTTCCATGGCTAAGTGGGGATCTGAACCTGGGTCTCTCAGATTCTAGTCAAGCATTCTAAGCATGGTACCATGCTGGCTGAAAAAAGTGGCTCCATGGGGGATGAATCAAGTTCAGCAGAAGCATGACAAACTAGAAATGTTAGACCGAAGAAACTACAACAAATCTCAGAAGTAACTTCAAAGTGTTTTTGAAGTTCTTTCTAATTGCTTTCTTTGTTTTAGCACTACCACAGCATATGGCAGTAATATTTTCAAAGTTGCTTGTGCTCATGAAATCTTTATTTGAAACATTTTATTTTTGTATACTTAGCTGAACACTAATGAGGCAGCTTACAAAAATCAAAATCAATGATAAAAAAGTAAAAATGGGGGGGAAAACAGTAGCATAAAAATAGCTCCTGAAGAACTCCAGTAGTATCAGATCAATGACAATATCTTGGTATAAAACAACAGCAGACAACTTCAATATAGAAAATCCCAGTACAAAAACTAACAAATGTAACCATCACCGTAAATCCAGGACTATAAAACCACAAACATAGGCATCTGAAAGGAGATACTATTTTTAAAACAGAAGGAAGATTTTACCCATGTCTGTTCTAAATCAGGAGACTGCCAATGAAATCTTGAGAGTTATCAAGTAAAGCAAATTAGACAAACAACCACTTTTTTTCCAGTTGCACTCTTAATATCACAGGAAGTACAGCAAATAATTAAGAATCCATTTCAAAGCAATCAAAGGCTTTTTGCAGATACCACTTACTTATGTTTCCATGAGACAGTATACAGAGGACACAAAGAATGTAAACGTAAGTTTTCTATTTCTGCTTATCAGGACAAAGCTGATTGTAACCATCTGTCCCAAAATGGGATTTTAAAAAAACACCAAACAATCTGCCTTCTCTGGCTGCAAAGCAAGTCTGCCCCCAGATCTACATGCTCTTAACAAAAAAATCAGGGCATTTTGATTTTTGAAGGGGTCAACTTAAACTAGAAGGTAAAGGGGGGAAAACTGAAGAAAATTAAGCCTAAAGAAACATCTTGAACTTTTATCGAGTTGTAACCAGTTCAGTTTCAGTTTCAGTGAGGAGAGATAAGATTATTTGTAAGGCATTACATATATCAAAGACTCCAGCAGCAGTCCTACAAACATTTTTCTGGGAGTAAGCCCCGTTTACTTCTGAGTATACCTGTTTAGGATTGCTATGTAATTTACAAAAACAAAGCATCCTAGTAAATTTAATATTTGTTGTGGTCACTTTTGTCTGGTAGCATTATCAAACAGGTCATATGATCACCTTTTCTAAAAAGGACAGGATTGGGCCTCTAGTGTGCCTGTACCATTCATCTTATTGTTCACAAGAATAGCCTCCAAATGAGTTGACATAGAATAGTAGTGCAGCTTCAATATCTTGCCTCAGGATTCTGAAGTTGCCCTTTAAATTTCCAGTGGAGAAGGGAGAAAGGCAGTCATGGTCCTCCTATAAGTTCCTGGTCCCTCCCCACAGCTCCTTTAACAGCTTGGCTCAGTACGTGAAGGACTGCTGAAGGACAGGTCTGGGAGCAGAAACAACCACATCTGCCTTTTTCTTATTTTATCCGGACAGTAAAAGGGCAAAATCCATAGTATTAAATGGTGAACTTTAACAGAATTCTTATACTGATGAAATGTTATGTCTAATTTGAATGGAGACTTCCATGTAGGGATGGGTACAAAACCAGCTCACAACCCAAAATTCAGGCTGATCTTGGGCCAGTTCAGAGCTCAGGAAGCAATATTTTGGCTCAGTTCCAGGATCAGCTTGTGGGCCACCCCGAACACCGAACCGATCCACCCATTTTAGGCTTGTGCCCATCCCTACTTCCTTGTCCTCACTAAATGGTTGTCCCTCAGTTGTATTTATACTGAGTGTGTCTCTCTGCAGAAAGCTCCTGTTTTGTTTTTAAAGAAGTAGTGTTAATTTTGTTAGTCTCTGTTGAATCACAGTGGAATTAAATACCTTAGTTTTTACAGCCTTTCTACCCTGCTGCTTAGCAAGCTGATGTTTTATTCAGCTGCAATGGCCACAGCAAGGCCTATCTGTGCAATAAGAGGTGGACACGTGAGCCTTAATTAATATTGTAAAGAATTCAAAAAAAGAGATGGGGCAAGTGGAGCACTAAGAATCATAAAATCAGTTTGCAGAGCACAAACTCCCTCTCCCCAAACCCACTCCATTCCAAGAATCTGCTCTGCCATTCCTGATTATGAACTAAAAAGGAGGAAAAGTGAAACCAATATCCTGTGGAAACAGCCAGCATTTTCCCATAACATCTCAGGCAATACTATAGGGGCAACCTGCCCATCTTGAAAGTTAGGCCCATTGCAGGGCAGCATCACACACTACTGAAAAGACATGTCCCCAGACAACCACACCATTTTATTTAAGTCACCACTCAGCCAAAGGGTCTCACAGCAACTTACAACATTAAAACCATATAAGATAAAAACAACATAAAAACTAACATTAAATATTAGCATTAAAATATTAAACTATTAAATATCAAACTATTATAGTATGTGGCTAGGACCATACCACTAATTTTGGAATCCATGTGTCTGAAAATGCATGTGCAGGGACACTGGCCAGTCACTTCCTGGGACACTTTTTAAATAGATCAGATTAAAGAAGAAAAAGGCTCTTTAAAAACTGCACCAAAGAGGGAATCTGAAGAACTATTGTTTTTCAGTGCAGCGTAACTCTTCCAACACTCCCTCTTCGAGCTGTTATTCAAGATACAGGAACCCAGTTCCTCTTTGAATCTAGTCACTCAGGTTACCCTGATTGGTCTGCCATATGTTTTCACAGCAGGTACTAGTTGCCATGTGCGAAGCAGCCTTTATAGAATGTTGTATAGGTGTTGAAGTACCGATTGGCAGTGTGTGGGGGCTGAGTGTGTTGGCATGGAGAAGTGTCATCATTACTTACAAACTGCTTGCAGAAGACATAATTCACCCCTCATTCAGGTGTTATTTGCAGGCCAATTAAACCCAGAGTTGCCAACTGCTTGAAGGGGAAAAAAATAACCTGCCACCCCTTAATAACGGTTTAATGGGACGCTGTTTAACAAATTATGTTATTTACCTCCATGCCACGAAAAGTATTAGGATCCCTTTTCCACACATTCAGCTTTTTTTCTCAGTCTGTTGGCACCCTTAGCACACCTCCAATGTGGTTGCTGCTGGGCAAGCAGGAAGTTTTAATACTGGGGATGCAATCCTAAATACATTTACAAGTGATTCAATCCCACTGAGTTAAATAGAACTTGCTTCTGAGTAAACGTTCTCAGACTGTAGGTTGTCTGCCTGCCATTCATCTGACTTTCACAGCCCCTTAACTTTTTCTTGCAATATCATCAGCAGGATAATTTTTACATTTTTTCTGCATTATGAAGTTATTCCTATGATTATGACTGGATCATGCTCATGACTGCTGGGGGCCTTGCCCCTCTGTACAGAATTAAACCCACTCAGCCCAGTCCAGGGGTGAGAGGGAACCCTATATCTCAGCACATGAAACAAAATCCACGAGACAGTCTGTACTCTCTCTAGGATTCACAACAGTTTGCCACCAGGACTTCCGGTTTATGGCGGCGCATTAGCAGACTCACCTCCCGGACCTCCCGGGGGTGAAGCTGTGCTCCGGCTGAAGGAGGGGATGCACAGGCTCGCCACCCCCCCCAGGGACCCGGCTGAAGGGGCCCTGGCCAGGGGACTTTTCAGAGGACGCCTCTTCGCCGGCGCAATGCTGGAGAATTGAGGCGCCTCTCCATCCCGAAGGTTCTTCGTGCCGCGAGGCCGAATGGACACAAGTGACGCTGACCGGGGCAAGTGCAGGAGGACCAACTATGAACATGAGTCTAATGTAAGCGGCGGTTAAAGAGAAAAGAATGCTCCCTACCCTATTCTGTAAAACGGAAAGTGAGACAGGCGGGGGAGGGACACCTCCCAACTGCATGAACTTCTGAGCAAATTATGGGGGGGAAGCGGAAGAGAAAGCATGCAAAACTGTTAAGAAATATTCACCAAGGCGAGTTCGAGCGTTTGGGCGCATATTCAGAGACTTTGGGCGCATATTCAGAGACTTTGGGCGCATATTCAGAGACTTTGGGCGCATATTCAGAGACTTTTAAAATACTTGTCAAAGTAAACAATCGATAAAGATGGCAGGGAAGAGGACGGAGAAAGAGAAACTTCTGAAATCGAAACTAACGGAGAGTCCCAAACTGGAAGGAACCAATGAGCTGGTAAAGATTTTGGCAGAATCCATGCGCCCCCTACTGGACCAGATGAATAACATCAAGGAGCAGATGTCAACAATGACTCAGTGTATCACCACCCAGCAAACACAGATAAACAAGACTTTTAAAATGATGAATGAAACAGCTGAGAAAGTGAAAGAAGTGGACGCCACTGCAGAAAAGGTGAAAAAGAAAGTTCAAAAACTGGAAAAGAAGCAAGTTTCTACGGAAGATCAGCTGTTACAACTACAAATGGAAAAGGCTAATATGATTCTTCACTTCCAGGGCATGCCAGAGACTAAGGGAGAGAATCTTAAGGAACTAATGAGTGAAACATTGGCCCCAGTGACAGATATGAAGGCGGAATGTTTGTTAAACGATATGGATGTGGCCTACAGGTCATATTCAGGATATATAAAGAAAAATAATCTGCCAGGGGAAATTGTGGTAAGATTCTCGAAGAGGCATTTGAGGGATGCAATCCTGAAAGCAGTATCTGGAGCACCCCTGAAAGTGGGGGAGAATACCATCAGAACATTGAAAGATATTCCATTTGAGATAAGACAAAGGAGAAAGAAATATAAAGAATTAACTCTTTTTCTACAGACAAATGCAATTGGATATAAATGGTTAACTCCAGAAGGCGTAACCTTCAAAATCAAGGACAAAAAAGAAAAGATTGACTCTGTTCAGAAAGCACGGGAATTTTTAAGAGTCCAGTTGGGTGAGCCAGGGGAAGAAGGGAAAAAAGGGATGGACAGTAAGTCCAATGGCAAGCTGGACTTGGAATCCTCCGGAGAGGACTCTCTTTCAGAGAAAGGGGCAGTAGCCCCTAAAAGTCCTTATAAGCTTCGGAAGAGATTAGGCAAGGAGAAGTAAAGGCTGAAGGACTCTGAATTGTGCCTTTATAAAATGTTGAAATGAGATGCTTTGGGGTACTTCTGTATGACAGTTAAAATTTAAATTTAAGATTTAGAAAAGTTAATGCTAAATTTGACTCAATAGTAAGATTAACGAGATTAAGACTAAATGTTTGTCTAAACTGGTGAGATGGTCTCCTCTCTTGGGTTTTTAGTCAGTAGTGGGTATCTTTCTTTATCCCTTAAATGTAGTTCCCTTCCTTATTTTCTGTTGTAGTTTGTAGTGTTAAAAAATGCAATAAAGCTGCTGTACAGGATTAAACCCACTCAGCCCAGTCCAGGGGTGAGAGGGAAACCTGTATCTCAGCACATGAAACAAAATCCACGAGACAGTCTGTACTCTCTCTAGGATTCACAACAGTTTGCCACCAGAATCTCTTCAAAGGGGTCCTCACCTCAGCAACTCTAACTCAGAGGTGCACATAATTACTCTCACAGTGGTAGCTCTGTGTGGTCAGCACCTAGACACGAGATTTAGCCCTGGAGTTTAATTACCACATCAGAGACAATTAGAAATATGAATGATCTTTATTCAGTGCATAGCATAACAAGAGACCAATGGAGAATACAAAAATAATAACAGCCTATGGCTATTTGCCCTTACTGCATATTAATAATAATCATAGTTACCGAGTTAAGTGTAGCATCAGATAGTCCAAGAGTATCCATTGCATAACAGTACAGGTTGGCACCAAGGGATTTTGAAGAGAAATCCCATCTTGTGCATGTAGATAATCCAGGACTGCTCAGAGGTACAGATCCACAGTAACAGAAAAGTGGCAACCGGCAATCAGTTCACAAAGAAACTCTTTGTTTCAAAGTCAGGATCCCAGGAGCAAGAGCAAGAGAGAGAGCAAGAGAGCTCTTCCCTAAAGAACCACGGAGTTATAACCCATGCCAGTCACCATCAGCTATGGCCATCAGCCAATCACGAGCGGCAGGGGTGTGTGCCCAATTTCTGGTTGCCATAGTTGCCAACATCAGCAGGTGTGGAGGGAATGGCTAAGAAGTTAGAGGCCCTGCCTGCAGTCTGGTGATCCAACTTCCAGCTTTCTCCATTGCATACGTGACATGGCCCATGTAGGCCATACAATAGGAGCCTTCAAGTCTGGTCCTCAGCAGAGAGGTGTTAAGGAATGTGGGTATCAGGCATGATAATATGGCATGGCTCTTTGGTGGCTCAGCCATCTGGTCAAGTGACATAAATCACACTAGGCCATCTGGCCTGTAGCAGGAAAAAAGATACACAGAATGTAATTACAGGAAGAAGGCATGAGAATTTAGAAATAATATTTCTATACACCCTTCCATATCCATCCTTCCAAAGCCCCCTTGAAGCACCTTGTGTAGCATCTTCCTCCTCATACCTGTTTTTCTGGTTTGTTGTAGTAGCAAGTCTTGGTCACTGCTGCTACTGCCTAGCACAAATGTAAGAAGCTAAGAACGAAGAGGTATACTTTGGGTTGCCATGTCCCCCCTTGCCATTGGTGGAGGATGAGAGCCTAGGGTTGCCAGATCCAGGTTGAGAAACTCCTGGAGATTTGGGGATGGAGCCTGGGGAGGACAGGGACCTCAGTGGGGTACAGTGGCATAGAATCCACCCTTCAAAGCATCCATTTACTCCAGGGGAACTGATCTATGTAGTCTGGAGATGAGCTGTAACTCCAGGGGATCCCCAGGTCCCACCTGGAAGCTGGCATTCTTAGGTATGCTACCTTTAAATATGGAGGTTGCATATTTTGACTGAAAATATAGTCTTAGCCTCCATTAAATCCCTGGTTTTCAGGGACACAGCATTTTTTATCTCCTTTTTAAACTTCTTTTATCACATTGTGTTTAAAATATTTGCTCCCTCCTTTTCACAGTCTCGAAACATAATTAGTTGAAAAACAAGGACCCTGAAGCAGTGAAATTTGGTATTCTGTAAGAAAAGGTTGTGAGCCAAGATCATATCAATCACCACATGTAAGTCGCCTTTGATACTGTCTGTGTAATTCTGTTATGTGTAATTACATCCCTGACTTGAGTCTGTGATTTAAAAGGATCAAACTACAGTATTTGGCTAGACTCTTAATAGAGGTTTTGTTATTGTCTAGATCAGGCCAAGTTAATAAAAATTACTGGTTTGAAGACAGAACAGTTCAGTAAATTCCATTGGTGCCTTCATTATTATTGTTTCAGTATGACCTCTGAATATTAAGAATACAATTGTATGCATGTTTACTCAGATGTAATTGTGTAGCTTTCATTGAGACTTACTCCTTAGGAATGGGCTTTCAGCCTAAAGAAGGCATCTGAGCATACCTGAATCCTTGATTTGAAGGTTCCATGGTGCACATAATGTGCATGTATTTCTAGGACTTGACTTCTGTCCAAACCTAAGAATAAACACTAGCTTGTTCATAGTGAGGTCTCCACTTTATACTATGGGTCTGGCAGTGCTATTGGGCCTGTCTGGGAGACCCACATGTTGTCCAGGTTTCCCCGGATTGCACACCCCTGGGACTGTTTCAGACTGGGAAACATGTGCACTGTAGCCCTGTTCCTGGTCAGGAACCACATGTGCAGGAACTGAGGAAAATCTGCAACTCACATATGGTTGTGTTACATCTTACACAGGTGGAGACCCCAGATTCAACCTATGTGATCTATAATGTGTGAAGATGTACTGTTCTATTATATTTTGCATCATTCCTCCAGGTGGGGTGAGCTCCCCATTCCTTCTTTAAGGGTGGTTATTAAGATGACAGTTTAATTGGAGAAAATCCGTACCAGCCTGTGCAAGGGCCTTCTCTGTGGTAGCTCCATCCCTGTGGAATCATCTTTGCTTAATCGCCAGTTTAGGAAAGCAGATGTGCCGAGAAGGGCTTTTTGCTGATCTCTGTGATCTGTGCTTATTGTTCTGATTTTTGCATTGCTATTTTATTTCTGATTTGATAGCATTTGATTTAGCATTTCTTACGACAACAACAACCTCCTTATGCATGAACAGCTTATTTTTTGTGTAGTTCACATGGAGTGTGTTGGAGGGAGCTGCTGCACGATCAGTTTCTAACAATAAATCCCTTTTGACATGCATGTTTTTGACTTTGTGCTTGGCAAGAACAGACTCCTCATGTCAAGATCAATGGTACTTAGTTGCATCTCTAAAGGATGCAGGTTAAGATCTCACCTCGCTGAAAAGAGTATATAAGCATCTGTCCAATAGGCCTCAAGTGGGTAGAGATAATTCACAATTCTGTCCATATCACCTCACATCAGGGGTCCCCAGCAAGGTGCCTTTGGGCACTACGGCGCCTGCTGTCAGGGTTTTTTTGGCACTTGCCAAGGGTTTTTAGAAAGTGGGCAGGGCCAGGCAGGGCTTTTGCCTAGCAAGGCTTCTGATTGTCCATTGGAGATTTGATTGGCTCTGCGGGTTTCTGAAAATGTTGCTTTGGTGGCAGCTGCCATCACAGCACAAGAATCTTCACTGTGTGACTGAAAGTAAGCTGTGGTAGTCATTTTGTGACTGGTTTTGCCTTCTACGGCAGCACCCAGCACACTATCGGAATTCCAAAGGTGCCCACTGGCTCAAAAAGGTTTGGGACCCCTGCCTTACACCTTTGCTAGCTGGAATAGAACCAAACTGTGTGGGCCAAATGGTTTGAAACTGAAGTATCTGACACTTGCTCATCATATGGTTGGCAGCAGCAGCAGAAGAGAAGAGATTGGATTTATACCCCACCCTTCACTACCCAAGGGAGTCTCAGAGTGGCTTACACCCTCCTTTCCCTTCCCCTCCCCACAACAGACACCCTGTGAGGTAGGTGGGGCTGAGAGAGCTCTGACAGAAACTGCTCTTTTTCAAGAACAGCTGTGCCAGAACTATGGCTTTCCCAAGGTCATCCAGCAGATGCAAGTGGAGGAGTGGGGAATCAAACCCGGTTCTCCCAGATTATAGTCCGCGCACTTAACCACTACACCAAACAGATGGACTCATACATCTGATTTCTTGCAATTTTGGTGGGGTGGAAGAATTTACGGATCTCACTGCAGGATGAGAGGCAATGGTGAAAATGCTGTGCAAACCATATATGAGTGAACATAGTCTACCTAGGGCATTCCCATGGCCACTTACAGAGCTGGAGTTGACTAATTCGGGAGCTTGATATTCTGAGACTGCATGAACATCAGCTTGGTCTCTATGTGCGACTGCCCTGAAGAATTTACTGTGGCTCAGAGGTTCCAGATGGCAGTCATAGCGTGTGAGACAATGCAAACGCTTTGGATTTGTATATGTTCAAGGGTGGTGCCAGTGGCACACAGCCCTTATTTGCTGGTTTCTAAAGGTCAGTTTTTTGACAGCATACTTCACAGCTATCATTCCACTAGATTCAAGATTCAAAGCTGAGGTGCCCCTAGTGCTGCTGTTCCCCCAGATTCCCACCAGTTACCTGCCACTGCCTGGCAAGTTTAGTCATCAGTAGTATTCTTAGTCTGCTTCTCGCTCATTGACAGGGCATCCCTCAGCTAGAGTGTTGAGCTAAGTGGCTGATAGAAGGGCATGTAAAGATATTTGTTTCTGGTGCAAGAAACCCCCAAGTGTCTGTGTTTTTGTCCATCTCCCATTTCAGTTGGTGCTTCTGCAGGAGAACGTCTTGGTGACCTTGGGTCAAATCGGTTTTTCTCACACATTTCTGCCCTTGGTGGCACCCCGAATCTGCTGCCCTAACTTCCCTTATAATCGGGCCACCTCAGGCTAATGAATTGGCAACAACATAAATATCAACAGCTTATGGGCAACATTAACACCTTGCATGGGGAGATATCTCTGATATGAGGCAAGAAGTTGTAGTGAAGGAAAACCTAACCTTATAATTTACCTTGAAGTCTTTTTTTCCCTTTCTTTTTTAACAAATGGGATTTGTGGATTTCTGAAAGTGCTTCTTAGTTGTCTGGAGATGGATTTTCCCCCTTTAAATCTCAAGAGTCTCTTTCAATTTTCTCTAATTAAATTGTCATCTTAATAAAATCTTGGTTAAGCATCAGAGTATGAGTATCCCAGGAAATTAATCTTTTTAGAGGATTATGGTAGATTTAAGCAGCACTGTTGGATCCAAAACTCCAGCATACCTCCCAAGTAGTAAGGAACAATCTGGCATATAGAAAAAGTCTTGTTACTATTACTGTGTACGCACATAGCATCTTGAGAAGTCATAAAGAACACAAAAGAGTTGGTGAGGTGTAGAGCCTGGACTAGACCAGAGAGATTTGGGTTCAAATCCTTGATCAGACATAAAACTACTTGGGTTACCTTATGCATGTTACTCTGTCTTAAGTTCACCTAACACAGAGAAGGGTTGATGGGAGCAAATTCTATGAGTAATTCCCATGTGTTCCTTTGGGAGCAGTATTTTGTTGTTCAGTCGCACAGTCGAGTCCGACTCTTCGTGACCCCATGGACCAGATCCCGCCAGGCCCTCCTGTCTTCCGCTGTCCTCTGAAGTTTGCTCAATTTCATGTTCGTTGCATCGATAACACTGTCTAACCATCTCATCCTTTGCCGTCCCCGTCTTCTTTGACCTTCAATCTTTCCCAGCATCAGGGTCTTCTCCAGTGACTGCTCCCTTCTCATTTGGTGGCCAAAGTATTTGAGCTTCAGTTTCATTATCTGGCCTTCCAGGGAACAGTCAGGGTTGATTTCGTTTAGGATTGACTGATTTGATCTTCTTGCAGTCCAAGGGATTCTCAAGAGTCTTCTCCAGCACCATAGTTCAAAAGAATCTATTCTTCGGCGCTCAGCCTCCTTATAGTCCAACTCTCGCAGCCATACATGAGTACTGGGAATACCATTGCTTTGACCATGCGGACTTTTGTTGGCAGGGTAATGTCTCTACTTTTTATCATGCTGTTTAGGTTCGCCATCGCTTTCCTCCCAAGGAGCAGGCGTCTTTTAATTTCATGGCTGCAGTCACAGTCTGCGGTGATCTGGGATCCCAGGAACGTGAAGTCTGTCACTACTTCCACGACTTCCCTTTCTATTTGCCAAGGAGTGATGGGGCTGGATGCCATGATCTTAGTTTTTTTGATGTTGAGCTTCAAGCCCACTTTTGCGCTCTCCTCTTTTACTCTGAGCAAGAGGCTCTTTAGATTCTCTTCACTTTCTGCCATTAGAGTGGTATCGTCTGCATATCTGAGGTTGTTGATCTTTTCCCCAGCAATCTTAATTCTCGCTTGTGATTCATCCAGGCCAGCATTTCGCATGATGTACTCTGCATATATATTAAATAAGCAAGGTGACAATATACATCCTTGTCGTACTCCTTTTCCTATGCTAAACCAATCAGTTGTTCCATATCCGGTTCTGTCACTTCTTGACCCTTATACAGGTTTCTCAAGAGACATGTGAGGTGGTCTGGTACTCCCATCTCTTTAAGGACCTGCCATAGTTTGTTGTGATCCACACAGTCAATGGTAGGGCAGACTTTAGCATAGTCAATGAAGCAGAAGTAGATGTTTTTCTGGTACTCTCTTGCTTTCTCCATAATCCAGCGAATGTTGGCAATTTGATCTCTCATTCCTCTACCTCTTCGAAACCCAGCTTGTACCTCTGGCAGTTCTCTATCCACGTACTGTTGAAGCCTAGCTTGTAGGATCTTGAGCATTTTCCCCCATGTTCTTTGAGCAAACTCTTTGTCACCAGGAATGTCCAGAACTTATTTTAAGAACATTTTTTCCTAAAACAAAAATATAAGGGGTATATTGCTCAGCTAAAAAAAATGGTGTCCATCCAGAGCCTGCCAGTAAATTCACTAAAACAAACAAACAAACAAACAAACAGGTGTTGCCTGTAGCATTTGAAATTTCAATAAGTGATTTTTCTGTAATGATGATCGCACTATGCAGAACGTTACGCCGCACTGACTCTCATTATATGCATTCCTAGGCATTTTAAGACCTTGACAGACCAGGAAAACACAGATGTGCAAACAGATTCAGTAAGTATATATCCCAAAGCGGGAAAACCTGACGCAGGAGACAAGACTGTGTATCCATAGCACCAGCTACAGTCTCTGAAAAAGATGCCAATCACCTGTGGTAAGGAACAAGAGGTACTGGCTTGGAGTCCGTCCTCCCACCATTTTCCCTCCTTCTTTCTCATAAACAAATATCTGATATTGTATCAGAAGCTCCCATGATGGTGGTGGAGCTTTGTGCAGATGTGACTGTTCAGTTCAAGAAAATGCCCAGCATGCACACAACTATGCACACCTCTCCTATGATTGGATCCAGATGCTGCAATTTATCATTATCTCTAGATTTTACAGTATTTACAGAGCTCGTTAAAAGAACTGTTTCTTCTTCAGTGGAGAATATGGTTCCCTAGATTCCTAAGCAAACTTACAACATTTTTTATTAATTCTATAGAACAATAATGTGTCCCCAATTCCCTCTCCTTCAGGTAACAGAACTTTATATGCATCTACATCGTTTTTGTTAAATAGATGATGTTTAGAAGTCCCATTAATTATCCTTAAGCTGTTAAATGGCTCGGCCCTTTAATAACAATGCTGGTAGGCAATTGCCTGGGGACCAGCTTGCCTTCCTTAAAAGGCTTTTCAAGCATGCCACACTTGTGTTCTTGAATTGGTTCAAAACAAAGGGGGAGACTGTCTGGCTTTTTTCACAGTGGTTTACTCTTCTTTGATCTTCCGAGGCATCTGGAGCATAGAAAAAAAGTCACTTGAGTGCAGTGAATAAGGTTCGGAATGCAAGAAATGTGTTTGTAAACAAGACATCCTCATTGAGCTAGTTCTGTAGGGTTTCTGTTCCAAAACGTTTGCTTGCTCACAAATTTAAAGTGGAACGTATCATGTTAAATGAACAGTATTCAGTAATACAACTGAAGAATGACACCTGTCTTAAGCACCAAGTGAACAGGCTGCATTCTGTGCTACAAAAAGAATCATATATCAGTCATAAAAGGCCATACTTTCATAGTATGAATCGAATAATCCAAAGTTAATTACAGCCCCTAATAAAGTACAGTTTCAGTAGAATTAGTCTCCAGTTAACTTAACTGCATGCATTATGCAACTTCCTGTACCTATGCAACCACCTTTGTTTAGGGTGTTTTACGAAAGTAAAAGAAACACTTCGGTTGTTGTCTTACACATGCATACTTGGGGGAGTGAGCTTTACTGGAGTAAGTACAAGTGATGTCTGAGCAGGCCTTGGTTCCTGCCGGAGCACACCGGAGCACCGCTCTGCCAGTCAGGAGCCCAGGGGGCGGGCACATAAACCCCGCCCCCTGCTCCCACCAGCCATAAGTTGGGACACGGTGGGGGTGGGCAAAACATTCCCCCACCTCCCTGAGCCCCGGGGTGGTGGCCTTGGACTCGTAGGGGCAAATTCCACCTCTCATGTGAGAGGTCATTCTGGCTCCCCCAGCTCTCCTTCATGGCTCCTTAAAACATTATCGCCGCCGCTGTTGTTCTTGGCGGCAGCTGCGACACCAATGGGGGGGTGGGGCGAAACGTTCTCCTGCCTCCCTGAGCCCCGGGGTGGTGGCCTTGGACTCGTAGGGGCAAATTCCACCTCTCATGTGAGAGGTCATTCTGGCTCCCCCAGCTCTCGATAGGAGCTCTTTAAAAAGTTATGGCCACCGCCGCTGTTCTTGGTGGCAGCTGTGACACCAGCGCGGGAAGGGGGGCCAAAACATTTCCTTGCCTCCCTGAGCCCCTGGGTGGTGGCCTTGGACTCATAGGGGCAAATTCCACCTCTCACGTGTGATGTCCGCGCGGGGGGGAGGGGCGAAACGTTCCCTTGCCTCCCTGAGCCCTGGGGTGGTGGCCTTGGACTCATAGGGGCAAATTCCACCTCTTGCGTGTGATGTCTGAGCAGCGTTGACCCTTGTGGCCCTTTCTTACACGCCCAGGGAAATGCTGATCACCACTTTGGGGCCAGGAAGCAATTTTTCTCCAGGCCAGTTTGGCCCCAAGTGATCCTGGAGGGTTTTTTTAATCATATTCTGGGCGTGGAACAGGGGTCACTGGGTTGTGTGGGGGGTATTGGTGAATTTCCTGTATTGTGCATGAGGTTTGACCAGATGACCCTGGAGGTCCCTTTCCAGTCTATGATTCTATAATTCACCCAGGCTGGCTGTGGGCACAGCAGCACCTCTGTCAGGCAGAAGCACCTGAGATCCTCCCCCTCCCCTTTTCCTTTGCCCGACTTGGAAGCAAAGGGAAGGGAGAGGGGGGAAAGAATGGATCCCAGGTGCTTCTGCCTGTCAGAGGGGCTGGTGCACACTTCCGGTGATGTCAGGGGGTGTGGCATATGCTAATAAGTTATGCTAATAAGCTCCTGCAGCTCTTTTTCTACAAAATGACCCCTGTGTCTGAGTAAACATGCATAGGATCTTGATTATCTCAATTTTCAGTCTGCTCTGTTTTAGAGGCAGATAAATAAAATGGGGGAAGGTCATAGGGAAAACTGTATTTACTGCTCACTCATGGCTGTTTGTCCCTTTCCTTGAAAACTCCTAGAAAAAATATTCCACAACTTCCCCGAGGAATTTATTCCAGTGCAGAGTTTGTAAAGTTTTCAAATGGATTCATATTTGTTCTCAGTTATTGTTGTGATTGGAGAGCTGTCTCGAGGTCCTATTAGGTCAAAAGCTGGACTGCACATTGAAAATGAGTAATGTGAACAGTCAGAGATTTTAATTTGAAATATGTATATTTGAAGCATCAAGTTGAATCATCAGTCATCCATCCTGGACCATAACCATGACCCCACTAGTATGTTGCTGCCATTCTAGACTCTTGTATATAAATATTTTCAAGATTCCTAACAGTTTTGTCACCATGCATTGGTATGATAAGGTGCACAGACATTGAGAAAACATTCCCAGTCTCTGAATTCTTCTCCATATATAATGTATTTAGCTCCTCCACCCAACATATGGGACAGCTTGAATGTGTAGGTTGTGCTGACAGATTACTATATGAAAAGAAAACCCCATTTATTACTTAGGAAGCAGCTGGTTTTTGCTGAACTGTCAGTGTTTAGAAAAAAGCAACTTTTTCCTGATTGGAGCCAAGTTCTAAATATTGTAATAATCAGTCTTACTACAGCCATTAATCTTCTAATTCTCCCCCCACCTATTTTCTTAGTGAATCATAATAAAACAAAGTCAGGAGCAATTATTGATTTAATGAGAAACTAGGAACTTAAAACATCATCAAAAATTTTTACCTTTATGAGTGTGTAGCTATACCCTGAATGATAAATCTAGAATTACCGCTCTGTAAATTCTCAGAAGGATTTTTGCTTTTCCACTGTTGCCTCTGCAATCACATGGAACAGCGTGTTCTGTGTACACCTTGTTATGGTGAGTTTTACATGTCAATACATCTTGGATATGAATTACATACATTTAGCAGAAGTAGTGTAGAGAGCTGGATTGATAAGTGAAGGATCCTCGCCAGGGGTCATTTTGGGGGGGAACGCGGGGGAACGCAGTTCCCCCAGGTGAGGTACAGGGGGGTGGGGCACATGATGAAGCCCCGCCCCCTGCTTCCGGCCGCCTTGCTTCCAGCCCTCATTCAGCCAGGAGGAGGCAGGAGAAGAGGGAGGGTAAGTTGCTTTCTCCCTGCCTCTCCCCACCCCTGCCTGCCTGGGGCCAGGGAGGGCCTTCGCGGGGCTTCCTTGCACTCCTGCCAGCCTTGCAGGTCCACCGCCGGGCCCCTCATGGGGCTCGGCAGTGGAGCTGCAAGACCAGCGGCGGCGGCCGGGACCGTTGGAGGCGGGGTGTGTGGCCTTATGACACACTTCTGGCGATGTCAGAGGGTGTAGCCTTATGACACACTTCCGGTGATGTCAGGGGGTGTGGCATATGCTAATGAGTTATGCTAATGAGTTCCCCTAGCTCTTTTTCTACGAAATGACCCCTGATCCTCGCACAGGACAATTCCATTAACCTATGGTATCTCTAATTCCTATGATTTAGTGACAACTATTTTTGTTCAGGAAGAACTCCATGGCTGAGCCTACATGTCTGATCTCGAAAACACACGTCCTTTCCAGACATTACAGGTAGCATGTACTGGGATACCAGCAGCCCTCTGCAAGTAGATCCTTCCATCACCATGCTGTCTTACAGGGGCGATTCTCAGATTTTCAGCTTCAGTATGTGCAAACCAGAACCCTGAAAAATAAGGGTTTCATGCAGCGTGTACAGAGGTTGTATGTGCATGCTAAATTCACATGGTGCCTCTTTCAGATATTTATTTATTTATTTTAAATATTTCTCTGCCACCTTTCCACCCAAATAGGGTCCCCAAGTTGGCTAACATTTCAGAATTAAAATATTTCAGCATGAAAATAGCCTGCAAAATAAAGTATATACAAAGTATTTAAAAAATTCAATAAAAACATACATGCACACAAACAGACATAACCAATGTTCCCTCTAAGCTGTGGAGTCTTGTGAGCAAAAATTCTACTTTGTGAGCTACGGGCCTTAAAGTTGTGAGCGAGCAATTTGGGGACTGCATAAATCAGTTTGCTTGGGAGCCGTCCTTCCTGAGCTAAGACAAAAATCTGTGAGCTGGAAGCTAAAAAACTGTGAGCTAGCTCACACTAACTCAGCTTAGAGGGAACACTGGACATAACAACACAACCAGGGAGAAGGGCCAATGACAGTTATTGTGGGTTCACCAAACCAAACAAATAAGTCTTCTCACACTGGCAGAAGACAACAATAGAGGGAGAGAGATGAAGCTCCACAATCAGCAACCGTTGTCACCCTTCTGCCAAATTGCAGGGTTAATTAGAATATCTTTTTCTGCTACTTTGATTTTTCTGCCACTGAATTTTACACTAGGGAGATGAATCAAGTAGTGAGCATCAGATAATGCTTGTAATGCAAGCAGGCGTCCCCGGAGAATAAAAGCATGCCTTTCTGTCTTCCCAGTGGAAGTACTTGCTTGTTAAAACTCACTTCAGGTCACAGTTACATGCTTTTTTCTTTTCTTTTCTTAGAATGCAGCAGTCATGGAGCGTATCTGAAAATCAATTGTTCTGTCACTGAACCTGAAAATAGCTCCCCTAAGGTAAGGTATCTGACACAAAGATTTTGTAATTGTTTTTGGGTTTCCGTAACCTTAAGCTTTTTGAACGGAATGTTTTTGATATTTATCAAGAAAGATGCATCAGCAGATTGCTGTCTTATTGCTGTCTTCTAGTGTTCCTTCACTAGGAAAGCTTTACTGTTGTTTGTGATTAGCAAGGACAGGTATCCTGGTGATCCTTATCTGCTAACCCAGACAGATAAAAACCTTTCAACCAAACCAGAGTTCCAGGAGTCTTTCTTTCCCCCCACCCTGCCCTACCCTCCTCAGAGTCACAGAAATAGAGATAGAACAAAGTTAGATCCCAGTGACACCTTTAAGACCAACAAAGTTTTATTCAAGCTCTTTAACCACTATACCAAACATAGAATTTCCAGATGACATAACAATAGACAAGCATTTATTTTGAAATAAATTCCATTTGGGACTCTCTTTTAAATAAATGTGCATGGAATCACATCCTTGAAATTGTTCTTGAGCACAAGTGTTCCCTCTAAGCTGTGGAGTCTTCTGAGCAAAAATTCTACTTTGTGAGCCACTGGCATTAAAGTTGTGAGCGAGCGATTTGGCTGCTGCATAAATTAGTTTGCTCTGGAGCCATCCTTCCTGAGCCAAGACAAAAATGTGTGAGCCGGAGGCTAAAAAACTGTGAGCTAGCTCACACTAACTCAGCTTAGAGGTAACACTGGTCACAGGTGGTGGTAGCCAAATAATACAATGACAGGATATGTTTGTAAGGGTTCTGAAGTAAAATTGGGCCTGCTGGGACACCCTGAGGGAGACACCTTCCTTATGTGCTCAGAGGGGCTCTGAAGGAGAGCTACAAGGAAGATCCACACAGTGGCACTCGTTGGTTTGGATGCAAGAGTAAATAACAGGGCCAAGCTAGACCTCGAATGGTCAAAATATGAGACAAGACTTAAGGAGTGCTGGACAGCACAATATCATTGCTTGATAACAACTTCTACCTATGGTGTTTTGTCTCTTAAATTCTTAAAACATTGATATGCTATGAACTGAAGACAACATTATCATGTGTTTAATTTAAAATAATTAGCATTAGGCAGGGGTCATTTCCTGCAGGAGCGCACAGGAGCGGAGCTCCGGCAGTAAGGAGCCCAGGGGGTGGGCACATGCAACAAGCCCCACCCCCTGCTCCCAGCAGCCCTCAGTCAGAGCAAGAAGCAGCCAGGTAAGTTGCAGAGCCCCCCCCCGACCCCCGGCCCAAAACAGTCCAGTGGCACCTTTACGACCAAGTTTTATTCAGGTACAAGCTCTCCCTCCTCTGCGGGGACAGATCTGCTCGTCCCCCCCCCAATAGCTAGCAATCCAAAACAGTCCAGTGGAGCCTGAGCGGTGGGTGTTGCCTTCTGACACACATCCGGTGATGTCAGGGTGTGTGGCATATGCCAATAAGTTATGCTAATGAGCTCCTGCACCTCTTTTTCTATGAAATGACCCCTGCCCTTAGGTTAGTTTTATTTTGCTAGGCAGTTCAATTCACATTTGAGAAAAAAAATCAAATGTGAAATATATTTGTATTCCAGAGTTCTGGAAGTGTTTCACAGAAATAAAATATTGTGAAAATTTACATAGTACACAAACAGTGCTGTACTAAGAAGGATTACATGTTTCTGGATCCATTAATATCAATGGGCTTAGAAGGGAGTAACTCAGTTTAGGAATTAATGGAAAACCACATACATGAATAGGAGTCTTGTGGCATCACAGAATACTAACAGTGCAATCTTATGCAATATTATTGCAACTCAAGTCCATTGATTTCTACCCTGCATAGGACTGCACAATAACAAGTTTTTATTTATTCAAGTTGTCATCAAGCAATGGCATTCCACTGCAGTTTAAATCTGTTTGTAGCCAGAATACAATAAAATAATGGATGAAGAATCCAGCTAAAGTTAGTTATTATGAAGTCCCACAGAAACCAGTGAAACAGATCAGTGCAACTAACTGAATTCTCATTGCTTGCAATGGGACTTAATCTAAATTAACTTTAGTCAAATGGGGACCAATGAGTAAAATTCCTATGGCACATGATAAAGATTTCCTGCCCTAAAGTCTGCTCAATGTGGCCAGATACATTACTATTTATCCTTAAAATATCCTCTCTGTAGCAAATATGCTGTTGTGGACAGCACACACATGTTTATTGTTAAGCTGACACAAACCAGACCCCTAGCATGGAGAAGGAGAGAGAGACAGAGAGACCACCCATTGCAAGGATTTAGATGCAGAATATATTTATTTTTCTGTCAGTGCATCTTTATTTTCAGTTCTGTCATTTTTGCAGTCCATTTGCTGTAGCTTCCTCAGCCCACTTGAAAACCAGACTATCTCAAATTTTCTGTTGTTTTCATAGTTTCCACTGGTCCCTTTAAACTGTGCGAGTGAGTGGCTGCTCAGTAACACTGGAAGCCATGCTCAGATGCAATCTGGAGCCATGCAGGGTCTTGCACTGCCCATTGCCTATTTTAAGATTACAGCAATTATAGTCTGCTCAGGATGTGAACTGTTCCATTTAGTAGGGGGGGGGAATTAGAGGGAACAAGTGGAGACCCGCAAGAAACTTGCGGAATGGTTATCCTATTCCTCGCACCTTTGCTTCCTCCTGTCTCCCTCTACCTCTGTCACACTCTTTTTCCCTTCTGCCCCCCCCTTTTCTTTTTCTCCTCCAGCTATGGCATTATACTGATCTGTAGTTCCTTCCCTCCTCCAATCCCACCCTCCCCAGGCTCCACCCCACAAATGTCCAGGAATTTCCCAACCTGGAGTTGGCAACACAATTTCCTTCCCACCCAACAGCCAACCTACCTTTATCTGCCTCTCTGTCTGCAGCTTTCCATCTCCACACCCCTCCCCCACAGCCTCTACCTAGGAAAATTACAGTTTTTCTCCACAGTGGGGACCAAAACAGCTTACATTATTCTCTCCTACTTTTTATCTGCACAACAACCCAGCTTTCATAGGGTGGCTGCTGATGAACAGTAGCAAGCAGCTGGGCCTACTTGAGTCATGCAAATCAGGTGGTATCAAGTCACCCAGAGGGTGCTGCCGAGGGATGCCAGCCTCCAGGTGGGACCTGGGGATCCCCTGTAATTCCTGCTCATTTCCAGACTACAGAGATAACTTCCCATGGAGAAAATGGATGCTTTGGAGGGTGGACTCTGTGACATTGTACCCCACTGAGGTCCCTGTCCTCCCCAGGCTCCTCCCGCAAATCTCCAGGAGTTTCCCAGCCTGGACCTGGCAACCTTATCCAGAATCCCCTGTCGGTGGCCAGGGGGGGAAACTGGAAACCCTAAAGTGCTGGCAGGCCTAGGCTTGGCAACCTCTAAGGGGGGCCTGAAGGAAACCCCCCCCCCAGACTTACAACTGAACTCAAGGCAGCAGAGATCTCTCTCCCTGGAGAAAATGACTGCTTTAGAAGGTGGACTCTGTGGCATTATACCCAGCTGTGGCCTCTCCCTTCCCCAATCCCACCTCAAAACCTCTAGGGACTCCCCAGGCCAGGCCCCAAGGCTCCCTCCCTCCCTGAAAGGCCAACGGAGGCCTGGAAAAGGGGACAGGGCCCTTCCCCCACACCCTTTGACTCACAGAGCCGGTTAGAAGCCTCTCCCCCCCGCCCTGAACGTTCTAACCTCTCTCACACAGTTGGTGTCTGAAGCAGATCCCTGCAGAGGCCATTTCAAAAGGTTTTTTTGGGAATTCAGCCATCCCTGGAGGGATTTTCTTAGTGTCTGCATTTTTCTGCAGATACAGGAAGTCTACTGAGTATGTAGGAGAAGCTCCTGGGCCAGAGGGAGCTTCCTTTTCCTGGGACTAAGTATCCGCACGGCGCCATCTGTTGGAGATTAGATATATAGATATTGATAGTTCCCTGATCAAAATGGCATTAGCTTTGTTCTAATGAATGGTTTCCCTCAACAAAAACTGTTCTCTTTTGATTCAATTTGAGAACTTGTGTATCTTTAGGTGTAAAGACTGTCATCTCTAAATCTGCAGGTCTTTAGGAACCCCCAAAGGTAAGATTTTTGTCCTCCAAAAGTTTAGAAGCAAATCCTCTGTTTATTTCTAGTAGGATTATTGTTGGAATATGCAAGGTCTACTGTGCATACATAAAGAAAATGACAAGGACATCCTGCAGGGGGCAACAGAAGGCACAACTAGTTAGCATAGTGAGATTAGGGTCTTCCTACTATTTCCAAATAGTCTCCTTCCTGTCTCCTGATTGGCTCAGATATGGCTCTTTCTGGCTCCTGCTGAGATCAGTTTGTTACTGGCTCTCTCCTAGATAGACAGACTTCTCTTTCTCCTCTTTCTTACAAAGTTTATTCCCTTCTTAATAATCCTACTTTATTATTTAAACAGCTTGTGCTCTGCTTTACTGCTTATTTACACTCTGCCAACAATTATAAAGGGCTATTTCCAGTGTTCTAGTGTGAGTTAGCTCACAGTTTTTTAGCCTCCTACTCATACATTTTTGTCTTAGCTCAGGAAGGATGGCTCCAGAGCAAACTAATTTATGCACTAGCCAAATTGCTCGCTCACAACTTTAATGCCAGTAATTCACAAAGTAGAATTTTTACTCACAAGACTTAGAGGGAGCATTATTCACATAGTTTCTCCCCATTAGATTCCAGCTTTGTCTTAGTAGAGGTCTTTGATGTAGAAATAATATTCTAGTCTTAACATCTTTTCAGACTTGAATCTGGCAGCTGAAGCCATCTTCAATAGTAGAAGATTTGTTATTGAGAACTAAATTTAAAGTACACAAGTTTGCACATTCTGGATATTATGTGGCCACCATTTTAAATTGTATTATGCAATAAAGGTGTCAGGTTGTCACCTGGAGATTCTTCCCCATAAATTTATTGATTAATTAAAAAATGAGGAAACCACAACTTCTCCCACCATTTCTTTCTGCTTCTCTCATTCATGTCTCCCACAGCTGCTGAGTGACGGCAGGTGGGGCAGGGGACAGACAAATGGACTGGAGGGAAGATTATGGGGAGGAGAAGCTGCAGTTATCTCGTTTCCCAATTTAGTATTTAATATAAAGTTAGGAGGGAATACCTGAATGGTAACATTACCATAGGGCAAGTGGTCCTTTCTGAGGAATAGCTCATGGGTTAGGGAACTGGCATCATACCACTGTACTCCCTATAAAGGAACCATTTCAGCAAGCCATTCCATCTGAACAGTTTTCTTTTTATTTTTTTCCCCCCGAAGGGGATTTTTTATTTGCATTTTCTATAAACTACAAAAAAACTATGACCAAAGATTGAAAGGGGAAAGGAAACTATGCCCTATCACTATAACTATGGGAAATGGGAAAAGGATAGACTAATACATAGAAACTACGGTACTTGGTGGGGAAAGGGACCACTATTCTAAACTATGTAATCTATTGGTTTGGGGAAAGGAGCGCTAATACATATCACGATCTTATTAGCTAAAAATAAGGCTTATTAACCTAATATTACAAGTTTGGTGTACAATTTAATTCATTGCAGTATTGCTTTAAGAGTATGCATTTAATAGCTTAGCACAAATTCTGCCTTTAAGAACTATTGTTCTTGTTCTAGAGTCTTTTCTTCCTGCGTTTCTTTGTTTTCTTGGGTTTACGTGCGGCTGCTCCTTTCTCCGATTTTGATGATTCTGGTGATGTGGAAGTAGTGCTTTTTGAATCCTGTGAGTAGGATTCTTCTTCATAATCTTCTTCTTCCTCCTGATCCGGTTTAGAGTTATTTTCTTTCTTTTTATATTTTGAATTAAACATTTGATCCATATATTTTTCAGCTTTTGGAACAGAGTCAATTTTGTATTTTATTATCCAAGTAATTAAAACTCAGTCCTTCCAGGAATAACTATATATATGGTACTCCCTTTTTTTTTTTTTGCAGGGTGAGAGTAAGCATCCTGTATAGTTTCCTCCGTTTTCTAACTTCAAAGGGAATGTCTTTTAGTATTTTTATATCTTCATTCTTAATTTTTAAAGATTTTCCCATTGTAGATTTTAGCACCAGTTCTCTGGTAGATCATTTCGTGAATTTTAGATAGGTTTCCCCGGGAATTTATTCTTTTTTATAAAGTCCGGGTAGATCCTGTAGGCTACATCCATCTCTTTCACAAGGTCTTCCTGTTTGTAATCCATTAATGGGGCCAAAGCCTCCGCCAACAGTTCTTTTAAGTCCTCATTCTTCTCTTCAGGGATCCCATGGAAGCGTAGAACATATGTAGATCTTTCCAGCTGGAGCTGGAGTTGGACTCAGGGTCTTCCAGAGAGGACTCTCTTTCTGAAAAAGAAGAGGCTGCCCCTAAAAGTCCATACAAACTGAGGAAAAGACAAGATAAGAAAAAATGAAGGCTGAAGGACTCTGAATTGTGCCTTTGAAAGTATAGTTTTTAATAATGAGATGCTATGGGGTTTCTCTCTAACAGTTAAATTTAAGATTTAAAAGTTATTTTAGCATGTCTGACTAAGTTCAAATGATATTAGCGATTTATGGGAAAAAATGTATATTCAAGCTGTATTAAGGATCTCCTACTCTTGGGGTTTTAGATAGTAGTGGTTATCTTTTCTTTCTCACTAATTGTAGTTCCCTTCCCTTATTTTCTTTGTAGTTTGTAGTCTAATTAAAAAATGCAATAAAAAATCCCCTCCGAGGGCCCAAAAAAAGAAAGAAAGAAAGAAAAGTCTGTAGTTACTTCCTGGTTCTGGGAAGGAGTCGATGGTATGTTATTTCCGGTCACCGTTTTTTTCTCCAGCGCCTTCTGTCCTCTCCCAGCCATAATATCAACAAGATGTAAGTTTCCCAAAACAAGACAAAGGTTATGCGATTTAAATCCGCTTTGTATATTTTGCAGTTCTTGCCTTCGCTTAACTTCTTATGCGCTTATTTTAACTTTAAGTCTTTTAATCTCCGATTTTAAACTGCTTTTAAATCTTTTTCAAAAAAGGGGGGGAGTGCTTAGTCCCTCTCCCTCCATGCTTCAAACTTAGGCGCTTCCAATTACTACCAAGATCAGTTCGCTTTTTCACCTGAGCTTTGCTTAACTCACAGTTTGGAGACCTGGAGATCTTTTGGAAGCATTTTAAAGTTTTGATCATGGTCGCTTGCTCCGGCAGTCATCTCTAAGCTCTGCGGCGATGGTACCTTTCGGGGATAAGGTGAGCCTCAATTCCTTGGCCGTTGCCTTGGAAGATGCTCTCCTCAGCTCCCCAGGCTGAGGGTCTCCTACAGAGACCCCGGGGAGGTCCGGGACGAACTCGGTCCCCTCCCATTGGCTGGGTCTTGGCGTGTACCCTTTAGAGTGAGACAGGATGCATCCGAGCAGTGAAACGCTTAAACCGGAAGTCGTCCATCTGAACAGTTTTCCACATGATAGCAACCAGGAATTACTGAAGTGGCCTCTATGAGACAACTATGGTGCTACTTCTAAGTAACTGTTGCCAAGCTGCATTATTTTGTCAACCACGCAGTGCCAGCAAGACTAAATACCCGTGGTCAGAAACCAAAATTATGGTAAAACTGGCTTTAGAGCTGAGACTTGTGTTGCTGATTTTTGTTTAAAGTTCATGTACAGCCATGCAAACTGCAACAACTAGGTACAGACATCACATGAAACTGTGTTTTAACTATGGTTGGTTTGTAAAACCAGGATCCAGCTCACACACGATCACTCATATCCTGGTTTGCCGCAGCAAATGCTGGTTTCTTTGCCTTCTCTCTATAGCCTGGATAGGCATCACAGGGATATCACTGGACTCAGACATCATGCAAAATGACAGTTACAATTGTTGTTGTTGTTGTTCAGTCACACAGTCGAGTCCGACTCTTCGCGACCCCATGGACAATCTCCCGCCAGGCTCTCCTGTCTTCCGCCGTCCTCCGAAGTTGGCTCAATTTCATGTTCGTTGCATCGCTGACACTGTCTAACCATCTCATCCTTTGCCGTCCCCGTCTTCTTTGACCTTCAATCTTTCCCAGCATCAGGGTCTTTTCCAGTGAGTGCTCCCTTCTCATTTGGTGGCCAAAGTATTTGAGCTTCAGTTTCATTATCTGGCCTTCCAGGGAACAGTCAGGGTTGATTTCTTTGAGGATTGACTGATTTGTTCTTCTTGCAGTCCAAGGGACTCTCAAGAGTCTTCTCCAGCACCATAGTTCAAAAGAATCTATTCTTCGGCGCTCGGCCTTCCTTATAGTCCAACTCTCACAGCCATACATGACTACTGGGAATACCATTGCTTTGACCATGCGGACTTTTGTTGGCAGGGTGATGTCTCTACTTTTTATCATGCTGGAGAAGGAAATGGCAACTGTTTATCATGCTGGAGAAGGAAATGGCAACCCACTCCAGTATTTTTGCCAAGAAAACCCCATGGACAGTATCAAAAGACAGTTACAATTACCTGTGGTTAATACAAAAGCTCCAGATTGTACCTTCAAATCCTAGCTAGACAGAGTCTAGTTCAACATATGTTATGGAGTGGCTTGCATTCAGTCACACTAGCCATAGTTAGTTTAATTAAACTGTGGTTTCACATGTGTCTGAACTGAGCATATGGTAGCTATGTTGATAGTGCAGAGCTGGAAGTCAGAGGAATATACTTCCTAGGAAAAGATATGAAGTGGAGGAATTGAAGCTACCTCTGCCATTTTGGCTCAATGGTTGCTTCTTTGTCAGTACAGATAGCACGAACAATAAGGAGGAGCATTGGCATTACCCTCACAGAGTCTGTGGGTCTGAATCACTCTCATAACCTTTACTTTGTAAGTGCCATTATATCACCTGTGTTTAAAGGAATAGTGCTGGAATACAGAAGAAGAAGAAGAGGAGGAGGAGTCTGGATTTATACCCCGCCCTTCACTACCCAAAGGTGTCTCAGAGCAGCTTACAAACTCCTTTACCTTCCTCTCCCCACAACAGACACCTTGTGAGGTAGGTGGGGCTGAGAGAGCTCGGACAGAAACTGCTCTTTTTCAAGAACAGCTCTTATCAGAGTTACGGCTTGCCCAAGGTCATCCAGCCAGGTGCAAGTGGAGGAGTGGGGAATCAAACCCGGTTCTCCCAGATTAGAGTCTGCCCACTTAACCACTACACTACACAAGTACTCTACTGCCTCTGCTAATCAGTCAGGGAGTGTTTGCAGCCCCTGGCTCTGAAGATTGTTGCTGTTACAACTTTTGAGTGGGTCCCAGCTTGAAACTATGCCTGTTTACCTGAAAGTGTAATATGGAGCTACAGGTGATAGCCTGGCACAACTGGTAAAAGGTCTGGAGGGGGGGAAGTGTACTTTCTGGGGTGGGGGAGTGCAACTACTTTGTAGCCAACTAGCAGAAAGAAAAAGGGAAGTTCTGGGGCTGGCTGCCAAAAAATAATTGCTCAGCGTAAACACTTGAAGGCATCTTTAGAATGTCCTTATTGTAGAGAGCACTAAAGCTTTTGTATTCTGGAAGTTTTCAAGCCAGCAGCTGTCTAGCAGCCAGCTATGGTAGCGAGACTTTTTCATGTGAGTGTTTAGTACAAAGAAAAATACAAGCAAGCTGACCCGAAAGACTGGAATTTCAGCTCCCCACCCCACCTCCTTGGATTTCTTCCTCTCTCCCTCTCCCTCCACAAGCCCTTTAAACCAGAGATTATTGGGTCAGTGACTCTCTTTATCCTTCTCAAGCGAGTGTCCTCTTGCGTTGGAGCTACTGAAGGAATATTGTTACCTGTAAGTACTATTCTCTATTCCTCCCCTTTTCCTATCAAGCTGATTCTTGCATAAATGGAGTGTGACAGAGATTGTGTTTGCCTGAATCATGTAATAGTTTGTAGTTAGTGTTGTAGAGTGGTGAGCTTGCAGTATTGTTTTTCTCCATAGAAAATGGGAGGGTTTCCTTGGAAAACAGTAGATTCGATTGTGAAAATAGTAGATTCGATTGCACTTCTAAGGTGAAAAGCTTTCAGTTAAGGCATTTGTCTTACGGCATCATTTTTTCTTAGTTGTAATAATTTATCTAATAAGGAAAAATCTTGTTCAGACAAAAGTCTCTTCAGTTACTCATGATTTAAATGCAGCAGTGTCTTCTGACTGTTACAACTTCAGTTTTCTGTGGAAGACCTGGAAGAGAAAATACTGATGCTGCCTCCAGCCATACGATATATGTAGTACTTGAATATTTGACACTTGGAGCAGAGATGTATCTGACAGTATTTTTGTTTAATAAGATTTCAAAGAATGTATGATGGCCCCGTCCACATCCGTCCCTCAGAGGCAAGATTTTCCTTCCACTTTTCTTTCCCTTTACTGACTGAACCATCCTACTAATGTGTTCCCTTCTTTGCTGAAGAACTCTGGCTGTCCAACCCTGTTGCAATACAATATTTTGGCTGTTGGCTCAGCCCAGGAACCTGAGGGAAGGATCAGGAGCCCACTTTAACTTAAACAACTTAAATGGCACTCAAGGCATTTTGAAATTCAAAAATAACAAAATATTTTATTTAACATAGAGGGGAAAGGTCAGGTGAAACCAGGGCTTGAAATTTCTGAGGTAAAACCAGTTCATGCACAAACTTTAGTTCTTGTGTTTCAGGCTAATGAGAGTTTCTCAAGCTTTCACAGGCCCCGGTCACATGCGAGGATTTGGGCTGGGAGAAGGACGGAACGGATGCGCAGCAAATGGGCGCGATCCCACGGCAACATCTGGGAAGCGTTGCCTGCCCGTCACCAATCCGTCCCTCCCGCCCAAAACCCCGCACCAAAAAAGAACCGCCTACCTGGGTGGTTCATCCAGAAAGGGCGCGGCAGGTGCGGCCGTGGGATCGCCGGCGCGTCCTTTCGCCGGCGCATCTCCAGTTCCTGGCCGAACTGCGCATGTGTGAGCATGCGCAGTTCGCCAGCCTCCCCCTCCCACTGTCGCTTTCTCCCCGGCATCTGATCGTGCTGGGGAGCAACGGCGCCGTGGCTCAGGGGATCCGTAGGATCCCGCCACAGCGTCTCTAGTTTGGTGCAGCTTAGATTAGCCGCACTTCGGCCGTCGTTTTTCCTGCCGTGTGGCAGGGACCACAGTGACTTAAATCCTTATGTTGAGAGGCTTTTGCCCCAGTGTTTTCCCAAACACTTCAGTATACTTTCTTTGAGTAATCTGTGACTCTTCTGGTTTCCAGAAGGCTGGTTTACTTTTTCCAGTACCCAAACCCCTTCTCTTGAAACACCAGTACTCATCTTTTTAACTGACCCTTAAGGTCTCTAAAGGCAGTTTCTAACCACATCAGACCAGGGATCTCTGTACTCTTCAGAGCTAACTCCCTGTTTGACTGGGTAGGGAATCCTCCTCTCTCTAGGTGTCAGACTAAGGCATAGGTTCATCAGCACTCCTCTCAGCCATAAAACTCATTGGTGATGTCGGGCTAGTATTTCACTCTGTCGCTGTCTCTGCAACCAGCCTGCCTCACGTGTTAGCTGTGAAGACAGTGGAGGACAGAATCATGTATGCTGACCTGAGCTTCTTGGAGGGAGGGGAGGATAAAAATGTTTAGATAGATAACTACTGAGTTTTAATTTTCCCCGCTACTATGCGTCAGTCTTTCTAAAATATTTCCAGTTGCTCATTTTGGAAAGAAGAAATTAGAATGTTTCCTTGATGCATGACAGGAAGCAATGAAGCAACAGAACCTAGTATCAAGTAGTAAGATTTGTGGCTTGCAGGGACCATCTGGATTCATATATGTTACAGTGTGTGAGATGTACAAGCCCCTGTTTAACCTATTATTTTTGTGTAAAAGTATGAACTGGTGCCTAAATTTGTTCTTCTGTTGTGAGTCTTCCAGCTTTCCAAAATTTAATTGGTTAGGCAAAACTGATTTTTTGTGACTTGGGGGGAGGACACAATAAAGAAGAAATATTTTGTTTATAATGAGATTTATCTGAATAATTTTACATTTCTAACAGGAGAGGGCGGTTCTTTAAAAAAAACACAACAATAGGTTAAATACTTTCTTTTATGCTTCTCTCTACAAATCTTTGACCAACTTAAGATCCACCAACTCACCTGCTTTCCAACACACAGAGCTAACCATTGGTACGACCACAGTTCTAGATCACTTGCCCCACAAATGAGTGCTGGTTTGTGTGGGCAAATTAGCATGTTGGCCTAAGTGTCAGGTTTCATCTTTGAACCCTACTCCATCTTGGACAACATGGGCAGCTGGTTCCTAGAAGTAGTGCTGCCAGGCCAGGTATGGCAGAAGCTGTCCTGCTGGCAGCCCACAGCTGCAGAGAGTGGCAGTGGGGGGGGGGGAAGCAATGGTGTGACATCACTCCCAGGAAAAACCTAGAAGTACTCCTAGGAATCACTGGAAATCTTATGGTGTAAACCAGAAGCGAAAGGGTGACCTCATCAATGCCACAAGCCTCTCCCCCCCCCCATGTCACCATCCCAAGCCCTCCTGCTGGTTGCCACACTTGGCCTGGCACCCCTAGCTAGAAATCTGCTGATACAACTCAACATTCTCCACTATCCTAATTCCTAGATGCTGCCAGGAAGTAAACATCAAAACCTAACTTTGGGCTGCCAGGTATCCAGCTATAATAAGAAATCTCCTGCTGGCATCCTGTGACACTTGCTACTACTAAGTAGGAAAAATGCACAGAAAATCACAGTCACTGCAATGCATAACAGTGTGTACTTGGAAGTGATGTCATCACACTGCAGCAACATTACAGGATTCCCTGAAATTCCATGTTTAAATCATAGCATTTTAGTGGAATCCTAGAGTGAAAACCCTGACGCAATGATGACACTTCTGTTTTCGTGCTGGAAATGCTACTGTGCTGTTGGCATGGTGGCAATTCACATTTCCCCACCCCCCATGCCTTAACTATAGCCTTCTATCCCTTTCATATTCAATGTTTTCTGTATAGTACCTGCATTTACCTGAATCAGTTTGTTTAGGGTGTAGCTATAAGCATGGTTCTGTTCTCTGTATGCAGTGATAAGTAACTAGATCAGAATTTTATTATACAAAGCTATATTTATGTGATACCTTAACTCTTACCACAAGGCTGCAGAACATTCTTCTTTGGTCAGGAGTCGGACATCAGTCTTGTCTGGAACATAGCTTAATGCATGACTCCATGTTTCTTCTACCTGGGTTCCTGAATCTTGATTCCCAGTTAAACCCTTTCTTGTTCCTGTAGGTTGGTTTTGATGGCACCCGAATTGTGTAGTCAAGGACTACGATCCATGCAAGACTGGATCAGTGGTCAACTGGATCAGTGCCAGATAGGGATCCCAGCCCTGCATTGACAAATTCTGGGAGATTTTTTCCGAGAGTGTCAGGGGGAGGGGGTTGTTAGGAGCTGTGCCTAGCTTATTAATACCAATATCATATGCACAATTCAGTGTTATCAGTGAAACAGCACCATATGAAAGGTAGTTTGAACAGTCATTGCTGAACAGGTTTACAAATGGTTGAGCACGGCATAAAAGCATACATTAAATAATGGGTAAGTTAAACATATATTATGACTTGAAGAGAAGAAGAGATTGGATTTATACCCTGCCCTTCACTACCCGAAGGAGTCTCAGAGTGGCTTACAATCTCCTTTCCCTTCTCCTCCCCACAACAGATGCCCTGTGAGGTAGGTGGGGCTGAGAGAACTCTGACAGAAACTGCTCTTAAAAGAACAGCTCTGAAAGGTCTTATGACTGACCCAAGGTCACACCAGCAGCTGCATGTTCTCCTAGATTACAGTCTGCGCTCTTAACCACTACACCAAACTGGCTTGCATTAATAGATGAATGGTGACTGTGTAGGAAATTAGTCACTGCTACTGCTTGCCACTAACTTTCCGGGTTTTACATTAACTCAAAGTGTGTAAAGATGACTCCCTGCTAGGACAGCAGGTTGGTGGCAGGCAGGCCTGGGATCTTTAGGGGTCTTACAGTGGAGTTTTCTGGGATGGCCAGAGCATTTCTCTACATACTTACACAACACCTGAGTTTTCAGCTGGACTTGAAGTCACACATCACATGTCATTTCCTCCCCCAGACCCTTTTCATGCTGGTCCAGTAAGCGGGGTCAATAGTGTTCTCCACCAGTGAGAGCCCTCCCACCATAAGTAGGTGCTTGGAAACCTTACTCTCTGCCCTTCCCTCCCCCAGCTTAGCTGTCTGTTATCAGTACTATAGTTAAGTCCTGTAACTAAGCAGAACTTGATGGCAGAAATGCCTTCACAACAGCAACCTGAGCAATTGCAAAGGATCTAGTGGCCTTTTGTTCAACTAAGCAGAAAATGTCTTAATGGGCAACATTCTAGGGCCTTTTAAAAACTTCCTAATGAAAAGTTTTAGTGAGCCTCCAATGGCTGTTCCTGTAATGCTTGTGGCAGCCTTTGAAAAAGGATTCTAAAAGTTGGCTGTGAAGTACGAAGGCAAACTGTCGCTGCTGGCTTTCCTCTGATTCCTCTGATAAACATAATTGTGTGACCAGTTGAAGCTGCTACAGGCAAGATAAAGTCTCTTTCATAAGGGCTGAGTCAGCCCCTGTATAAAAAGCAGGCAATGTATGACCTGCTAATGTTTTTGAAAAGTTTAAATGTGTGCATGCTTAGAGGAAAACCTTAGTAGTATTGCACATTCTACCCATTGTACCGCTTTTAGGTATCTGTCTTTGCATATGAGCAGGTAGTTCTTTCTTTCTTTCTTTCTTTCTTTCTTTCTTTCTTTCTTTCTTTCAAAATTGTTCCAACAAATTACAGATTTTCTTTAATAGCAGGTCTAGCATACAGTAGTCTTGAAATTATTGAATAACTAAAATAACAATAAAATACACCCCCCCATCTTTACCAATTGTCATTCTCAAATTATTCATTAACACTTTTATGAATCTCACAGGTAAACAAACAATAGATGTTTTTCCCCTCAAGGCTTCCAAGTGGTCATTGGAGATTTGATTGGCTGTGCAGATTTTTAAAAACATTGCTTTGGCAGCAGCTGCCATCACAGCACAGGGATCTTCACTGTGTGACTGAAGGTAAGCTGTGGCAGCCATTGTGTGGCAGCCATTTTGTGTCCACACTCACCATGCTCTTTCAGAATTCCAAAGGTGCCCACAGGCTCCAAACATTTGGGGACTCCAGATCTAAGCCAGCATCTCAGAACATAAACACTTGTTTTTAGAAATCTTTAGATCCTGAAACGAATATCGTACCACTTAACTTTAGACCTAAGATGGTTACCCACATAAAATTAAAGCCTTTTTTATTTTTTGCCTCTCCTTTTCCTTTTGCTTACCCAAAGAACATTTTCTTCTTTTTGTGTTTATTCGATTACAGCATATACATTCTGAAACACCATAGTTTCCGTTCAGAAGTGTACTTTACTGATTAATTTAAGCATTAAGTAGGAATTGTAAATAGGAAATGAAACAAGGCTTGTAGAATGCCCAGCTGCCAACCCATGACTAATTACAATGCTATGTGAAGTTTGTCTTAAAGAGAAAAGAGGCATTGGTTTTTTGACTGCATATAAAACTTTAGCGTGGGATCAAAGCATTGTGGCTTGCTCACTGTTTTATAATTAAAGACGCCGCAAGGCTTTCTAAGGATATTTATTTCAGTTGTTAGCTGAGAGGATGATTTGTAAGGATTCATGGGAAATGGTCTCCTTATTCCGGCCATTGGCTAAAACCACAAAGATGCTTGATTGCTTTGTCCTTTTACAGCTTGGATTTTAATACAGGAAGTATGATTTCCTCATCATGGTTGCTTGTAATTTCTCTGACAGATTGTTCATCACTTGAATATCATAATTTCCAGTGATAAACTACATGTCTGAACATATGCCATGACTGATAAAATATAAACTAAATGGAAATAAGGTTAAGTGTACAAAAACCCACCGTGTAAGTAACAAAATGCTGGAAATATATTAGGTGAAATCACAATGTACACTTTTCAATATAACATATAAGAACCATAAAGTGATAGATAATATACAAAGGTATTGAATCAATAATACCATAAACATATGTACAAATAGTTTAACTGAAAGAATCAGAATAGTCCATCAGCAAACTACATTCAACCTTGTAAAGGCTGCAGCTGTGACTGTATATTATCTAAGACTGGCTAAGATGCAACACTTTTTGAAGGCGCTGGTTCCAGGCTCAGATCTGTTCTTCATCACTGAATGTCCTGTCCAGTGTTCCCTCCAAGCTGAGGTAGTGTGAGCTAGCTCACAGTTTTTTAGCCTCCAGCTCACACAGTTTTCTCTTCGCTCAGGAAGGATGGCTCCAGAGCAAACTCATTTGTGCAGTAGCCAAATTGCTCACTCACACCTTTAATGGCAGTAGCTCACGAAGTAGACTTTTTGCTCACAGGACTCCACAGCTTAGAGGGAACATTGGTCCTGTCTCTGATGAAGATTCAGCATTTGAAACAAGCGGAATAGTAGTTGCTTGTTGCCACTGTTGACATTACAAGGATCTTCTGAATTCTTTTGTGAGGGACTATTCTGATTCTCTAAAACTTTTTGTACATTTGTTTATGATATTACTGATGCAATACCTTTGTATATTATCTATCACTTTGTAATTCTTACATGTTATATTGAAAAGTGTACATTGTGATTTCACCAAATATATTTTCAGAATTTTGTTACTTACGTGGTGTTTTTTTTATATACGTGACAGATAAAATGCCACAAATACATTTTGCATAGGACTCAGTGTCATCCCAAACATAACACTTTTGCTGTGGAACCAGCTCAAGCACTCACTGTTCATCCATTAAATGGCAAAATAATCATATCATACTACATGCTTATTTGACTTGTCTGTACTCTGAAAAGTTTTAGGTTACAGGTAATTTGAGATGGGCAATGGTTTATTGCTAGAGCTGCTGTGGGTAGCTTACTGTTTGTGGAAGTAATACCTTATAAAATTTAAAATGGGACAGCTATCATGCAGTTTCCCATTCAGCTTTGTAATGTGTTACAACTGACCTCTTATTCTAAAATCATTACACTGTGGATCCCTCCTTCTCCTACCACACTACATCCTTGACTCATGGGGAAATGCTCAGTGACATCAGGACATGCTGTAAATTGTACTAAAAGTTATGGAATGGGGAGGGAATGAGACACTCGGCTTCCTTTATAACATGTTTGCCTATGGGGTTTTATGTGGTTGTGTGCTGCTAAATTTTTTATGATAGTTAATTTTAATTATTTTATATTTTTATTTTTGAGCCACCTTTAGCAGATCTCTGAAGAGGCAGCAATCAATGTTTAAAATAAATAAATGTAGTTTCACTCCTTTCTTCAGACATCTAAAAAACACCTTATGACTCCAGGGACCCAACTCAAAATTGTCAATGCATTTCATTAATCCAGACATGTCAAATATATGGTCTGGGGGCTGGAACTGGCCCATCCAGGGCTCTTATTCGGTCCACAAACAACTGGGGGGAAACCAGTCCAAATGTGGACCAGAAGAGCCTATATGAGGGTATTATACCCTCTGCTGAGGTTCCTCCTTTCCCCAAATGCAGGCCCTCCCCAGGGCCTTCCCCCAGATCTCCAGGGATTGCCCAACCCAGAGTTGTCTACCATAAGGGGTGAGGAGAGCTGGTTGGGCCCTGAGCTCTGCTGAGGTGGGGTATGGGTCAGTGATAACATATCTCTGGTACCTGGCATTACGTTTTATGGAACACATGGCCCAGCTCAACATTGATGTCAAATCCAGCCCACATAACAAATGAGTTCTTCTCAATAAATTATCTAAATGGATGGTCGATCATAAGCTTCCAGGAAAAGAGCAAATTGGGTTCACGGCTAACCACTCGACCTTAGACCACTGTACTACCTTAGCCTTTTTAGCTGAGAAGTATTCCCGTCACTTAGGTGGGAAGCTATACTCAGCTTTTATCGACCTACGCAAAGCCTTTGATTCAGTTAATAGATCCTTGCTATGGGATAAACTTTATAGTTATTCGATCAACGTCTTTTGTTTTTGATCCATAAATTACATCCGGCTAACTATTGCCAGATTCGATTTGATAGGAAGGGGTCCCTTACTTAGAAAATTCCTGTAAATAAGGGGGTTAAACAAGGATGTGTACTTGCCTCTTCCCTTTTCAACCTTTTTATTTCTGACCTCCCACAGTGCCTAGCTAAAATTGATGTTCATTCCCCCAAATTGAACTCTTCTGCAGTTCCCATTTTACTTTATACAGATGATGCAGCCATTCTTTCTTTTACTTGGATTGGACTTATGCGCCTTTTATTAGAGTTTAACTCTTATTGTAGTCGGAATTCTCTTTTTATTAATTTTGATAAAACAAAAATATTGGTCTTCTCCAAAGCCTGGAAGTATAATCAGTGGAGAATAGAAAGAAAAGAAATAGAACAGGTTAAATCATTTAGATATTTAGGGGTTTTGTTTCATTACAACTTAAGTTGGTGCCCTCATAGAGATCATTCCCTCAGCCTAGCTAGGAATAAGATTGCAGCTTTATCTCGTTTCTTTTATTTAAAAGGTAATCAATTTATCCCGGTAGCTCTCAAGATTTTTCAGGCATCTGTTATCTCTCGTTTGCTGTATGGGGTACCTATGTGGATCCAAAATTTTAATTAAAAAGTAGAACTTACAAGTGCTACCTTCTTCCGTAGGATTTTAGGTTTTCCTAACTCTGTTTCTTACTTATCTCTTTGTGCAGAGTTTGGTGCCCACTTTATTGAATCTTGGGAATGGATCACCACTATTAAATATTGGTTGCATTTGCACTTTAGTTCTCCCCCTAACAGCCTTATTGCTCAGCTTCTTGCAGACCCATATATTTCTACTTGGTCACAAATTATAGTGGAGAAAATCAAAACCATGGGAATTGATTTGGCCTCCCTGTACAATTGTGGTGAAACAGCTATTTTGCAGGTGGTACGGAGGAGGATTTGGGATATGGAAGCCCAAACCATTAATGCTGGGAGCTATGGAGTCTGTCCTCCATGCTCTCTTGACCTCCTCCCCCCCAAGCCTCTATGGCTCTCTACATCTCTAATCTAACAATCCCACTTTATTGGCGGGTTTTTATGCTAGCGAGATTCAATCTTTTCCCCTCAGCTGTTGTTTTAGGCAGATATAGGGGTATCCCCTATAGGGACAGAACCTGCAATTGCCTCTATAGTGAAACTGATTCAGTTGCTCATATCCTTCTACGTTGTCCTCAGTATTCTACTATGCGTAGCTATCTGATTAGTCCCCACTTACCTACCACAAGGAACCCGACTGACAATGACCTTAAAATTTTATTGTCTGATAAGTTCCCGGCAATTACTTTGTCTGTTGCCGAATTCTTAGCCTATGTTTGGAAGCTTAGGGTAAGGGCGTACAAGCCTTAACCCCCTTGTATTTTTTAAGAATTGCTATATTCTCAATTGAGTTTATTATTTCCGAGAAGTTTATAAAAACGAATCCTTGTTGGTGCAGTTTAGTGTAAATTGTTATAATCTATTACTTCGTGCTATTTATTTTCTATTTGTTTCATTGTTCTCTTTGCTGCTGTGTTATGCCAATAAAGGTCTATGTATGTATGTGTGAGTTCGGACACCTCTACATTAATCAGTAGTTCCACTGGTAGCCGTACTGCTGTTGGAACATGGCTGAAGTTGTTACTGCTGATGCTGTTGGCCAGATATGCTGTGCTATTTTAGTCTGAAATTGTCAGTCCCTTAGCTACTGCCAGATGTGCTGCTGTAGTGCATGGCTAATCCTGCTACTGATGAGGAGGATGGGTTAGATTGGACAACCGTGCAGGGAAGCTTTTATAAAGAGAAAGGAATTTACCCTGACCTTGGGTGTTGGAGTGCCACACATGAATAAAGAGACAAGTAAAAAAAATGTGGGCTAGTAATTTTGTGTGTTTATATGCAAAGTTAGGCATGTTGGACTTTGGGCTCCCTTCTACTATATGGTTCCAGAAAAATAGTAATTGCTAAATTATGTGTTGAAACCCACTAGCAGACCACTGCAGCATTGCAGATGGATTAAATTGATTAACCCAGGAGCGTTTAGGACAACGTGCCATACAAATCCTCATGAAACACAAGAATTTCCAAGAAATTATTGGAAACCAAGAATAGATGAAGTATAAATTTGTAATTGTCCCTCTTATTGCTTCCTTTCAGGGTCAGCTGTATCATTAGGCAGAATGACACAACTTGCCTCAGAGAAAACATTAACAGACAGAAAATTGTCATTTATATAGATTATTGTATTTTTGCTGCTCTGTGTGTATGTGAGTGTGTGTGGATGGAGGGTGCCTGGCAAGTTTTCTCCACCAAAAGACCTCTGAGATGGCGCATGCTAGCACTGTGTGCTGACCATGCTGGGAAAAGTTTCAACAATCTGTATAAGGTCCCTTATCCCTTATACTTCTTATGTCTGACCAGCCTGTTTTGTTTTTTCCTGTCAAGTCACAGCTGATTTATGGCAACTCTGTGTGGTTTAGGTGGTTTGACATTGCCTGCCTCTGCCTAGCAACCCCCGACTTCCTTGGTGGCCTCCCATCAAAATCCTAACCAAGGCCAGGGGTCATTTCGAGCAGGAACGGTGTTCCAGGAGTAACAAGCCTGGCCCCATGACTTCCTGTTAAGGCCCCATGATTTCCTTGGCAGCGCAGGCTCCCTGACTCTCTGGGCTGCCCAGAGGACTCTCTGCCACCGCCCTTTCCTTGGCTGCCAGCCAACAGCCCGCAGGCCTCTCCTTGCCTTCCCCCACGGCCTCATCGTCTGACTCGGCGGCATGGAGCAGCGGAGGGGATTGAATCGGGGCCAGACTGAAATGACTTGTCTTTATGGTAGATAGCAAACATGGACAGCATTGTGTACATGGTTGCTGGTGTGATGTCTGTTTGGGATTATACTTTGTCTGGTCTTAATGTGTGTGAAGGTGCAAAAGAACATATGCTCCTCAAGACTGCTATAAACATCACCCTTTTAATTAATTAATATCTCTCCTAGCCTTCAAGCATTTGTTTCTGTCAGTAAAATGTAGGGGGAGAGAGCATGTCAGGCCTGACAGCAGCCACCATGCAACTTGCATAACTCATGTGGGCCCAGCTGCTTGCTACTGCTCAACAGCCCCTGCCCCATGAAGTGTTGTGTAGTGGTTAGTGTTCCAGACAAGGATTTGGGAGACCCAGGTCTGAATCTGAGTTGGGAAATACCTGGAGATTTTTGGGGTGGAGCCTGAGTGGTGGGTGTTGCCTTCTGACACCCTTCCGGTGATGTCAGGGGGTGTGGCACATGCAAATAAGTTATGCTAATGAGTTATGCTAATGAGCTCCTGCACCTCTTTTTCTACAAAATGACCCCTGATTGGTCCAAGGCTGACTGTGCTTAGCTTCCAAGATCTGGTGAGACTGGGCATGCCTGGACCATTAACAGGGCTCTGGTTGGCTTAGCTGATCTGAAGCATGACTGTGAGAATGTTGTTTATGATGATGATATGCTACACTTTTCTTGTCATTCCTTTCTTCCCCCCTACTCAGATTTTGACAGACCTGCTTGTTATTCTTAATGCTGGGATACATCGATAAACTGATTATCCCGAAGGCACTCTGAAAGGCCATCTTGTCCAAATTTCGTTATGAAGGATTCATCCTTGATAGAACACATCTAGCCTGCTGTAGTCTGATGCACTTGATTATATGGTGAGGCTTCTCTGGAAAGACGAAGACAGCACCTCCTTTGTAAGGGTCTTTCATTCTGGCGAACACTATGAAGATTTTGGAGAACAGCTGGCTCCATTTGCTCCTTGCACTTAATTTGAGAGGCATCTGCTCCTCCTTTGTCAATGTCAACCATGGGGTGAAAGTGATGAAGGGTCAGTCTGTCTTCCTGTCAGAAGAAGACTTGCAGTTTTCCATTCCCAGAGAGAAGGATGCCTGCAAAATAGAAGTTGTGATGAATGAGCCAATAACCCAGAGAGTTGGGAAGCTAACCCCACAGGTATGTAGAAAGAGAATTTCATTACGTGGTAATTGTGTGAATCTTTGCATGTGAGATGAGAATGGTAATTGTGTGAATCTTTGCATGTGAGAGAGGAGTGATGATTTATGGGTAGGAGGGAACCACTGGAAAAGGTAGGGTGGCAGTTACCACACACAGCATTAGCCTCCTTTGTGAATGAAGTTTGATGGTTAATTAAATGTGAAGAGCTGCTTGTGCATTCCATCCTCCATACTAAAACAGTGGTTAAACTAAGAATGCAGTTACACCTACACACTCAGGGCAGGGCAAGGCTGACCGACCTCTCTTTTTTCAGTCTTACTGAATGACTGGAAGAACTTGCACTTTGCCCCCAAACTCTTCCAGTCTGTGGGAGGTTTTTTGTTAAGAGTTAACCATGAAGTATACCAGCTGCTTATTTATACACACAGAGGATAAGCAATGTCTCTAGGGCAATGTACAGCAATACAGATGACTTTACTATATGCAAGGGTTTCTTTTAATTATTCCCTCTGTAATATTGGCGTGACTCAAATGCAAACCTGCTACATGCCACATTATTTGTTCAGCTCCCAAGAATTGCCAACAGATGGTAAACATACAAAAGAGGGTTTTGTTTTCTTTCCGCTATGTAGCAACAATACACCATATTTCCCATATTGCCTTTCCTCTCCTGATTTGTCTAGTAAACTTTCCCATATGCATTTATTTGAGGGAAACCAATAAAAGAAAACAAAGCTTGATCAGTCTGGAAACTAGAACTACGCGGTTACCACTGAAAACAGCAGCCCTGTGTCGTTTCCTTTCTTTTCCCATGATAGTGTAACGAGTTTCCCAGTAAACAGAACTCCCAGTATTTTACTTCTCTAAATATCAGGCATGCCAGGACTGACTCCAATGAGCTTTAAGCTCCCCCTCCCCACACCATTGTCCCAATCTAATGTAGCCCTAGGGAATCACTGTTTTCCCTGCTGGAGAAAAAATACAGGTACCCACATCATAGGTGGATAACGTCCCATCACACTACATTTGCAATCTGAGATAGGGTCATATGTGCCTGATTTTTAGAAGAAACTGGAAACTCAGTTTATGGGGCTCTTGGAGTTCGTTTAATACAGCTAACCCTTAATTTTTTTTTTTAATGTGGAGGTCAATCATAGATGTGATCCAGCCAAAGGTATGCATTTCTCAACACTCAGAGAACTTTGACTCTCAGAAGCTTATACCCTGTAAATCTGGCTGGCCTTTAAGGTGCTACTAGATTTGAATCTAGCCGTTCTACTGCAAACCATCAAGGAAACCCTCCTGAGAGCCGGTGTGGTATAGTGGTCAAGAACAGCAAACTCTAATCTTGAGAACCGGGTTTGATTTCCCACTCCTCCACATGAAGCCAGCTGGGTGACCTTGGGTCAGTCACAGTTTTCTCAGAACTCTCTCAGCCCCACCTACCTCACAGGGTGTCTGTTGTGGGGAGAGGAAGGGAAGGAGATTGTAAGCTGCTCTGAGACTTCTTCGGGTAGTGAAGAGCGGGGTATAAAAATCAACTCTTCTTCTTCCTCTGAACCTATTAACAGAAACTATTAGTATGTAAATATTCTAGAAAGTGTCCACTTTGAGTGTGGTTATGGGACTGAAATAGTTTTCTTTGCATAGGGTGATGATTTTGTCCATAGATGGGTGAGGGTGTGCTCTTTATTGGTTTATTATTAGCTGAGACTTTTCATATCGCTATCCACACTGTTCTGTTTGGTCAACTGGAAAAAGTGAGAGCTTGTGGGTATGGCATGCCAATAGTTTCAGACTTCTCCCATTACAGAATTTCGTTAGTGTTCTTGAGCCAATTGCCTGGTATCCATACTTTTACCCAACACAACACTCATGTTGTTTAATATCTGTGAAAGGCTGCTAGATTAGATCATCCAGAGCTTTGGGTTGGGCGTCATCCACAAGCTAATGACACCCAGCTCTATATTTCTTTGATGCTGCTGTTTCTGTTCTCAACTGGTACCTAAGTGCAGTGGTCAAATGGGTGGAACAGAACAAACTGAAACTGCATACAGGCTAGACAGAGGTGATGCTGGCAAGTTGAGCCGGTGTTTTGGGCAGAACTGATTCCCATTTTAAGATGGAGTGAAATTGGCATGAGGGTGCTTTCAGGCCCTTTCCCCCTCAAATCAAGATCAGGCAAGGGCGCAAGAAATACCTGTTTAAGCACATCTGGTTAGGAAATTATTATCTCTTCTATACTCTGCTAATCTGGCCACACACAGCTACACAAAATGAGAAAAAGTGGGGAAACTCAACCCAAGATAGGGTTGTGATATATGAGGGTCAAACTAACAAAATAAATTATTATAAAAATACAAATATTTATTATGGTGTACACATTAGTAAAAAATAAAATAGGTTAAAAGAGATAATCCAAATATCAGACTCATAAAACTTTTTACATACATAGCTGTTTCACATATACAATTGATGGGTATATATCCTATGACCAGTAGACCATAAGCATTTTGGCCCCTTACGGCCTTCCTCAGTGGTCAATATTACTATTGTAAAACAACACACATCCAGAAATAAATACATGAACAAAGATTTTCTTTAGAACCAGGTGTTGCTTTCTACCGGTGTTGCTTATAGAAGTCCGTAGCCAGGATTTTTAAAGTCAGGGGCATTTTAATTTCTCAGGGGAGGGGGGATTGGCTAATTTAATTAAAAGTAATTTAATTAATTCCCTCTGCCTTCCCGCCTAAATGGAGGCTGAAAAGTTTCAAGTGTGCTTATTTCCTTGTCCTTTTTTTTTTGCTACAAAAAACTGACAAACCACCACAAACTTCCACAAATTTTGATGCATTCTCCTCTTCACAACAAATACCTGGGGGAAAGCTGCAGGGAGCAGAAAGCAGGGTGTTTAAACTGCTCCAAGCCATTTAAACCAAATAGCTGAACAGCAGTCCCCACCACTCAGCTGTTTGGAAATCCCTGCTTCCTGTTCCCCATGAAAAGCCATGGGAGCAGAAAGCAGGGGTTTAAACTTTAAATGACTCACGAACCTATATGAGCTGGTTCAGTTTGCAAACCAACATATTGGTTTGCGGTTCAGTTCATGGTTCAACCACAAACCACAAACTGAACTGAACCGCAAAAATGTGGTTCATGCCCATCCCTAGTGATAAACCAAAGCAGAATGGGGCCAGAACTAACAAAATACTCCATGCAGAAAAGCCCCAAGTTTAGCTGCAAATGCTTAAATAAATAAAAAATAACACGAGAGCAAGTCATGAGACTGTTTATTGATTTGCCCTCTCTACTAAGAAACTAATGTAGAATAAAAACTGGCCCAGTTTTTTGTTTATTTTTTGGACCAAACAAATTGATCTGAGACTGACCATATGATTATAATTAAGCATTATATAGTGGGGTGGTTCCTACTCCTACCCTATTTTTCCTTTGAGCAAAATTTATTTATTAAAATATTTACACCCCATCTTTCCTTTTGCCTTTTGTTAGAATTTACAACTTAGGGTTGCCTACTCTGGGTAGGGATCCCAAGTCCCCCCGGGGGGCGGTGGGGCCACAGCCATACAAGGGAAAACTCTATGGTTTTCCCTTGTATGGCCGTGGCCCCGCCTCCAGCATGCCTGGCATCCTCCCGTAACTTCCGGGTGACGTGCGTGCAGTGCGCGCGCGCGCACAAGATGCTGGCCGGGAGCCCCCTGCTCCCGGTGAAGATAGACTTGGCAACCCTAACTCTGGGTTAGAAAATTCATTGAGAGTTGGGGGTGGTGCCTGGGAATGGGGGAGTTTGGGGAGAGGAGGAAGCTTAGGAATATGATGCCATAGGGCCTGCTTTCTGAAGCTGCCATTTCATCCAGGCAAACTAATCTCTGTTGTCTGGAGATCAATTGTAATTTCAGGAGAACTCCAGGCTCCACCTGGAGGTTGGCAATGCTAACTCAAATCGAAGTGGCTTTCCCACTGGAGCTACTTAAGTTGGAGGAAGACTCTTGAGGTTGGAGGAAGGCTGATTGGAGGATGATTGGATCTACCAGTATATATAGATATAGATATCTAGATATCTAGATGTGTGTGTGTGTGTGTGTGTGTGTATACTCTGTGTGTGTGTGTTACATACAATATTTGGGATATTTGAGTGGCAAAGGGAACAATCCTAAGTAGACTTACATCTTTCTAAGTCCATTAACGTCAATGGAATTTAGAAGGGTGTTGCTCTGCACTGTAAGAGAAGTTCCCTGCTTTGAAATCTCATCTCAGCCACAAACTCACTGGACAGTCTTAACCATGTATTTTTTGGTCAGTTGGCAATCCCAAACTCCTGACAGGAAAATAGAATACCTGTACATAGTAGTGGGATGGGAAAAAAAACTTGGAAAGGATTTGGATCAGACAACTAGAGCTTTTAGTGTAACTTGATAAAACAACCCCTGAACAAAGATAATCAGAACCTGTCCTTCTATTGCTAAAGGATTCCCCCCCCCTTTTACCATTGCAAAGGCTACATTAAACAGAGGCTTGTCCTGTGATCTACTCTGCTGTCATTAAAGTGAGTAATGTGCTAGGAATGTGTGACAATTTAATTACAAATTGTAATTGAAAAGTAGTTGAAGTGGAAATAAAAGCAAAGCCAGACAGTAATTAGGAAAAGATTTAGCTCTCCTTTGTTTTACTTGTTAAATTTGTAGACAATTATGACTGCCTCTTCATATGAAAGGAAAACATATTAGAAAGCGTAAAACAGATGTTTCTTTTTAACAAAGCAGATTGTGTCTGTTTTATATTTGCTTTCTGTCTATGGCTAGAGGCCTGCTGAAGAAGAAAAAAACTTTCATTATTTATCTCCCCCGTTATCAATTAAAAGGAACTAATGATGGGGAAATAGTTTCTGAATATTATGAGAATTATTTTCTGATGGATAGCGTTGTCTATCCTGCCATGGGAGAAGATGATTTCTCAAGGCTAAGAGTAATTTCAAATGTGACTTAAATTGCCTTTGAGCCTCTTAACATCTGAAGTAGTTTTCACATACGAGGCTTTGTTTTAAACTGAATCCTAAGAGGTGCAGATTCAGTTTAGTGTTGCCAGCTCTTGCTTGGGAAATTCCTGAAGATTGGGAGGCAGTACTTAAGGAGGGAATTCCACCCTCCAAACTTCCCCTTTTCTCCAGGGGAACTGTCGTCTGTTGTAATTCCAGGTGAACTCCAGCCCCACCTGGAGGCTGGCAGCCCTAATTCAATGTCTTTCAAATTCTTTTCTGCATTAGCACCATTTATACACAAGACTAAGAGTATGAGACCAGGTTCAATTGGACCTTTTTTAACCCACCGATATCTTCTCAACAGCTCTAACACCCATGCTAAGCTTGGTGGCCCAATGTCAACCAGTTGGTGTAATGGCTCAGTGGGAATATGAACCTGGATCTTCCTAGACTAAGGACTACTGCACATTGGCTAGCTGGTTATTAGCAAGTCTGTAATATGATGCTAAATGGTCACAATATTTATTATGCTCCCTTGTATTTGGAAGGCTCAATTTCTGACATTTAAAGATCACCATAGTCTGCATCATGGCTGTGTACATGTGTGTCTGTAAAGTGCTATTTTCCTGGTATGCCCCCCACAGAGCGTTACGCTTGAGTGATCAAAATCTGCTGGTGGCGCCTGGCCCAAAGAGTGCCCAGTTGTCCTCAACCAGAGCCAGGGCCTCCCAGGAGAGATCAGGGCCCTCTGGAATCCGGTAAAATTCCACAGAACCTGCAAAACAGAGTTGTTCTTCCTTGTCAATAGGTGTCATCTAGCTTTGGCCTCCCCCTCCTTCTCGTCTCCCCCCATTCCCCCCTTCTTATCAGGCGCCTATATATTGCCCCTCCATGTGAGTTTTACGCCATCATAGATTGTAAAGTCTATGTTTTTAATGATTTTATTGCATTTATTGAAAGTGATTAATTATCTATTTGTAATGTTTAGGAGGTTTTAGATTGTGTAATATCAAAATAATTTTAAATACTATTCCCCTCTCTGTGAACAAGGGTTCCCATATTACTAGTTTTTTATGCTAGGGGATGAACATCACTCCTGCTTTATGACACATTTCTCAAGACAAACCAAAATCACTGGAAAGCCTAACATCCTCTAATATACCTGTGTTCTTTTAAACTAAACTTTGGTGTAGTGGTTAAGTGCGCGGACTCTAATCTGGGAGAACCGGGTTTGATTCCCCACGCCTCCACTTGCACCTGGCTGGATGACCTTGGGCAAGCCATAACTCTGGCACAGCTGTTCTTGAAAAAGAGCAGTTTCTGTCAATAGTTCTCTCAGCCCCACCTACCTCACAGGGTGTCTGTTGTGGGGAGGGGAAGAGAAAGGAGTTTGTAAGCCACTCTGAGACACCTTTGGGTAGTGAAGGGCGGGGTATAAATCCAATCTCTTCTTCTTCTTCTTCTTCTCTTAACAGGTATTTGATTGCCATTTCCTTCCCAATGAAGTCAAGTACACTCATAATGGCTGCCCAATCCTCAATGAAGACTGGGTCATACTGAGATTATACAGGTAAATCATACTTGACTCTTACTTTTGTAAAGGGGTACTCCTTAGGAACAGCAAAATCATTTCCAACATTTGCTAGCAGAAAACGGAAAGTAGACTGTTTTCTACCTGTGTGCTCACATACATCCTAATACTTTCTTCCTATTGTGCCACAATGATAAAAAATAAACCCATTTGCTGTTATACAAGAGGTATGTTACCAAACATATGTTTCATTCTTCTCCTTGGCCCACCAATAAAGTTTTTTTCTGCCAATGAGCATTACTGTTAATGACAGTTCATTCCAAGAATGGATCTCTAAAGAGCCCTTTTCAGATGTTACACCTGTGTATACCAGGAATCTTCTAAATGTTCACAGAACCTCCCAATATACACAGTTGCCATACAGTGGCAATGTGCATATGTTTAATGAACTAAAGCTTTGGTATTCACAAACTGACCAGTGGATTTCCTAGGGTTCTAGTTTGTACACACCAAACCTGTACACGCATGCAATACATGTGTGTTGCCCTGTTTCAGGCAACAAGGTGACCACACATATTGGGGATATCGTGTGTAGTGTATTCAGATATCTGCAGTTACCAGGCTCCCAGGATATATAACGGTAACATCTGAAGAGAGCTATAACACCAGGTTCATGAACCCAGGCTCATTGGCAGGACTGGCTAGTGTGATCTTTGTGTGTTCTTTAAGCTCTTATAAAGATTTTAAAATAAATCAAAACCAAAGCATGACGAAGCTTCCTGGTTTTTACGGCATTGTACATAGATACTTCCTCAAGTTTGTTCATCTCTAACCTTCAACTAAGTTGGATTCTCAGCCTTTTGCCAGGATTGTGTACCCTCAGATGCAAAATTGGAATGAGACAGAACGGCCTACCTTAAACTTAATCAGTGATTAATTATTCTTAACAAAATATCCCAATAGTTGTTCTAGAAATACTGAAGCTTGTATCCATTATGATACATTTGTTGTCATTTCATCACTGAACAAGGCCTTTTCAGATATTTTATATTTATTCCTGCAATCAGATCAACTGAGAGCCAGTTTGGTGTAGTGGTTAAGTGCGCAGACTCTAATCTGGGAGAACCGGGTTTGATTCCCCACTCCTCCACTTGCACCTGGCTGGATGACCTTGTCTAAGCCATAACTCTGGCACAGCTGTTCTTGAAAAAGAGCAGTTTCTGTCAAGAGTTCTCTCAGCCCCACCTACCTCACAGGGTGTCTGTTGTGGGGAGGGGAAGGGAAAGGAGTTTGTAAGCTGCTCTGAGACACCTTTGGGTAGTGAAGGGTGGGGTATAAATCCAATCTCCTCCTCCCCCTCTCCTCCCCCCCTCCTCCTCCCCCCCTAAACATTCACAGAGACATTCAGCCTTCATGTTCAGTTGCTTGAACCAGACTGTAATATTATCAAAATGATCCCCAATGCCTTGGAGGTCCCTGAGTTTCATGGCCTGTCCAATGTCATTAACAAGAACACAATCACTTTAAACTATAACAGAATGATGAACTTGGAGTGCACTATAAGCCTGATCTCCTTAGAAACCTTTCTACCAGCCCATGGTCAACTGGTTATTGGCGAAGTCAAAGAAGAACAACCTCGTGGAGACCACCCTCAAAACTTCTTACCCACGTCCAGTAGGGCAAACTTTGTTTCTGATATTTATTACTATTTCCATTTAGGGATGATGGTATGTTAAACTCAATACTGTTTGAGCTTCAGGTAGCACTAGCTGTTCGTAGCAGGTACTGGGATATGTCCCAGGAAAATCAGCTACTATACATATACACTTTAGATACTTGTCTGTGACTGGACCTTCTCCTGGACTTATCTTGGGCCACAGACGGCTTGGTGTAGTGGTTAAGAGTGGTGGACTCTAATCCGGAGAACTGAGTTTGATTCCCCAATTCCTCCACATGAAGCCAGCTGACCTTGGGCCAGTCACTGTTCTCTCAGAACTCCCTCAGCCCCGCCTACCTCAGAAAGTGTCTATTGTGGGGAGAGGAAGGGAAGGCAATTGTAAACCACTGAGACTCCTTTGGGTAGTGAAGAGCAGGGTATAAAACCAATTCTTCTTCTTCAAAACCCTGGCCCCAACCTTCAGGCTCCCAACTTCTCCTTTATCCACCCTGATGGCAAGAGGCCAGGCAATGCGTAGCTCTTATCCATCACTGAGCAGCCCCTTTAAAGAAGTGCTGGCATCAGCTACAGCTAGGCTAGACCAATCATGGTTTTAGAAAAATGGGGAATAGGTCTGAAAGGTCAGGGAAGGCTGCTGGGCATGCATGCAAGTAAGGCTTGCCCATATGAGGGGGCAAACAGCAGGCCAGTGAGGAGATCCCAGATCTTCTCCAAGTTCTAGAGGAGAGACTTAGAAAGAGAGGAGAACAAACTCCCCTCTCTGAATCTGCCAGTCCTGGTGTCTTGGCTGAAAGCATGGAGGTGAACAAGGAGGACCTAGCATCGATATGAGGGGCCAAACAGCAGGCCAGTGAGGAGGTCCCAGATCTTCCCCAAGTTCTAGAGGAGAGGCTTAGAAAGAGAGGAGAACAAGGTGTGGTTAACCCACTCCCCTCTCTGAATCTGCCAGTCCTGCAGTCTTGGCTGAAACCATGGAGGTGAACAAGGAGGACCTAGCATTGTGGATCCCCACAGGTGTCTGGCTTTTTATTTTTAACAAGAACCATCATCACAGTCATCATTGTAATGTAACAGAATGTCCTAATGTCCAGCATCACACAATATTTGAAGTACCATTGTCTGTAGTAGTTTGCATCATTCTGTTTCCTGTTAGTAACAGCAGTTATGGGAACTAGCATCCCCTTAAGTCTTTATATATGCTGGGTGAGCCAAGTGATTGTGAGGGTACATCTGCTTTGGCTAGGGTTGCCAGGCATGGGGAGATGCGGGAAGTGGAGACTTCCACTTGGAGCCATCAGCAGGCCCGGCACAATGACATCATTTCCAGCATGACCTGGAAGTGGCGTCATTACACCAATGGGGCGCTCTAGCAATTTCCTAAAACGTTATGGTTCAACCATAGACTTTTGGACAAAGGCTAGAGCGTAATCCAGTGTGATGGTATCAGTTCTGCATCGAGCCTGAAACAGTGTCATCAAACGAGGGATGTCAATTGCTTCCCCCCTATTTTGCCCAGGCATTTCCTCCCATCACCCAGCTGAGCAGTGTTAGGCAATGGAAGCTATTACTGAGCAGTGGTAGGCAATGGAAGCTATTACTGAGCAGTGGTAGGCAATGGGCAGGAGATCTTCCACACCCAGCAGGTAGCTGGTAACGCTAGCTTCAACCAACTGTGAAAAGTATACAATAATTACAGTTTTTTGAAACAGAACAGAATAGTTTTGGATCATGTTTGTTACTTCATTCAGTAGAGGTTTCTAGAGGAGTGAAGAAACTTTGGACTTGATTCAGGGTCTTTGGCAGGGGGGGGGAAAGGAGGAGAATTGACATGAAACTCATTCTAACATTTAAAAAAGGCCAAAAAAATGGTTACATAAATGGGTAATGTAAATCTCCTCTTTAGAAAGCTATAACATATACATTTTAACAAAGAAGGGTATCATAAAGTAAAGATAATGTATAAAACACTTGTTGGGTCAGAATAAAAGAGAAAACCAAATGTGTTTCATCAATGTCTTTGTCAGTGGTGCATTAAAAGCATTCAAAGTGTCAAAGAATGTACATATGTGTCTGGGATCTCTCATCTTCAATAAATCATTTAAGAAATACCCATAAACTATACATCTTTTAAAGTTTGTACACCTTTTATTCTAACGCAAGGGTTGCTATTATTATTATTATTATTATTATTATTATTATTATTATTATTATTATCCCACCCTCCCCACGAATGGGTTTTATACATTAAATTTACTTTGTTATATTCTTGCTTGTTTGTTTGTTAAAATATATTTATTACTGCTTTTTAAACAGGAGATTTACGTATCTTCTTCAACCTTTTGGGGGTTGAATTAGTGTCTTCACATGAAAGCTGGCACTTCAGTCAGAATTGGGAAATGCATCTTTTCCCTCCTCAGTCATGGCAGAGTACCCATTTCCCAAATCTATTTCTGTCAAATTAAGGAGTTGTGAGAGACATGCTGGGCAGATTAGTTCTTGCTTGAATTTATCATTATCAGGGGGGTCACTGCTGAATGTAGAGACAAAGGTCATTTGTGTTTCAGTTCGGAGTTGCTTTTACTGAGTGCATCTTCTCTGCAAATTTTTGTGGAAACTTATTTAACTATAACTTCTACTGAACTCTTAGAACGTAGGTGTCAGAATGGGAGCTGTATTTCAGGTCTGAAGATTATTCAGAACACCAGAGTGACCTGTGAGGATTTTCTCTTAATGGGCCTTAGATACCAGCACCTGGATCCTCCTTCACCCAACATTGATTACATTCCTATTAGGCTGGATCTCACCGACAGCAGAAGCAAGACTGTGTACAAGGTAGAGGTCTTATATGATTGAACATACGTGGCTCTGGATAACCTAATCTTCTAGTAGGCAGCATATAACCCAAGAGCCACATACAATTCCATGATTCCCCCCTCCCCAATCTCTAGTGTCTTTCCTGAGTTTATATGAAATGGGGTCTACAAAGGACCTAAATTCAGATCATTGACTTCCACGGCATGTATTCTTCCCAGTTTCCGTAGTGATATTTTATTGGGGACTCTAGGTTGGGTGGAAAGTTGGCATACAAAGTTTTAAAACAAATAAATATCTCATGGCATCTGGGGCAGCATGGAAGCTAAGAGATCAAAATGTTTGACTATGCCACTATTTAATAGCTGTCTTAAGTCCATAACTCAATATTAACTTAATATGTTTGGAGACACAATTGTGCTCCAAATCAGGGGCTTACATCATTCTTTTAGATATCAAACATGATTATACTTTTCTCACTTTTGCCAAACCAGCTAGATCTCTTGTGATGAACTTTTATTTAAATATTTTGCCAATATATATACCCAGAAGTTATGGGTGGGGAGGGGAATTGTCTCAACAGAATCTGGAACAAATATGAGCAGAAAATTCCTGGGTATCATAGAAGCATCCCTTTTGATTGCTCCTACTTTGCTCTCAGTAGTAGCTACATGTTCTCCTATGTGCAATTCTAATAACATTACCTTTATGGTATGGGCATCACTAACATAGAATGGAACCATATGATCTGCACTGAACATATGAACAGGAGAGAGATAACATTTTTATGCCATATTTCCAGGAAACCTGCCTGAGGCAAAAAATAATTAAAGCAAAACAGTGAAAGATATTAAGTAAAATCCAGCATTAAAAAACCTCCCCTCAGCCTAGTATAAAAACATGGATAATAAAAACAGATCACAGGCTGCGGTCACACACACACAATAATCCACTTTCAATCCACTTTCAGTGCACTTTCCAACTGGATTTCACTGGTGTGAACTGGCAAAGTCCTGTTGGAAAGTATATTGAAAGTGGATTATTTAGTGTGTGTGCCCGCAGCCACAGACAGCTTAAAATAAGGTTCCAAACTAAAATAGTGTTTAAAAACCAATTAAAAGCCTGTGTGAATAGCTTTTTAGCCTGTTTTATGTATTGTTTATTGTCTTTACTGTTTTTGCAACCTGAGTCATAAACAGCAAACCCTCATCCCACAATAAACCTCATTCCACAAGAAAACATGGAAGAATTTAAAGGCGTCTACTGCAAAATCTGTCATGTGATTTGACAATAGCTAGACATTTTGCCACAGGCAGGCTGCGGTCACACACACTAAATAATCCACTTTCAGTGCACTTTTCAATGGGATTTTACTGTATGAACTGGCAAAATTCAGTTGGAAAGTGCATTGTAAGTGGATTATTTAGTGTGTGTGAGACTGCAGCCACAGAGTAGTTTGTTTGTCTTCATCTCTAAGTAAGCAGGATGATTTTACTTCTGGAGAAAGGAAGTCCTGATTAAATAAAGGGGAGATCAGTTCATCTCTTAGAGCTGAAAATGTGGGACAATCAAACAAAATATGATCCAATTAATCAATTTTACTGCTGCCGCAATTACAGAGTCGATTTTTTAGTCTGTTTTGTCCTGCAACTAAAAGAAAACAATGTAGGCACCAGGTGAGCTTAAAAGGGAAGGCCATTCAACAAGCAAAGTGCCACTACTAACAAAGCCCTGTCTCTGGTTGTTACCTGCCTTACCTCTGAAGACCAGGCACAGAGAGCAGGACCTGAGAGGCAGACAATTGGTGGGCTAGATAATATGGGAGGAATCAGTGCTTCAGTCTAAACATTACTCAGAGCAGTGAGGAAGTAGCCATTGAGGAGATGGCAACCATACATCTCCAGTCATCTATATATAAGGGCACAGAAAAAAAGAGTGATTTCTGGTATACTTCTTGTTTGATACTTCTACCAGTTTCAAAAAGAAGGCAATGTACATGAGTTCTTTTGCAATGCTTAATATCAACTCACCCCCAAACCAGGAAGTGCTCCCTATTTCAGGACTTATTTAAACATGACAACCATCTGGAACAAGCATGTACACAAAAGCAGGCAAGCAGCCAGCCAGAAGTTCAAACAAGGTTTACTTTCCTAAATCAGGGACCGTGCACAATTTCAAACAAATGGGTGTTACATAGCAAAGTGTTCACAGCAATAAAACAAACTTTATATACTTACATTCTGGCCTTAGCTGTTTTTGCCTTTTCTTTTGCAGGGCTATTCTTGAAATGATTCTCCTGAAGGCTACACAGAGAGAATCAGTATTCACAATGTGGATTTTTTCCAGTCTGACTTATGAGCAGAAGATGCTAAGAATCTTCTGCAGGTCTGCCCAAAATGTGACCCATTAAGTCAACACAAATAACAGGAGAATTATCAAACACCTGGCAGGTCAAAATATATGGCTGGGCAGGCTATGTTCTGGCTGGTAACTTATAAGTGAGGACTGTAGGCTTGAGCTGTTGTCCCAGTCATGTAACTTCCTTGAAAAATCTATGTAAGTGACCAGTTGTAAGGCAATACATTTCCTACAAAGAAACTATTTGAAAAGACTACTCATGAGGGAAACTTTTATCAAAAACAGCCTTGTAATCATATAATGTAATCTTACCTGGGAGAAAACTCTAGATACTCAGTGAGATTTGCTTCAGAGTAAAGCAGGCGTAGGATTTATGTTATCATAAACAGATTCAGAAACAGAAACAGTTAGACACTCACTTTTGTCACTTGCTAATTTGTTGTTTCTTCTTCTGCAGTCTGAACACGCTTGGCTTCCAGTTCAGATCAAAGGGGCAATTTCTAACCAGGCTCCCCAAGCTGCCTTCATGGCTACATTCATCTTGGAAGTAGACCAGTTCATTCTGAGCCCTTTGTCTACAGCCATATTGGATGCCGAAGACAGTGAAACACCCAAATCTCTTCTGGTGTTCAACATTACCAAGCCACCCCAAGAGGGCTTCATCACTCATCTGCAAGACCACACAAAGCCTGTCTCATCCTTCACAAGGAACAGCCTCGATGATATGCTTATAGCATATCAGCCTCCAAATAGCAGCCATACAGAAAGGAAAAATTACGAGGTAATTGAAATAGGGTTGATGCTGTCACCTTGTCTTTGCCTTTGCCTTTGAAAGTGTCATAAACTCTGTGTAGGCATGTGACGTATGATGGAATGACCATACCTTCTTGAACACATGTAGTTGCCCTGTAGTCAGTTAAGACCACTGGTCTATCAAACTCAGTATAGTCTACTCTGACTGGCAGCATCTCTCCAGGGTCTCAGGCACGAGCCTTCTATCCAGTCCTAACCCCCCCCACACAAGAACAAACAAAAAGGAGATATTATGGATTGAATCTGAGACCTTCTACATGTTACACAGCTGTTCTACCACTGAGCCACAGCCCCTCCTTCTCCCCTCTATGCAGGGCTTTTTTTGTAGAAAAAGCCCAGCAGGAACTCATTAGCATACTAGGCCACACCCAACAGCAGAAATTCATTAGCGTATTAGGCCACACCCACAACAGCACAGCTCATTAGCATATTATGCCACACCCCATGCATTCCCTTGGCTTGCCTGGGTGCCGCGCGGCTGCGGGGAGCCCAGGCAAGCCCCTCCTTGAAGGGAAGGGAAGGAAATTCAAACTGGCTTCCCTTGGCTTGCCTGGTCACCTCGCGGCTGCGGGGCACCCATGCAAGCCTGCCCTTGGACAGGCCGGGGAAGGCGCAGGGAGGCATTTAAATGATTCCCCGATCCTTCCAGGGGCCCCCTGGCCCACCCGCCTCAGAGTTGCCAGGGGGGTCGCTCCCCAGGCCTTCCCTCTGTAGCCATGCATGCAGAGGTTTTGGTTGTAGTGGGTGTGGCCAACTTTGAAGCCAGCCAGAACTCCGTTCCTGTGCGTTCCTGCCCAAAAATAACCCTGCCTCTATGCATTCATCGAAACTTTCAACATGTGATCTGGATGCTGCAGAGAACAGCTTCTGTCAACAGCACATAGTATCTGTTCAGAAGGTCAGGTGAATGGATGGAGGCAGAGACCGGCTGGTGAGATTCTGATTCTCCCTCAATACACTCTTTTCATACCTGTGAAAATAATTTAACTTTACCCCCCCCCCCCAAAAAAAGACATATTTTTGGGTGGGTGGAAAAAATATTTCTCATGGGTGTTCGAAATTAACAGTAGTATCCAGAAGCTAATTTTTCCCCAGGTACAAGGTAGCCTGTGACAACTAGGACACTTTTGGTCGGTTCATATCATTTTTGCTAGCAATATGTTTCAGTAGAGTATTTTAGCATGTTAAGTTTGGAAGCCGAGAGAAAATCAGAAGATGAGGGAACTTAGGCCTGTTGCTGTAAAATTAGAAAAGAGTGACAGGCAAGATTGTTTTGATGCTTCTTAGGGCCAAACTAGACTTGATGGCATCCTTGTGACTGCCGTAATTCTGCTGTCACCCTTTTAAAGTGTGGCACTCTTCTCCCCCCCCCCCCCCCCCCAACTTTGACACTTGGAAATGGATGGGAGAGGGACACAAAAGCACCGCACTCTGGGCACAATCAAGATTGGGCCCTCATGACATTCCTGTTCTCATTGGAAGAAATGAAAACCAGTGCTGGTCACAAATTAAATGGGTTGGAAATGGAGGTCTGTGAATTCAGGTGAAGTGGGAAACCCTCTCTTTAGTTCAGTTTAGCAGGATTGTAGCATTTGTATTCCAGCAGCTGCATGGAAATCATACATAAAAATTTGTCCAGTTTTCTTGCCTTTCTTTCTTTAATCTTTTCCACATATTACAAGACCTGTTTTACACATTCCTGCCTTCTGCCAGAGTTTAATGTTACTTTTCAGGCTGGCTTAATTTCTTTCAGATTTGCACAAATTAACGAAAGAAACTGTTTCTGTCTTCAGCATGTCTAGATAAGTATAATTAGTGCTCCCTCTTGTGGACATTATAATGCACAACTTACATGTGAAAAATCTCTTTAGAACTGTACCCATTAACTATGAAGAAAACAGCATATTTTAAAAGAGAGAAAAGGAGAGCCATGGAGAAATAACAGGATCCCTTAAACATTCCAGTTCCAAATTATTAATATTCCATACTTCCTCAGCTTATATACTGTGATATTATCAAAATCCTCTAAGGTCTTTCTGGTCTTGTAGTTAGTTCCTGTTCTATACTAGGCACCCCAGTAGTCATAGCTCAGCCTTGTTTTTTTTAGTAAACAGTATGTCCATTTTTTGTACAACAGGTGGAGTTTGAAGTTCATGATTTCCACTTTGAAAAGAGCCTGCCAATTACTGTTTATATCTCTGTTAGAACAACTCATACAAATGCTCCTCGGGTTTCATGGAATACGGGTGAGAATTCATTTTTTCCTGGTTATCTGTTTAAAGCCCTGACCTGGATAGCCTGCACTTGTCAGATCTTGGAAGCTATGCAGGGTCATCCCTGTTTGGATTTGGATGGGAGACCAACAAGGACTACTAGGGTCATAGTGCAGAGGTAGGCAATGGCAAACCTCTTCTGAACGTCTCTTACCTTGAAAACCCTAAGGGGGTGCTGCAAGTCATCTGTGATTTGACAGCAAAACAAAGAACACCTCTTTAAAGGATAGGATGCAGCTTCAGAAATAAAATGGACGAGGGCTTGTGAGCACGGGAAGGGTGCAGAGTCAGATGGGGGGGGGATGTGAACATAAGAACATAAGAGATACCAATGTTGGATCAGGCCAAAGGCCCATCCAGTCCAACACTCTGTCACACAGTGGCCAGAAATACCAGGTGCCATCAGGAGGTCCACCAGTGGGGCCAGGACACTAGCAGCCCTCCCACTGTTGACCCCCCCCCAAGCACCAAGATGACAGAGCATCACTTGCCCCAGAGTCCCTATCTATACCTTGTGGCTAATAGCCACTGATGGACCTCTGCTCCATACTTATCTAATAGCAGATAATATACTTATCTAATGTGCAGGTGGATTGCTGGAGAGAGGAACATGAGGAGGACTGGTGGTGTAGTGTGCCCAGTGCTCCCTAAACACTAGAATCAGCACTAGGCCTAGGGAAGGATCTTGAGAATTACAGGTCCATTAGTGAAAACCTTTATCAAACGGAGAATTCTCAACCATAGAGAAGGAAACAGGCTTCTTGATGAAGAAGATACAGGTCTTTGTACCAAAGGAGCTCACAGTCTAAATAGTAAAGTTGTTACCATCAATGGGTACTGTTTCTTTATCTGATGAAAGTTCTGTCCATAGTAGCTGACCTAGGATAGTCATTTCTCATAACTCAGGGGTCACAATTCGGCTTTTCTGTAAAAAAAAATGGCTATGCAAATCGTCTCTGGGTTTGTCCCTCTAGGTTTAATTGTTTTAAACTCCCTATATTAAACAACTGTAATCCCCTGACTATATGTAGTCTTATATATTGTCCTAAGAAGATCTGAATGATCTGCACAAAAGGCCTCCTTTGGTGAAACGGGGGAGAATATCTTCTTTTCCCCCCCCAGAGATGTATTTATTCTGTCTGATGTAGCATAAGTATTTTACCTCCTTGAAAATATATATTAAACTAGAACAATAAATAAATGAAACAAAAGAGAACAGAAAAGAAAAGAATTTCAAAGCAGTAATACAAACTTTCAGTCTTTAAATCCATTTGTGATAGTGTGTCCAATCAGAAGAAATGAATTGTTGTTGAGATAAGTAGTCAAGCACCGGGTACCATTTATCTGTGAAGATTGTTAGAGTTGGCTTTTGAAATAAGAAATTTATTTTATTTGTGACTGCATCCATTAAATAATGGCTCCATAATTTCTTAAACCACACCTCAATACTAGGTGCTTTATTAGCTTTCCAGTATGATGCAATCACAGTTTTTGCTGCATCCAACATGACTTCCACCGTAGCTTTATGTGGTCTAGTTAGTAGATCTTTAGGCCAAACATTTAAAAACAAGATTTCTGGAGATAGCGGAACATGAATTGAAGTGATCTTTTGGATAATATTCAACACCTCTGACCAAAATTATTTGATTTCTGGGCACTGCCACCAGCAGTGTGCAAAGTCTCCAATGTGCTGACTTGATTTGTGTATATTATAATATATTATATATTTGCACAGACTTTTCAAGGAAGCCAGGTGATGGTTTTAAGTATTTCCCCTAAAACATATAATGAATTAATATCCTAATAAAGTCAAAGTCATAATTCCCGATGACTTCAGTGGTACCGGACGCACTTCTATTGTCCTAGATTGGCCTCAAAGTCCTCCTCCCCTCTTGAAGCATTCCACTTTGTTTCATAGGTCTTGATCTTCTGGAAGGGCAGTCTCGACCAATAACCTGGGAACAATTTCAGATTGTGGACAATGATGACATCAATGCTGCTCGCTTAGTCGTCGTCGATGGTTTACAGCATGGACAGCTCACACTAAGAGGTATCATCACGACTTGGTTAATGTCTTTATGTAGATGTTACTGTCTAGCATTCTTGAGAAGTATAGAGCAGCCATGTGAAAATTCCATTCCTAATTGATGTAGAAGGTCATTTCTTTAATTTGTATTGAATTTTGATTCTGTTGCAAAGGGCAGCAGTATGGGGTGAAAACCCAAGATATTGTGTCACTTAATCAGTAAATTTGATTCATGTAAAGAAATTGTAGTTTTGTATCGTGCAGTCCTATGCAGTTCTACCATTCTAAACTCACTGATTTCAATGGTCTTAAACTGGAGTAATTGCACATAGGATTGTATCGCTAGTGTTTAGCCTGCCAAACTAAGAAGATGGATCCTCCAGTCCAGTCCTTTATAAGTACCGTTTCTAACACCCTATTGAAAGGACGAACTTTGACTTGTATCCCACAATATGTCAATGGAAGACACACACAGTTCTCCACTATTCCTCTCACTCCTGCAATCTTAACCCAGAAAAATCATTCCCAGAGTTGTGGAGGATGTGTGGAAGAATAGCCATGTGGGTCAGAGGACTGCAATGAGGAGGGGGAAGAGGGTGAAATAGCCCCCTACTGTATCTTCTTTTGGTGGGGCTGTGCTGATATGAGAGAAGAATGGTCATTTCACTCCATTTCCCTTCCTCACGGCAGTCTGGGGGCCAGAAGAGATTGCAGGAGCAGAGAGCAATGCAGGAAGGTTGGTGCTCTGTGGATACTACACAGGATATGAGCCCTTATCTTTATTGCATGTCCATTAGGAATCCCAAAATGTTTGTTTGTCTTACTAGTTAGGACGTGTTTATAGTTACTACCAATTCTATTTTTCCCTGTGACACACACAATGGGCGGGGGGACGGGGGACTCTTCATTCACTTTGTGTGAGGCTATTGCTTCTGCTTTTTTTTAGAGCCAGTATGAAGAAAGATAGCAGCCCCTCTTCTTCCCTAAGTTCATTGCAATTCACAGAGAACTTGGAGAGAAGCAGTTGATGACATTGAAAGTAAAAATGTGGACTACTGATGTCTCTAGATTATTACACACTTAACTTATCTAACCTCTGTTCCTAATAATCAGAGGTCATTTCGGGGGGGATCGCGGGGAATCGCAGTTCCCCCGGGTGAGGTACGGGGGGCGGGGCACATGACGAAGCCCCGCCCCCCGCTTCCGGCCGCCCCGCTTCCGGCCCTCATTCAGCCAGGAGGAGGCAGGAGAAGAGGGAGGGTAAGTTGCTTTCTCCCTGCCTCTCCCCACCCTTGCCTGCCTGGGGCCAGGGAGGGCCTTCGTGGGGCTTCCTTGCACTCCCGCCGGCCTTGCAAGTCCACCGCCGGGCCCCTCATGGGGGTGGGGTGTGTGGCCTTATGACACACTTCCGGTGATGTCAGGGGGTGTGGCCTTATGACACATTTCTGGTGATGTCAGGCGGTGTGGCATATGCTAATGAGTTATGCTAATGAGTTCCCCTAGCTCTTTTTCTACGAAACTACCCCTGCTAATAATCTTTCATCTATTATACAGTGGTAGCGATTTGCCTAAAATATCTATCAGTTATGAATTACATCTCTTGTATCATCTAACAGGGGGAAAAGGATTCATGTTCACAGTCTCAGACATTAAGGCTGGAGTTATTCGCTACCACCATGATGACAGTGATTCCACAAAGGACTGTATTGTCTTTCGAATCTTTGATAGCCGACACAGCAGCCGCCATAGGTTTCCAATCAACATCTTACCTAAAGATGACAGTCCCCCATTTCTCATCAGCAACACTGAAATAGAAGTATATGAAGGTCAAACAGTTCTGATTCAAAGCTCAATGATACTAGCTACTGACATGGATTCTAGTGATGACTATATACTCTTTAACATCACCAAAACATCACAGGCAGGAGAAATCATGAAGAAACCTGGACCAGACCTTATTGGTAATGTTACATATCCTCTAGTGGAGGAGGATTATTTGTTTGTTATAATTTTGAGCTTATGTTTGTTTTTTTCTGTTAGCATGTCATTTTTTAGATTCATTCCCATTTTGTGCTAACACTGAAATTTTAACTGTTGTCTACAATGTTCTAATTTTGGGGTCATCCCTTCTCTTTTAGTAGGAGTGAACATCACTAAATGTAGTTCAGTTTTTTAATTATCAAATATACTCTGAAATTCTACACAGTATAATGGATTACCAACATTTACAGATACTTCAGGTATGCCAGTTTAAGATTTAGTCTCTAGTCATAAAAATACTAAAATCCACATACGATTCCAAAATTGCACTGGTGGTATGGCTTCGACCAAATGGTTTGATCACTGACCTGCACATTTAATCACTTGTGTGAAGAGAAACCACCTTATGTTCAGCAGAACCACATGAACAAATCTTCTAATGTTGAAGCAACCAAACTTGTGGAGTTCATCACCAGGAACATCTTGACATTACTGAAGATGGAGGCGTAGCTGCAGAACTGCAAGATAAGCATATAGAATGTCTACCACCCATACTGAAGGTTTCAATTAAAGCTCTCTAATAACGTTGTTGTCATTGTTGATTTTCTGAAAATGGAGAGCTAACTTTTATCTGCAGTTATAACAGGACTGAGATGTACTTTCTTCTGTTTGTGATTCAACAGGTTACCCAGTCACTAAATTTCTTCAGAAGGATCTGTTCAATGGGATAATTTATTACCATCATTTAGGAGGAGAAATATTTGAAGATTCAATTGAATTGGTTTTGTGTGATAGCCATGATCCTCCTAATTTTTCAGAAATCCAGGTATGTTATCATTGGACTTCTTGTAATTCCATAAGGAAGTGGCAAAACTCAACAGCTTGAATCTGAACTTTCTGTTCTACTAAGAAGTGGACCTTTCCTCCAAATGCAGGAAACCTTCTGTCAGTAGAACACATCTCCTCCATCAAAGCAAAGCTGCTTGTGTCAGGAGAAGACTCTGCCACTAGCAAAAGAGAAATAGAACAGAATCTAAATTCACAGGAATTTCCTCTTCTAGGAAGATTTGACCCATATTTGAACTAAAATACATAATTTTTAAAGAAATTATTTCTTTCTTTAAAAAACAGAAAAATATCAATGAAGGGAAAAACTCAAAACTCTACAGCTAAATAGGATTTTTTTAAAAGGGGTGTATACATAAAGATATGATATAGGGGTGTGGTCAGAGATAACAATAACATCTGTATCACAGGCAATAATCTGGGGTATCAGAGAAGCTGAAATAAGAAAATAGTCTAACCAGAAACAGTTATGATGCTCAGAAGAAATAATTATATTTTGAATGTGCAAACCAACTTTCTAGCCTTTAAATCAAGGTTTAAGATAAATACAGCCAATCACTTGAATTAAGCTAAAGGCCACTCATAATTTGGGTTATATATGAAAACGATCAAGATACAAGAATTTAAGAACATTAGAAGAGCCCTGCTGGATCAGACCAGTGGTCCATCCAGTCTAGCATCCTGTCTCACGCAGCGGTCAACAAGTTCCTCTGGAAGGCCAATAACAGGGCATCGAGACAATGGCCTTTCCCTAATATTGCCTCCTGGCTCTGGGATTCAGTGATATGCCTCTGAATGTAGAACATGCTTTGGGCTTCTTGCCTTTGGCAGTATTTCAGCAAATTGGTTGGTTTGCATATTATCCTTATATACAATGTTTTGGTCATGAAAAAATATTCCAGTCATGAGCAATTCCCAAATAGCATGCAAGCTCTAAAATCTCTTTTCCAAATCTATACAGAACTATAAGGGTGCTTGTGATAGGTTTTTTGGTGTAGTGGTTAAGTGCGTGGACTCTAATCTGGGAGAACCGGGTTTGATTCCCCACTCCTCCACATGCAGCTGCTGGATGACCTTGGGCAAGCCATAGTTCTATCAGAGCTGTTCTCTTAAGGACAGTTCTGGAAAGAGCTCTCTCAGCCCCACCTACCTCACAGGGTGTCTGTTATGGTGAGGGGAAGGGAAATAATTTTTTGTAAACTACTCTGAGATTCCGAGTGAAGGGCGGGGTATAAATCCAATCTTTTCTTCTTCTTCTTCTCCTCCTCCTCGTCTGCCCCTTTGCTGTGTCCACACCCCAGAGAGTGGTATCAGACCTGCTTCAGGCCCACTATCTGACAGATTATAAAGACCCATCATAAACCCAATAGATTTTTGACTGCAGTATTTCTGAGCATTGATTCAGTATATGATGGTTTTTCTAAATCCTTACTCGAGGTGGTAATAGTGCATATAATCCCTGTGGATGATCAGCTTCCCAAAGAAGCTCCAGGAGTGAGCCGCTATATTTCTGTCAAGGAAACGGAGATTGCTCATCTAACAAAGAAACATCTTAACTATATTGACATGGAAGCACAGGAACAGGAACTCGTTTACACCATAACTTCGCCCCCATTCTTCTTGTCTGGGCATCAGTGAGTCTGCAGTAATTTACACATTTAAAAAAATGGGAGGAGAAGGTTGAAAAGGGTCCTGGAGGAAGCCAGGCTGAGTGGTTCCTTTGGCACTAGATGCCTGTGCTGCAGGAGCCGTTCAGCTCAGATCTGGTCAGCTCACCTGTTGCCTCCTCCAACATAGCCGCCGGCTGACTGAGCTGAGCAGCCTCTGCACCACTGGCAGAGCTAATGGCTCTTGGCTCCCCTTGCTCCTCATTGCCAGTGGCCCACCAGGAACCTTTGCTGTATGTTGAATGGCTTGTCCACCTGTGAAGGAGTGCATTTTCAAGGTGTTGCACAGAAGGACTATGACTGAGAATAGTATTTATTTTGAGATTTCTCAGTTGAGGAATTGGTGATATTTTTGTAGAGGCTTTTGAGAGGCTGCCAGGAGCTCTGTTTCTTGGGTGTTTTTCAGTGTCTACATATTAACTGTTGCCACTGTCAGCTCTGCTGTCTGTCAGTTAGTTCCGTTAAGACAGTATGGAGGGAGGAAAGTAGAGCTAGTGGCACAGTCCCAAACGTACCTCTATGTACATTCGGCATACCCTGCAAGGCTTGTGTTGGTGAGCATGCTTGATGATCAAAGCACTATCTAAGTGACTGGTGTGCATTCCAAGTTACAGCTTGCACTCCAGGCCTTACAGTTCTGAGTTTTGACTGTGTGGATTCACATACAATTGATTATTAGATAAAATTAAACAGAACAATGGTCTATGCAATAGTTAGCCAATAAACATCCTAATTGTATTTAGTATATTGATTTTAACTGTTTTTATAAGGACATCTGAAATACAGGGGTATGAGGAAGAAGTAACATCTCTTTCCAGTTAGTGGTGGGGAAAATCAATTTGGGGGTTTAAATTGTATATATATAAATGTATATAAACTTGCATATAACTGTGACAATACTATTCTGTGCAGCCGTGTTGATGCCGGGAAGTTGTTTATGATAGACAGTGTTACTAAGCTGAACAAGGATCCTGCCATTCCAGCGTTGAGGTCATTCACTCAGGTTTGTGATTTGTCATTTCATCCTATCCAGTGGCTCCCAGATATCACCCATTTCTCTTTTTCAAGAGCGATTCACATTTATTTGATTCGTCATTTATAAGAAAAAGTTGCAACAGGTTTAAAACTTACCTGAAAGCCAAATATCCTGTCACCAGGGGTGAAAGTAACTAACATTTCTTACAAATACCATCTGTCTTGGGGGGGGGGGGATTTCCAAGTAGAAGATGAGAGGTACCATTTTCTTACCAGTCCTCTATACCAGCCCATGTGGACTTACTTTCACCGCTGCATCTTGCTGAATAGGCTCACGCTTCTCAATACATATAGTAAGGTAGTGGTAATGAGAACAAGCTGTTCTGCACCTGCTTGAAAATACGCTCTACTTCTTGCTAATCACGCAATAAGAAAGAAATTTCCAGTAATTGTATTATACAGGAAATATTGTTCCTGGGATCAATCATCACCTTTTGAAATGAATTTTGGGCTTGGTCAGATAGAAGCTCTATCTAAGAATGAAGCACTTAAGCTCACTCTTCTGTTGTCCTAGGTGGCCACACAAAACTACCTGACTTATGCTGAGTGGGCCTTTAAAGTCTCTAGGATAGGTAGATCCTATTAATATTCATATACATCTTTGCAGAGTAGGAGCAGTGGTGTCTTGAAAATTTACTAGCAGGCTGTAAGACACTGTCTCTCTTTAGCCTTTGTAAACCATACTACACAGGTGAGCCCTAAAGACTACACATTGACGGGGTCCGAATTGGCAGAGACTGACCAAGAGAGAGATTTTGGAGTCGTAATAGATAACTCAATGAAAATGCCTAGATAATGTGCAACTGCAATAAAAAAGGCCAATGCTATGCTGGAGATTATGAGGAAGGGAATTGAAAACAAATTAGCCAGTATCATAATGCCCCTGTATAAATCAATGGTGCAACCTCATTTGGAGTACATTTCTGGTCACCACACCTCAAAAAAAATATTATAGCATTGGAAAAAGTGCAGAAAAGGGCAACTAGAATGATAAAAGGGTTGGAACACTTTCCCTATGAAGAAAGGTTAAAGTGCTTGGGGCTCTTTAGCGTGGAGAAACAACAGCTGAGGGGTGACATGATCAAGGTTTATAAGATTATGCATGGGATAGAGCAGGTAGAGAGAGAAGTACTTTTCTCCCTTTCTCACAATACAAGAACTCGTGGGTACTCAATGAAATTGCTGAACAGTCAGGTTAGAACAAATAAAAGGAAGTACTTCTTCACCCAAAGAGTGATTAACACATGGAATTCACTGCCACAGGAGGTAGTGGCAGCTACAAGTATGGACAGCTTCAAGAGGGAATTAGATAAGCATATGGAGCAGAGGTCCATCAGTGGTTTTAGCCACAAGGTATAGATAGGAGCTCTCAGTCTGGGGCAAGGGATGCTCTGTATTCTTGGTGCTTGGGGGGTGGCAACAGTGGGACAACTTCTAGTGTCCTGGCCCCACTGCTGGACCTCCTGATGGCACCTGGTATTTTGGCCACTGTGTGACAGAGTGTAGGACTAGATGGGCCATTGGCCTGATCCAGCCTTGGCGTTTCTTGTGACTTACTTTTTATGCCAATAAAGGTATTGTATTTGTATTTGTATTTATTTGTGACTTACTGTCTTGAAAGTTGCTTTAATTGTCATCACCATCACCATTTCAGCTCATTTGCATTTCCATTGGTCACAAGGGTAGACTTTCTCTATTTTGAATGTCCTTGCAATTCCTTCAGCTAATGTTAAATCATGCCTGAAATTGTACAGTGCTCTGTCACTAAGGACAGGTAAAGGGCTAGGAATGAGTTTTAGGTAGAATACATCTTTGGGGATAACCAAAACCACATGAGAAGGTGCAATGCAATAACAACCCTCTCCTCTTAAAGAGTCTTCAGTCAAATTGAAAGGTTGCTTTTTGTCCAATCCTAATTGCAGTGAAGTCACACATGGTCACATGGTTGTTGGGGAAAGAAGCATATAAATATTTTAACTAATAAATAGCACAACAAGAACTCTAAATTTGTTTTTGCAGTATTGGTGAAAATACTGGACTCCTACCTTCTGTGACAAATTGCTTCTTTGAGCAAATATAAAGACACAGATAAGAGTATATGCCATTAGAGGTTCAGCTAGTTTGATTTGTGCTTGATACAAAAGTGAAGTTTATAACTATACAATAAGACACGATGGGTTTCTTTCTTTAGAAAATACATTTAATATTTTTGTTTGTTTGTTTTTCTTTGTATCCACAGCATGCTGTGAACCACATGAAAGTTGGCTATGTACCCCCTTTGCAGGATATTGGTTCTGAACCTCAGTATATCCAGTTTATATTTTCTGTCAGCAATCAACATGGTGGAACTTTGTATGGCATCTCATTCAATATTACCATTCTCCCAGTGGACAATCAAGCTCCAGAGGTATAATTATAATACTAACAGTATTTGGGGGGGGGGGACAGCCAGGGATGAACTTCAGTGAAAGAAGGAACCTATTCCAGATTTTAAATTTGTTGTTACTGTTGACTCAGATCTTTTTTTTTTTAATAAAGGTTTTATTGGCTCCCCTAAAAAGGGGAGGTATTTCGCTTAAAAGAAAAAAAAGGGAGGGGTAGACAGTGGGAGAAAGAGAAAGCTGAGTGATATATAAACTGGTAAATTAAACTGTTAGTAATGTCCAATTAATCTTCTTGGGCTTCTTCTGTGTGTTGCCAAACTTCTTTTCTTAGTCCTGTTACATGTATTCTCTGTTAGTATGTTAGTAATGTTCCTTTGAGATTCTGTTAGTAAAAAGGGTCTCTTCTGTGCACATTCAGAACCGCTTCTTTGCGTGCTGGGTACTTTTACTATCGCTGACGTGGAGGAGCTTCCTCTGATGTCTCTCCTTCCGGCTTATTAGATCCTCCTTCGGGTTGTTGTTAATACGCTCAGTTCATGTACTATAAATCCTCTTCCTTTCATGCCCCGGAGGTCCCCATTTTCGAGAATGGTATAATTTCATTTTCGCTTTTATATTCGCTCCCAGACTCTCTATGGGTCCTCCTCGCAATTGTTGACTTATAAGCGCTTATCAGGCACTTCTCGCTGTCACAATTCCAACTTATCTTTTTTGCAAAACTCCCGTCGGATTCACAGCCATAAACAGTCCAAATATTCAACAGCC